>NW_003456428.1:1181698-1293192 GCF_000151425.1 Trichophyton rubrum CBS 118892 | reverse complement strand
GGATGAGGATCGAGGATCAGGATCCGGATAGACGCTGTTTGTGCTCACGGTGCAGTTTATATATCTACATCGGCCTGTCTATATATACAACCAGGCTGAGCCCTCGCAGCGCGATCATCTTGCCGCTGCTTCGCCATCGTCCGCCGGACGGGCTTGCTCTTGCATGAGGGCTGAAACATTTCCGCCAGCAGGAAGACTTCTTCTCTATTTACTACTCACTGTCTGGCCTGCAGAAGAACGCATTCTGGGGTCGCTTGTCTTACGTCGTTGGCTACATACATACATACATACGTAGAGACGGCCCTGGACTCGATGCAAAAAGATACGACGACGCGGGCGTTGTTTGCTATGAATAGAAATGTACCATGCATGGGGGAGCAAGGGACAGAGAGCATCCCGTTCTACGCATGCATGGACGGGTTCCTCGTCGTTTTTCTTTTCTTTTCTTCTTCGCTTTGCGTTGCTTGGTCGGGTACCTGGAAGCGGGCGGCATGGCTGATCGACCGCTCGCCTGGGGGGGAGTTTAGACATCAAACGCATTATTATTATTATTATTATTATTATCATGTAGACATCAGTGCATTATCATCATTCGTCTAGTCAATAATAACAGAAGTAGCTGTGTATATGCAAAGAGTACAACTCTTAGAAGTCATAGAGGCGGTGTTGATATCCCCAATGCTAAGGGGGATCCCCCCTTTTCTATGCAGTTGACTACATGACGGCGAGACGTCGGGTCCAGGTCGAAAAGATATCCTTACCGAAGCTGACGGACAAGCAAACCAGCTAGCGACTTACTGCTACTCTGGACTTCCCTGGCCAGAAGCAGGTGCTGGTGCTGGTGCCCCGATCACCCATCCGATACCGCTGACCAGTCCTTCAGTTACCAGATTGCTCACAACGTCCCTCTTCCGCGTCCGAGGAGTCTCGACTCCCTGTCCTTCCTCGCCAGAGCTGTTGTTCGTCATGTTTCTACTGCTGGTGTTCGCCGGGCTGGCAGATGTCAGCGGGAATGCGTTCTTGCGCAGCGCCGATGCAGCACCACGAGCAACGTCAAACAGGCCCATCGGCGCCTCTTCGTATCCGCTTAGCTTGGCTGGTCTCTGCAGCTGGGGCTGTCGTGTGGAACGTGCTCGTCGTTCACGCTCAAGTTCGGTGTCAAGAGCGTCCAGCTCGCTGCTCGACGGGCCGAAGCCACCGGGAACGGCTACTCCCACGCCCATACCCATGCCCATGCGGCCCTGCTGATCGCCCTGGTAGTCCCAGCTCTCTGCCTCCTGTATCTCTTGCTCCTGGAGAGTCGACATCTCTTCGTCACACCGTCGCCAGACAGCCAGGATCTCAGGAAGGTATTCGGAAGACGGGGCCAGGACAAGGGCTAAGGAGAGCAGCTCCATGCGCTGGGAAAGGCGTGCGATCCTGGAGACAAGTGTCGTCTCCTGCGTTTCTTTGCCAGTCGGCGGATGACGGCCGGTGTTGTATGCGGCACGCCATGAGATGTCGTCGTCGACTTCGTCTTCGTCTTGCGCATGTCCTGTCTCGCCTCGCTCATTGCCAGGAACTAGAGACGGGGGTATTACCCGTGTGACGACGTAGGAGTATGCAGTGTCAAAGTCGGATGCGTTCACTGCAGCCGCGATGGCAAGAGACAGTATTCGCCTCCCTGCTGATACGACGGCCTGATTGGGGGATGCAGTCGACGCTGCTGGTCCCTTGCTAGTAGGGAGCCCAGCTGCAACCAAATTCCGTCCAATAACCAATAGATCGTCAAGCTGCGTATACCCTTTGGGGTTCTGCTCTAGAACCTTTTCAATCAATGAGATCGGGTCCTGGTGTACGCGGATGCTGACGGGTTGAAATGGTACGCCATGCTGAAGCGTCAGCGAGTAGAACGACAGGGCGTGGGTTGCGGACAGCAAGCTGCTGATCTGCTGGAATGAGACGGACTGCGGGAAGTATGGGGCAAATGCTTCGAGCCTGGAATTTTTCTCGTAAGAACAAATGCTTTTAAAAACGCGCCTTGTGGAAGACAATGGGAATATGGCTCTCGTACAGGTCTGCTGATCGCTTCATGCCACCTCTGGTCTTATTGCCATTGGTTGCATTGTCATACGACGCAAATATCGTCTCCGTCACAGCCGATTCGATCTCATCGCGAGGAAGAGGCATGGAGCCTGGTGAGTCGAGATATATATCCGCAGCAAGTTTGTATTCTATTCACATAGGTTGTTAACATGGAGATTCCCTAAATCACTATAATTTGAAGGGAGCATTTACCTCTTGCTGTCAACATGGCAATAAAGATCTCTCGTTCAAGTTTGAGCAAGGGAATCCTCCAGAATAGCCCCTGCGGTACCTCCAGCTGCGTACTGCCTCCCCAGCTATGCAGCCAGAGCAAACTCGCCCTAACCTGGGCCCAGTCCCGAGGCGGAGGGTGTTGGTGGTTGAGAGTCTCGATTAGTTTCCGCAGTTCAAAAAACTGTGCATCAGCCTGTCCCAGTAGCATCATCTCCGCTGCGGCTCGAGGTGACATCCAACGGCCGTACTGATCAAGTATGCGGATGGACACCAGTATAGCGTTTGTAAAGGATATTGACTGCTTCGTAGGGTATGTGAGAGGATTCGAAGGGTTCAAGAGCATGTTATGTAGGAGGTGCTGCCGAGATACTCTCTCAAGTTCCGGTATATGAAGTGAGAGAGGATGCAGGCCCGCATTGTTGATATGCAACCGATCATCGAATCCAGTAAAGTCAGCGACTCTCGATAGTATACGAGCCGCTCCCGATATTAGTCCAAAACCGCCATCAGACAGTGCATATATTGACGCAAGGCCAGCTTGCGCATATAGAGACATCAGCCTCTTCTCCGTATCTTCAGATAGCTCTTCATCCTGTGCCCCATCGTAGTCACCGAGATTTATATCTCCTGGCCCTGACCACTGCTCCACTGCCTCAATGGCCAAGTGGAAGTCACGAATGCTGGTCGACAAAATCCATTCATTTACGTCTTGCCAGCCAACCTCAGCCAAATCAGCGCCGCTAGTTGTGCTTTTTTTGTTGTCTAGTTTCCGCCTCTTCGATTTGACATGTCCGTACATCCAGGGGCCGATCAGGCCCTTCAAGTCTCTACCAACATCCCCTCCTTTAGAATGTGGTTCAACTGCAGAAAGCAAGATGTTCACCGCACTTCTCGAATCCAGTGACTCTATCAGTTCTAACGACAAGGCTCCTTCATTGTCAGGATGGTATTCGTAGTTGAACCTTATAGCGGGTAAGACAACGGAAATAGTCCAGTCGCGAAGAGCGTTTGAACTCGAGATGAACGGATCCACTAGTTCGAGGATATATAGCTGCAGGCCGACTTCGGTATCAATTCTATGCGCTCGATGAATCAAGAACTGGATTAGAGGCGGTTCGGAGGCGTCGATATTAATGTGTGGGCGTCGAAGAGGGAGTAGTTTCAAGTGTCGAACTTGTTTGCGAGCGTCGGGCTCGGATATTTCTCTGATGGCGGCAATATCTGCTTCCAAGTTGCAGTCCGGAGGCGGAGAGCCATTGACAAGATGCTTGATCACTTGAGTATATTGTTCGGGCTCTGTAATCTCTGGTAGGAACGTAAGGACTATTCGAAATAGCAGTTCTAGATGGAGGGTATGCGGAAACTGGGATTTGAGAAGCGGAAGGCCCAATATGTCCCCGTTCAGACAAAGCTGCACAGCTAAGAGAACAACATGAAAATCTGATAAACCTTCAAAAACCGTCATCGTTCTGATGTTATCGTGATCAACCGGTGCACGATGCTCCCTTGAACAGGTGTCTATAGTAGTTATATCATCCAACAGTGTTAGATTGAATAATAGAAAGATGTGGCACCAAAAGAGGGTTTGTATTAGATAATCAAGCAAGCTCGGACCAACGCCTTGAGAACGACCAACGACGGGCTTTCAAAGCGTCGGCCAAAACCACAGGTCAACTTGAAATCGCATTCCTCACACAGGCAATTGAGACACAATGGCGTCCGGATACGGTCTTAACGGTGGTAAGTGCATATTCATGCTGTCTTATGCGTCTTTTCTATTGTGTAGACTGCAGCAGAGGCGCAAATAGTGGAGGTTTGGAGTGTTAGCCAGACTGCTAAGTTATGGCCATTTAGGCGTGTCACGATGCTTTCCCTTCTGGCAGGACTTGCTCGGCTGCTACGTCGTCAACTCCGTTGAGGGTGAGGCTGGCAAGAAGAAATGTATCGGAGTTCTAGATGATTACTATGAGTGCCTACATCACAAGAAAGAGGTCAGCGGTTTTCCCCAACACCCATCCGGCTGATGAGCATTTCGACCCTCTCCCCAGGCCCATCACCGGAATAAAAAGCGAAACATATTTGAATACAAGACTAAATTATACCTTCTACTAGGCCGCGAGAACCCGAGAAATGCAAAATGCCTACCGAAAAGCCATGTCATCCCATCCCAGAGAGAGCGCCCCCAGAGCCGAACAGATAAGCCCATTAGGATTGCTGGGCAAAGAAGATGCGAAATCATCATGATCCAGAGCTTTGGGTGACAAAAATTGACGGACGATAGAGGATTATCTTTATGTGTAAATAAAGGAAAGAAAGAAGAGAAGACGCCTGGGTTTGGAGAGATTGTTTCCTTCCATACCCGCTCTGTGTACCTGGCAGCATGCCGTGGAGTTCATGTTTTACTATTCGATTCCCCCAACATAGCAATGAATTGTTTGCTCCTGGTGGCTTTGCCCTATTCCATTGATCCTGATCTTGACATGTTTCCCCGACCTTTCATTTCATCCATGATACCAGCCGCGCGTGCAACATGGATTTTGGCTACTCCACAGGTAACAGCATATCCGTCTTTGATTTGGTTTGTTGGGAGCGGGAGACTTTCACAGCCGGTTGAGTTGCTGGAGTAAGATTAGGTACCCAGGTAATCCATCCTTCCTGGCTGTCAAGACTAGCCTATGAATATTTATTATTGTCGCCTGGAAAGCCGTCTCTTTGGTCGTTTCGCACTATTTACTGCCTACCCGGACAGCCGGGAAAAAGCCGCCAAATGATATACCTAACGAAAGAAGCAACTAGCGACACCTTTGACTGGTGAGGCTGTGAGCTTCTTTCCGTCCACCACCAAATGTCCCAAATGTCCGCCCGTCACGGCCATCATGTGACCTGAAGAAAACTGCCTCACATACGAAGCGCTCTGCATAATTCCTCCACAAGGCTATTTATTTTACGTGTGAGAGGTGCTTCAGTGTGCCGCCCAACGCCTTAAACCCGAAAGCTTGAAGCTTGTCGATATATAGCACAAGCTATTATTACTGTGTAGCTATGTATATCATCCAGTCTGTTCCCCCGGCAGCCGGAGCATCTTGTGATCGGCTGCTCTGAGAGACTGCGTGCCTGCATTGGCGATCCTCTCATCTGCCTCCTTCCAACGTCTCAGACTCCAACGCTCTGCCCGTGTATGTATGCTCCGACGCAGGCGACCTATACTCCCCTCGCTGGCCGTCCGCCCGTCCGCCTGCCTGCCTGCCTGTCTGTCTGGTCTGTCTGGCTGGCTGGCTGGCTTGCCCGTCCGCCTCCTGCTCTCAGGGGTGGTCACGTGTCAATAATAGCGGCGCAGGGTTGTAAGGGGGCGCCGCGCCATACCGAAAGGGGACTAGCGGTGGAGCCTGCCGCGCCAGAGAAAAAAAGACGCTGGGCCCCCGATGATATAAACATGCTGCGCGACCTCGATAGAAAATTATTCTCTGAACCCGGCACGCCCAAACAGCTTCCCTTTTCTGCACTGCCTCTCGCCCCCCTCCCTCCCCCTTCCCACCACACACACTCACCCGCGCCATACACCCACAGCCCTGCGCGGCCTGACTAAGGCTTCAAGCTCTCCCGTCATCCCGCCTGGCCCGTCTACTCTTTTTGCGCCGGCGAGCGAAAGTACTCTATAATATCTAGTTCGGCCAAAGGGGCCATGCTTCCCCCCAGCGGCCGCTTTTTCCTTCCATAGAGGTCGCCTTGGTCCGCCCTATGAGCACGCTCCTCGCAAGCTACGTCTAATCTAACGCGCTTCTTTTTTTACTTCACTTTCCCGCCTTGCTTCACTTCCCACTTTCTGCCCTGGCTCTTTTCCCATTTTTTTTTTTTTTATTTCTTTCATTCGATGACGGGAATGACAGTCACTTGGCTGCTGCGCTTAATCATTTCTGCTTAATTCTTCTTCGCCCGTCGCCGGCTTTGAGGGACGACCTTTTTATCTACATCGCTTTAGCGCGTCGAAAGTGAAAAAAGAGCAAAAAAAGGCGAAAAAAGATGGGTTCAAGGTTAGTGGCGACCCAATCACGGGGCTTCTTCAGGCACCCACTTTGCTGACTCATACTAACCCTTGCCGAAGCCGGCTAGATCGCTTAGTCACGTGAGTAACGCTTTTTAGATGACTAAGAAAAATATGGAACAAAACTGACATGGTCACATGACTATTCTCAACATTATAGCCTTCTAGAGACAGGGAGCACACAGGTCATCAGGAACACAGCGGCCCAACAGCTAGCAGATGTGCAGAAGCAGCACCCAGATGAGCTGTTTAATCTTCTAGGGCGTATACTTCCGTATCTTCGGTCAAAGTCATGGGATACCCGGACAGCTGCGGCCAAGGCCATTGGTGGCATTGTCTCCTTTGCAGAGAAGCTGGACCCCAATGCCGATGATGATGATGATGATAATGATACAATTACTACCAAGGCCGAGGCTAAAGATGAGGCCGAAAAGGAAAACGACGGAGCATCGGAAGAGCTGCTGGATCTCGAGACCCTGGACATAGTCTCCGTTCTTAAACATGGCCACAAGCTGCTCGGAAGTGGTGGGAAAGAATATGAATATGCCGTTGCTGGCTTAGACCCTATTTCTAGGTTACAGCAACAAAAAAAGACGCTGAGAGGGCGGTTGGGCCTTGCTGGCGATTACCCCCAAGAAAATCTCATCCATGATACCGAAATGTCCAATGGTTCTCAACAGAGGAAGCCAAGCCAGATACAGATGCCCCCCCCTCCACTGGACACTTCTGTCGGCGGCCTTGCTCGGTCACAGCATCCATTTAACCGCGACTCTCCACTAGAGGAGGCTCCTCCCTCAGCTAATGGCGATGATCACGGCCTAAGCAAACGACAGCTTAACCAGCTGAAACGGAAGAACAAACAGACAGCGAAGCTCGGTGCCAATAAGATACGTATCGTTGATCTAGCAGTTCGAAAGGGGTCTGAAGCTGGGTCTACACCAACTGAAGTATCTACTCCTCACCCGGTCAAGAAGGAAAATGAAGATGACGAACATGACACCAAGGATGATTACTTTTCCATCAAGAGAGAAGGCCCAGATGATGACTCAAAACTTGTAAAGGAGTTTAAGGGTACCGTGGTCCCCGAGAAGCCATTTATTCAGAGCAGCTCTTCAGATGGACAAGACATTGAATGGCCGTACGAGCGGATGTGTGAGATCTTAATGGTGGATCTATTTGACCAGAATTGGGACATCCGTCACGGGGCGGCCATGGGCCTGAGAGAAGTTATTCGTGTCCAGGGTCATGGTGCCGGCAGGCAGTATGGCAAGACACGAATGGAGAATGATGCGTTAAATCATCGTTGGCTGGGCGACCTTGCCTGCCGTTTACTCTGCGTCTTCATGCTAGACAGATTTGGTGACTACATTTCAGACAATGTCGTAGCACCCATCCGAGAAACTGTAGGACAGACGATGGGTGCTCTGTTGTCTCACCTGCCAGACACCTCTGTCACTCGCGTCTATCATATTCTTCATAGGATGGTAATGCAAAATGATCTGGACCTTGACAAACCTATCTGGGAAGTCTGCCATGGCGGTATGATTGGCTTAAAGTACCTTGTCGCCGTCCGCACTGATATTCTTATGAAAGAACCCAATGTATTGGATGGAGTGATTGAGGCAGTAATGAGGGGACTGGATAACTACGACGACGACGTCCGTGCCGTTAGCGCGGCAACTTTGATACCCATTGCGGACGATTTTGTTAAACTTCGTGGCGGTTCTTTAGGCGCTTTGATAGAGGTGGTGTGGAACTGTCTATCAAACTTACAGGACGATCTTAGCGCCAGTACGGGGTCGGTTATGGACCTCCTTGCGAAGCTTTGTACGTTCCCTCAAGTTCTGGAGGCCATGAAACAGAATGCCGTACACGACTCCAACTCCTCCTTTGGAAACTTGGTTCCTAGGCTATTCCCGTTTTTGCGTCACACTATCTCCAGTGTTCGATCGGCAGTGCTGAGAGCATTACTGACATTCCTTGAACTGGATACCGATGGCCAAAACACCTGGGTTGACGGCAAGTCGCTTCGACTCATATTCCAGAATTTGCTTGTTGAACGCAATGAGGCGGTACTTAAGTTGTCGCTACAAGTATGGTGCGAGATGCTTAAGGTGGCCGAAAATCATAGATTGATGGACGGCAACCAGCTAGTTGGATCGTTACAGCCTCTTATAACGGCAACCATGAATCCATTTGGTGTTCCACGATACCCAATCCCGATGGATGCCTGCTTGTTCATCCGTCCCTCTGGGTTACCTTACACTTCCGCCCCTGTAGGCCCTAGACGTCAATCACCGAATACTCAAGTTGATCCTCAGCCCCCTGCCCGTGGCCGACGACGCAAAGTTGAAAAGCAGGAGCCACCACCTGTCAACTCACACAACGTTGACGGCCACATGCTGCAGGGAGATATTGATCTGGTCGGCCTGGACACGATGATAAGATCAAAGATATATGCAGCTTCCGCTCTCGGCCGGTTTTTGAAAATATGGCAGGTTGTGAACGGTTCAGATCTATGGCAAGGAATATTGCCTTGCCTCAACTGGCCTGGATCCTCGTCTCAATTGGCTGCAGCCATGGTGATAGAGGAATACGCAAAGAATCGAGATCTAAATTCTCCATGCCCCCCAGTCCTGTCCCAGTGGCTGAATCCGTTACTCGAAAACGAGCGACCACTATGGTACAGTGATATTGCGTGTTACTTGCAAATTTCCAGATCACAATGCCATTCTCTTCTTAATACCTTTCGAGATCATGCGCATGTATCGCCTTCCAAACTACCTACTCTAGCTGTCGTCGTCCAAGGAGAGCCAGAAGCAGGACCCAACGCCTTTTCAATTCGAGACGCTGAAAAAGTTCTCGGATCTGACTTTGAACGCCTTAAAAGGGAACTGACTCCTACTCAGAGGCTGACAGCACTGCAAGTACTTAATGACTCGCGCCAAACTGCCCAAGCTACGGTTGAAGAGGCGAAGGAAATCAAAGAACAACGAGACATGCGCATCAGAGCGGTAATTGCTAGCTCGCTTGTTTCTCTCCAGAACATCCCCAAGAAACCAAGCTACCTTATCAAAGCCATAATGGATAGCATTAAAAAAGAAGAAAATGCAGAACTGCAGAAGAGATCAGCTACTGCCATCTCCTCCTTAGTAGAGTATTACACCAGTGCCGCGAAGCGTGGTCCTGTCGATAAGATTATCGGCAACCTCGTCAAGTTCTGCTGTGTTGACACTACGGAGACCCCAGAGTTTCATCATAATGCCCATTTAGAAAAGGCCGTGCTATCTCTGCGCAAGGAGGAAGATAAACGAGACCCGGTTGATACCGTTAAGTTTGAGAAGGAATCAAAAGAGGCGAAAGTTATGCGTCGTGGTGCCAAGGAGGCATTGGAACAGTTGGCTGGGAAGTTTGGAGCTCAATTGTTTGATAAGGTTCCAAATATAGCCAGCTTGATACAGAATCCTGTTCGAGAAGCTTTAGCTGGTGATCTACCTGCCGATATCAGAGACCCATCGAGTACGCTTGGCCAGGAAACCGTCGACGGCTTGTCAACTCTACGAGCCTTAGTTCCCAAGTTCGACCCCGGACTATACCCGTGGATCATCCAACTTATGCCCATCATTGCGAAGTCACTCCAAAGTGAACTTTCTGTCATTCGGTATGCTGCTGCTAAGTGTTTTGCTACACTATGCAGTGTTATCCCCGTTGATGGCATGACAATGCTTGTTGAGAAGGTATTGCCTACTATCAACAATGCGCTAGACGTCCACCACAGACAAGGAGCTATCGAATGTATCTACCATCTGATCCATGTCATGGAGGACCAGATCCTCCCTTATGTGATTTTCTTGATTGTCCCTGTACTTGGGCGCATGAGCGATTCAGACAATGATGTGAGACTTTTGGCAACCACAGCTTTCGCAACCTTGGTTAAACTCGTTCCACTCGAAGCTGGAATTCCGGACCCACCAGGTCTCTCTGAAGACTTACTTAAAGGCAGAGATCGTGAAAGACAGTTCATGGCTCAGATGCTGGATGTACGGAAGGTTGAACCGTTCCAAATCCCAGTTGGTATCAAGGCTGAACTTCGTTCCTACCAGCAGGAAGGTGTCAACTGGCTTGCCTTCTTGAACCGTTACAACCTCCACGGCATCCTTTGCGACGACATGGGCCTCGGAAAGACTCTACAGAC
This sequence comes from Trichophyton rubrum CBS 118892, assembly GCF_000151425.1. NCBI lineage: Eukaryota > Fungi > Ascomycota > Eurotiomycetes > Onygenales > Arthrodermataceae > Trichophyton > Trichophyton rubrum. Next base: position 1,282,657 of record NW_003456428.1, on the reverse strand, counting down.
TCTTTGCATTGTTGCTAGTGATCATCATCTACGCGCTGAAGAATTTGCTAAAACAGGGGCTCCAGAGGTTCGTCGACTACCATCTTTGATTATCTGCCCTCCCAGTGTTTCTGGTCACTGGCAACAAGAGATAAAACAATACGCCCCGTTCATTTCATGCGTTGCTTATATGGGACCACCAGCTGAGCGAGCAAAGGTTCGACCACTTCTAGACACGGTGGATATTGTGATCACCTCCTACGACATCTGCAGAAATGATAGCGATGTCCTTACCAGCATCTCATGGAATTATTGTGTTCTTGATGAAGGCCATCTGATCAAGAACCCGAAGGCCAAAATTACACTAGCAGTTAAGAGTATCGTCAGCAACCATCGCTTGATCCTGTCCGGAACACCAATTCAGAACAACGTCCTGGAATTATGGTCCCTTTTTGATTTCCTGATGCCAGGTTTCCTCGGAACAGAAAAAATATTCCTTGAACGGTTCGCAAAGCCAATTGCTGCTAGTAGGTTCAGCAAATCGTCTTCCAAGGAACAGGAAGCGGGTGCATTGGCAATTGAGGCCTTGCATAAACAAGTTCTTCCCTTCTTACTGCGTCGTTTGAAGGAAGAGGTCTTGAATGATCTTCCTCCAAAGATTTTGCAGAATTATTACTGTGACCTCAGCGATCTCCAACGGAAACTATTCGAAGATTTCACCCAGAAAGAACAGAAAGATATTGCCAATAAGGTGGGCAGCAGCGATAAGGAAGCTAAGGAACACATCTTCCAAGCATTGCAGTACATGAGGCGGCTTTGCAACTCTCCAGCACTGGTGATGAAGGAGGGACATAAACAGTACCACCAAGTCCAGAAGCTTCTTGCCTCGAAGAACTCAAACATTCGAGATATTGCCCATGCTCCAAAACTTAGCGCACTCCGCGACTTACTTATTGACTGTGGTATTGGTGTTGATCCCTCAGCTGAAGGAGAGCTAGCCACCGGTGCAAGCTACGTCAGCCCGCATCGTGCCTTGATCTTCTGTCAAATGAAGGAGATGCTTGATATTGTGCAAAACGACGTCCTTAGAAAGCTGCTACCCTCCGTCCAGTTCCTTCGTCTTGACGGAAGCGTAGAAGCAACCAAGCGGCAGAATATCGTCAATCAGTTCAATACCGATCCCAGTTATGATGTTCTTCTCCTTACTACGAGTGTTGGAGGTCTCGGACTAAACTTGACCGGTGCCGATACCGTCATTTTCGTTGAGCATGACTGGAATCCCCAAAAGGATATCCAGGCCATGGACCGTGCCCACAGAATTGGCCAAAAGAAGGTCGTCAATGTCTATCGGTTGATTACCCGCGGCACTCTTGAAGAAAAGATTCTAAAGTACGTTATAAACCTCCATCTATACTGGTTTTGTGTTCTGATTGCTAATTATACAATAGTCTGCAACGCTTCAAGATTGACGTGGCTTCGACTGTCGTCAATCAACAAAACGCGGGACTAAGCACCATGGATACTGACCAACTTCTCGACCTCTTCAACCTAGGTGAAACTGCCGACTCGGCCGAAAAACCAACCCAGGATGGAACCGGCAATGAAATTGACATGGTCGACATTGATGGCGAAGTCAAAGAAAAGGGAAAGAAGGGCTGGCTCGATGATCTAGGTGAGCTATGGGATGACCGCCAATACGAGGAAGAATACAGCCTCGACTCTTTCCTGGCGTCTATGAAACGTTAAACCGCGAAAGCAAAAGCGCCACGCCACACTTTCTCTAGCAGAAACGCTACATCTATTCCAATTTCACACGAGACGATAACCCGAGGCCCATGACTCCCATTTATCATTCTGTTTTGAACGCATTTTCTTCTATTTCCTTTTTTATTTTCTGAACTTTCTCCTCAGTTCCTTTCTATTTCCTGCTCAACCTGATTTAACATTTTCTTTGGGTATACGGCAATCATGCCTTTAAAATCAATACCCCTGATACCTCTGCCTACATCATGATACGGCGTCCGGTCAAGAATAAGGGCAAGGAAAAAAGGTGTTAGTAGGATATTTCTATTGTAATAGCCCACCTCTTCTCTTCTTTACTTTTATAAAGATTCCTTGTACAAGTACGATGTTATGTTGAATAGGGCTAATGAGGGTGAGGGTGCGCGTCTGGTTTTTCACGGCCTTTCTTTGCTACATTATTTGAATGGAATTAAGTACACTAGACATGAAGACACAGAAATTATAATAAAGTATACTGCGAACTGTTATTATTCACTTATTTGGAATCTTTATTTCCCTTTCCCTTTTATGGCATTTAGCTAGGACCCCCTTTGAAGATGGCCAGGTAAAACATGTAGAGAATACTCCAATAAAACACCTCCTCCCACCCCCATTTCCTAAATCACAACCAAAATCCAGAGAGCAAGATAGAAGAAAGAAGAGAGAAGAGAAAAAAGAAACCAGCACTGTGTCCATAAAAACCCCAACACCTTAACAGTAACATCTTGATTCAGAGCTAATGGGGGAAAGATTACGAGGATATTTTCGCCAATGTAACATAATGGATGGCACACTGGACTTAAAAAAAAAATTTGGCCCTAGGGGATGGGAAGGGTTTCAGCTCCCCTTGCTAGTTCAATGTCGGACTTTGGGAGTTGCAAGGAAGTTCAGTCGACTAAGGGTGAGTCCTTTACCCTTCTGAACTTTGCTGACAGGAGTACCACGCTTCGGGGTCACAGTGGTAGGTAAACATCTCTTGACTGGACTAGGCGTTTGCATAGCTGGAGGTGTTGTAGGATTTTGTTTAAGACGCTTAATGAATCGATCATCGCGCGGGGTTTGAGGCTCTTCATCTGTGTCATCACGACGCCGTTTCTTGTTTGTAATCCCGTGTGGAATAGGAGGGCGCTCCAGACCTGGCTGAAACTCGCCTGGCCTAAGAGGGGAACCGTTTTCTTGAGCAGTAGGTGACTGGAGTTTAAAGGTGAAGCCAGGAACCCTCCTTTCGTGTGGCGGAGTGGTTGGTGGAAGAGTCGGGTAGAGAACATCCCGAGGGCCACTACCTTGTGATTTTGAAGCAACAGCTGAGGGAGATGAATCATTGCAAGCATCCCGAAGTTTTGTGCTTGCCGAGAAATCCACGGTCTTCTTTGACGATGGGATACTTATTGAGGGTTTAAAGCTATCGGATAAGCCAAGTAGCTTTGTGTCAAAGTCCGCTCGTGGTAAAGGCTGGTGGGTACCAGCAGCAATCTTCTCAGGGTCATTGGAAAAGAGGGGTTGTGGCCGACGGAGGATGGATTTCAGCTGGGGCATCTTAGACTTGTACTTAATATCTGTCTGTGGGGTTTTGGGAGCCGAAAACAAGGATCTGCGCGCCGGTGAACGTGATATAGATTGGGCCTTCACAGTATGGGGGTACTTGATGCTTGTAGCACGGGCAATTGTGGGTTTCTGCGGTGTAGTGAACTTGGATTTTTCCAAGGGAGCTGGATTCGAAGGTGGCTTGTTCTGAACTTGTGAGCTCTCACCAGACAAGGGAGTCCGGGTAGATTGGCTCGCACTCGCTTGACCCCCGCGCCGCGGGATAGAGGGGCGTGTAGCGGCCACTCTAGAAGCTGGCGTGATTCGAGTTTTTGTTGAGACTTCCTTTTCAGGGTCACCAAGTTGAGCCTTTGAGATTGTGCGTTTAAGGCCCTTGGCCGGAGACGTTGGATTGGGTTCAACACGGGCTCTAAAAGCGGATGGATGGCCCTCGATGGAGTCCATCTTTCGGAACTGGGCCATATGAGCTGAGCTGAAACGTCCTGCAATACCCTTGGGCTTCGCAATTTTCCGGGACGTTGGCTGAGCTTCAGCCTCCACGTCCTTGCCCTTTTGTGCGTTTTTTTCCATCACCATCTGCGACTTAATCCTTGCAGCTTCCTCTCGAAGGCTTTCCATCAATTTCTTTGCCTCCTGGCTAAGTTGGGATTCTCCACAAGAAAACTTGAAATCGAAACTCATCTTGCTGAACTCATCGACGTTTGAAATCCTTCCCTTAGATGGTGTGTTTATTATAGAAGGCACTGACTGATTTGGACCTTTTGAATTATCATGGATGGGCCGGAATCCCAACTGGAGCCCTGAATCCGGCTGCTTGGTAGTGCTTTGCTGGACCTTACTAGGATGCATTTCTCCCACGCTAGGTTTGATAGCGCTGTGATTTTCCGGAGTTTTGGGGGTAATTTTGTTTTTGGTTGTTGATGGGGGGACTAGAGTCGATATGGCCTTAGAGGGGTCTGTTTTGGGTGTAGAAGGAACTGATTCAAGGAGCCTTTTGGTTTCTGCAGAGGGGTCTGCCTCACATCGCTGAGCCGAACGCTTAGACGGAGAGCGCTTAGTACTCGTGTCAATAGGCTGAACAATGATAGTTAGCACTTTATCCCGCCCTGAAGGATAGATTTTATGAGGATATGTTGCGTGGTTCTCACTTCAATTGCCGGCGTCTGGCCTCTTAATCGAGCAGACCTGCGGGTTGCCATGGCAAAGAACAATGCCCGCTCGAATCACAAACAATCTAATCAGATAATATTAAGACTGCCGGCTTGAAAAATGAAATTTTCGAATAATGTATGTTGACTGTGCGTGCGGAGATGAGTAGTTGTCTAGATGCTGCTTTGCTCGTTGAGCGCGGGATGCCTTCTTGTCTTTCCTCCACTCTTGACGTTCGTTGTTGTGGATGTAACGGATTCGGTAGAAAGTAAACAAACCGCGGCTTAGGTAAGCTGATGTCACGACTAGCAAACAGTGCAAACAAATGACATAACGGAAGTCTGCTTAGTCATCATGGCGGACGTCATTTGCAGGATCGTCAAACGTCAAACATAATGATTCGCAACCAAGTTCCCAGCAGTCTTCCATCATGATCGACAGCCTCTATCTTACACGATAGTGGAAGCCGGTAACTGTTTCCCGGCTAGAAACATCAGTAAGTGATAATAACGGTCTGACACTCGATTTCGTTTCGCCACTAACTAATATTGGAGCAGTTCACTGCAGGACAGTGGCTGGTAGCGCGAGTTATAATACCACAATGATCGGACAAGTACTAATACAGGCGTGGTACCCTGTAGCAGCCCTCTGCATTCATCTCTGGCTTGAAGTAATCAAATCATTTGCATAGCCCATGTTTTTTGCTTCAAGTTGTGATACAAACAAGCTCTGTCCGACATACCCAACTCCAACTCCCAGTTCAACTAGGTTTTAAATGGCTACCGCACGCTCGGGATACGGAGTCAACAATACAAGAATTATAAGCCGTTATACCCTCGGATAGCCGCAGCGACGTTGTCTTAAAAATCCAAGTGACCTTTGTTGGCTGCTGTTGACGACTTTTCATCAATCGGTATCATTCAACTGGTGTTCCACCCCAGGGATGTCCCTCATTTCTAAGTATAGTCATAACGATAATGTGCAATTTCTGCAGGGCATCTGTAATTCTTGAGTCACGAGCACTATCTGTGATACACAAATTCGGATTTTAGATTCCGCACGGGTAAGTTCATCCCGAGATCTGCAGCTCTCTGGCGTTTTGTTAGGCGGAATTTCACTTTGCCAAATATCAGTAGTTTGTTTGGCCTCTTTTTTTCTCACCCGCTCCGTTGAATTCACCAGATCGAATGTAAGATGTTGGAGTTTGAGGAAGCTCTATGCTGCGACATTTATTCGCTCACAACCCAAAGGGATAGGTCTCGTCCGCTCCAATATGGTCATGCGGCTGGTGCATTACCAAAGATTTAACGGCCTCAGTTCTCTCAAACCAAATAAAGCCATCAAACTGGTCTGCGAGATCAGTAGACGAATAATGCGAGGTACGTTCGGTCCTGGGGCGATAGATAACACCAATAAATCGCTCTAGCCGAGGCGACGCTATTTTCATGGCATGGAGCAGCTCTGGATTAGCGATATTTTTCCTGAGCTCAAGATAAAACATCTGTTTTTCTGACTGATGAGTCAGGTATTCCCAAGAATCACTCCTCGAAGGCACGACATCCATGATGTCCACATCCCCACCCCATTCATGAGCTGCTGCGACTGTGCCGGTATGTGTACCACATCCAATCAGAGCAACATTGTCTCTGCCGAATTCTTCGCGACAAAGCTGGCCAATGTTCAATTCTCCTCTGCGTCTTCCCATACTAGTATATCTAGCATCACCAATGTGGCTATTGTGTGCCCAGACAACGACTTTGGATTCCGCTCCTTTGACATTAAGGATGCGTTTCAAAGTCTCGAACATGTGAGAGTCTCTAAGAGACCAAGAGTCCACCGCGCCTGAATACATTGCCCTGTAATACGCCTCCGCATCGGCTACGAGATATGCATTCTGTTCAGCACTGTGGAACTCATCTCCGCCTTGGTGAGCTTCTGTGTACTCTAAACGCTTCTGGAGAAGATCGCGGAGCATATCAAGAACTGCTTCTTCGCATGTTTTCATTCCACTGTCAAGATAACTCGCTAGTCCATATTCTGTCGGATCTTCAACCCATGGTTGCAAACACCCATATCGCTGGCGAGCGAGCTTCGCCATATTTGGATCAATTGCGTCCAGGTATTTGATGACAGCGTCTATGGATCTGCCCATGCTGTACAAATCCAATCCATAAAACCCAACTCGACTGGTTGACGGACGACTGCGATTGTAGTCTCTCATCCAGTGCACCATATCTTGCACGTCTGAATTTTGCCACATCCAAGTTGGAAATCGCTGGAAGGCGGGCTCCTCTGGGCGTTCAATCTTTGCTTTAACTCCTGAGCGTTGTCTAACATATCTGTCTACTGCTTCTGAGTCTGGCCAATCTGCCTCGACAGTTACGGCATCAAACCCGTGATTCTGAATCAGGTGTTTGGTTATCTCCGCTCGAGCTTGATAGAACTCTGATGTCCCATGGGTTCCGTCTCCAAGTAACACAACTCTGTACTTTCCCAGATGGTCGAATCGAGACCCGAATGAGTCGCTTGAAATAGGTGGGAGGGCCTTTGCATTTGACTTGATAAGATCAACGAGCCTAGAAGCAGCCATGATATCTTCTTGCAATCTAAGTGAGCTGAGCATATATTGATCTCAGTGGAGATTCAGGTTCAATACCAGTAGCCCTTGATTTAATACGGCTTTATCAAAATAGAAATAAGACGAATATGCTACGACCAGATGGACTACCATGGGTAATAAATAAATAGGAAAATGTTCAATGTGTGACGCCACTGATGACTTCATAACTTAGTTATTTGCCAAGAACCCCGGTGCCTTCCCTGTTTAACTACGTGTTTATATTATTGAACGGAAGGGCTACAACAAAACGATTTGAAGGAGAGAGAAGATGTTAACAACACAAGCTGAATCTCTCTGTCGACAAAACAGTACAGGGTGACTCATTTGAGAGCCATTAAGATCCTCTGTTGTCACCGCCAGACTCACCATAGGTTTCAATATCTTATCAGCAGACTGCCATACAACCCTAGCCCCAAAAATCTCCAGCCAACGATAATGGCTTTAGAAAACACGGAAACCAAGACCAGGATGGAAAGATTTGAGTCCGCCATGGAAAAAGTATATGGCAACTATAGAGAAGTTTCAGATCCGTCTACCTGGACCCCTCCTCCAGCCCCAGGAGGCCATCGTGGCCGGTATCTATGGACAGATGCATTTGGAGTTGTAAACTTCCTGACATTGTACAAGATGCACTCCGAGCTAAACGCTGAAAACGGATACCCAGAGAGATATCTCACATTCGCAGAACGACTTGTGGAGACCGTCCATGATGTGCTAGGAAGAACTCGAGATGGAACTTCCCGTCTACCAGGTGCCACTGATTCGGAGCCCTTGGCTGGAGGGCTAAGGATTGGAAAAGTCCATGAGGCCGGTTCGGATGGCGATGGACAATACCACCACTATCTAACTCAATGGATGTTTGCCCTTAACCGGCTGTCAATGGCAACGGGAAATCCGACCTACAACAGACAGGCATGTTCACTGGGCAAAGCTATTCATCCACACTTCCTCGTAGGAATCGGCACACACAATCCTCGTATGGTATGGAAGGTAGCGATGGACCTTTCACATACCCTTGTTTCTAGCGAAGGAAACCTAGATCCGTTGGATGGGTTTGTCACATTCTCCTTGGTCCAGGCATCGGCCAAGAAATTTGGGGATGGTGAAATAGTCGAGGAAGAAATATCCAACTACAAGAAGGTGTCTGACCGTAGGGGGCAGCATCACCCTTCACCAGATTTCCTTGATTTGGGAATGACTCTTGTCTCAGTCCAGTGGTTTTATGATGAAGACTGGGCTGTCACCTTAGCATCTCGGTGTTGCAACATTTTGAGTAAGTAGAAATTTTACTACAAGAAGGGCACTTGCCAGTCAGTAGCGCCAATTCCCAGGAGTCTACAGAACTAAGCTTCTTCATGTTGTTATAGAATCTTTATTTGATGAAGGGTCATACCTGAAGTTTGGCTCTAGGCGCCTCGCGTTCAGGGAATTTGGAGCGTGTCTCGGGATTGAATGTTTTAGGGCTACAGTAAATCCAGATGGGGAGTTATATGACTACTTCAAGGAAATATTAGATGCGATGATTGAAGAATACGATGATGGCGGCACACAGACTCCGGATGATCTGAAACCTATCACCAGAGTCATGTTCGCTTCTGCACTAATTCCAGGGGGTAAGATAATCTCATAGATATTCACGTGCTTGTTAAACCGTTCCTACTTACACTTCATTTATAGCATTTAAAGCTGGTTTCTTTGGCCCAGAGCCTATCAAGATAGGAGCCTAGCCGAAAAAAGACAGGAGAAAGGGAAAATTGCAAGATGTTCTTGAAAGAGAACGAAGTCTAGGCACACTGCTGATAATTAACTGTATATTATAATTATTGCAATGAACCGGGGGAGGGGGAGAATTAACGAGTAGAGAGAGTTCCAGGAACTCAAGTGCCACTCCCAACCCGTGAGCGCAGCCAGGAACTATAAATGGATGCAGCAGCTATATTCATTGTTAGGAAGGTATTGGTCTAATTCATTGATCTAACTTTATACTCCAGGTATGCCAATAAACCCGCGCCACGCTGGTAAAGAACGAGGCAGGATATGCACCAAATATACCGTAGCGAGCGCGAGGACCAAACCCGACATCTTTATTTAGGAGTAACTGTTAGTGAATGAAGACGGGAAACCCAAGAGCACGGAAAGAAGCAGCTCGTAGACGAAAGTAGCTAATGGACTGACCTTTTCAAGCCATGTATGAAACCATATCCCTGTCATGAGTAACATCCACAAAGATAGACCCACAATTGTCCAAACGAATTTCCTAGAAAGCTCCGCAAAAAGCTCCTCGATACCATTAGGCCCACAGTCAGTAACTTTTTTATCCGTGGTCTTCTGCGCTGGCCCCCTAGCACCATTCACATTACCACTGCTGATAATGACAGAAGATCTGGTGCCCATCATCTCAAATATCAAAAATGCGCTTGCTAAAACCAGCATAAAGGCATGGCCGCTTACATCGTGGCCACCTTTCCAGGTACCCCCTGACGCTTTGCACAACACTGAGGTCAGGACCACAGCTGGAGGTAAGTCGGACTGCGAAGGATCATCAAACATTTGTTGTTGGATCAATTCGCATCTTCCACCAGTAGCAAGAAAACCGCGATCAATTATGGGGGCCCCAAAGCACCACTGTGTCGTCAAGATCCAGGAAAAAGTAACGAGCAAATAGCGAAGGAGGGCTTGTCCGACGCGTCGCAGCTGACAGTTTGCGGAGATCCTTTTACTGGTAAACGCTTCCTGTGTTAGAAGCAGTGATAGGAATGCTAGGCTTGTCCAGAGCCATCCGATTTTAACGAAATACACGTTGAAGACATTTCCTTTCCGGGCAAAATAATTGACCGGCTCTTGAGATTGCGAAGATATCGATGATGGGCTTGGGGGGTTCGCGGTCGGTGATATTCGAGAGTAAATGGAGCCCAGAATAAGAGTTAGAGGGTAGATAGCAAGCAGATGGGCGGGAGGTTGTGAGCTAGTGTGAGTAGTCGGTGCTTTCGATTTCGGCACTTCTGATGCCAGATCGTTGGAAACCATGTTTGAGTATCGCAAGGCCCAATTGTGGGCTTCAAAGGTGCGGATATTTAATGAAAGCACAGGAAAAGTAGTGCCGCATCTCTAAAGACTGTATAACTGCATGTGTGTCACTGTGAAACGAGCTTCTTCAAGAGTCCGAAGCAGCTAACTAGTTGACGATGTCTTTGATTCGAAGCCTTGAGAGCAGTAAGAAAAAGTTGGATGTTGATGACGTTGAGATCGAAGTGGCACGTGATGAGCTTAGACTTTCCGAGGTAAAAATAGCTTAACTCGAGGTCGACGTCGCTTTTCTCCTTTCCACGGGACAGCACATTGTTGGTCTGGCTGGAGACAGAGGCATGGGAAGATAGGAACAGAAAAGGGCATCCTGTCCTGGACGAGGAAGCTCTGCTGCCTGTGGGATAACGACTCTATCTCCTCGGAAACGGGCCTCCAGGTAGCTATCCTGGATGCTTACATCAAGGTCCCGTTATCCTTGGCTATATGGAAAGAAAATATTCCAATATCTCAACGCTTGAGAAACAACATGGATGGTAAAGAGGTTGTTGGTATACATGCCACCAGGATGAATCCAGTGTGCAGTCCCGCCATTTTGGTGATGGACGATAATACTGGCCCCCTCCTCTCCAAGGAGAGCTTTGGGGCTTTCAAAGTACACATGCATCAAAGAACCAGTTTAAAAGCCCTTCTTTACATCGAGTTTATCTCCATATACCGCAGCACTGCCTTAACCTACTTCGGCCTTCATTGCTTCATTATCGGTCCCGGATACACATGTGCAACGCCTTTTCCGCCCCTTGCAGCTAATGTTTTCTTGAATCTAACCGGCGGGTTTCCAGAGAGATGTAACAGTGTGCTTATAGGACCCTCTTACCTCCTGTTATTTACTACATTTTTTTTTTCTTTTTTTTTTTTTCGAAATGTTTAGCTGGCCTAGGATGACGGAAGGGCACGCTGGCGAAGGACGCCACCCCTCATGGCTTGGGAGCATTTGTTCCCATCTCGTCCTCCTTGCCTTTCACTTTCCTTTTTGCTTTTAAAGTGACCTATTCTTTCATCTAGGCTACAATTGATAGCGAAGCTCTTGAGTGGTGTTAGCTCACGTTGCCGGCGATATCAATGATCACCGATTCCTGCTCAACACACTCTTCGAGCCACACTGAGAGGGCTAACAGAGGATTCCTGGATACCTCGGGGCCATCTCGGGGACCGCAAGATGTTTCGCAATTACACGATGGGGCTTAAATCACCTATTCAACGTCACAAGTATTGCCATAGTGCTACAAGGGCAGATCGTGATGTACTTGGCGGCAACTACAGAACCTTGCCATGTACCATTTCTGTTTGAAGCTCTTTGAATAGCAGGGGATAATTTCTGCAGCTACGCCGTTTGCAAACCTCGAATCTGCAAAATTATCCCCTGTTTACTTGAAATTTCCAACCAGCCTCTAAAATGAGTGATGTGCTGCAGCATGCCATGCTTATCTTGGCCCTTATTTTCTACTGCTTCGAAACTAACACCTTACCCTTGCCCAGCCCGTTGAGAGCGGTCTTCTCGAATATAAGAAACTCCTATATTCGAAATTCTTATCATCCGGCTGAATGACCGTTTAGCGCCTGCGCAAGATTGGTCTGAATGAGTGTCGTTGGGCTTCCTATTAAAGTCTTCGCCGCTGCTGTGACGCAATGCGCCCTGGATGAAGAGTAGCTCGTCTCTTGCAAACGCGCTGACGACTACACCGTCATTATTGGCTATCCGGTATGTTGGAAAGGGCAATGAGTTGGTGAGCGGGTGGCTTTGAAATGTACACTCCTTCGCCCTCAATGGTACATTGACCGCCTAGCGTTTACTTCTATCTCTGAGGTATCCACACCATCCTGGCTTTGTAACGCCACGACATGGTGACAAACAGCTCACCAACAGCCCTGGTGTCCCAGGGCGTTATTTTCTTTTTTATACATTTGGCTTTTGACCTTTGCTTTTATATTCTGACTGCATATACTCCGATTCCCCACAGGAAAGGAATGAATGCTTCGAAGTATTCGAGTAAAAAAATATTACCGCCGTAATGCGCACGGATCATCTTGTTTCTGTACCAAAAGGAGAAAAAGCAAAAGTCTGGGGCATCATATATACCGATAACCGATATAAGTACTCTGTGAAGTACGCTCTTGATCTCCACGGCTTCCATACCTATCTTCTCTTTATATCCTTCAACTAGCTTTCTATCAACCCCTTCTCACAAAGCGCAGCAACAACATCTCTAAGGATATTCATTTCCTTGCTTCCAGTCCTCTCATTACTCAACCACCCTTTTATCTCTTACGGAGGCGAAATTTCCAGCACTACTAACAGATGCCTTCTGAAGGCGTCCCCAAGTGCCAGCGGTGTCGTAGGGATCACAAGAAGGTTAGATAACTGGCGCATTACCCCTTCTACTTGCAAGCTCCTAACGACGATCTAGTGCTCACCCGAGAACAGGCAATGGCCAGGGACAAAGTGTGACCGTTGTGAAAACTACGGTTACGAGTGTTCCGAAAATCTTATGGCGCGGAGATCGTCTCAGAAAGGAATGGACACATCACGGCCAGCTAACCGTCTTATGGAGGCTTATCCACATAATCGATTCTTTGGCTGTCCCCAGGAATTATCGCGACCATTACCTGTGCGCTCTCAAATCCCAGTTGTTGGAGTAATGAACCAGCAAACCCATTTTCAGTCCCCTTGGGCAGGGCTATTCGACTATCTCAGAAATATCGACTGGCTAAGCTTAACTTGTTCTCCTACCCCTATGGCTTCCAACCCCTTTTTTACAATGTTTCGTTCGTCTATCTGCCCAGTGCCTGATATTTCTGCAACACCGCTGGGCCAGCGATTAATGTATCTGGAAGCATTCGCGCAAAGTCAGAGATACATGCAGGACCCCTCAGTCGCTCTCTCTTCATCTCCACTAGAGACCTCTATTAATCTCATAGCTACCCGATTACAGAGGGACTTTCCCCGGATAGCTGGTATGTTCAGCTTCGACGAACTTGTCGCTATATGTGGAAACTATGTCCGTTACGGCTCTTACTGGAACGTGTTTCGGACTGCTCTCCAGACTGACGAAATCCTACTTGTTGATCCTGCATTTTCATTTGATATGGACCTGCCAAAAACTACATTTGAGAGCGCTCAGCAAATATGGTTATGTCCTGAATTCGGACTGAAGCAGTTCTGTCAAAAGCTCTCTGGCGTCAGCCAGATGATTTCCGATCTTGCTCGAACTGATCAACATTCAGAAGCACGGGCATTCCTCGCATCCAAGATACCCGATCGTATCGAGGAAGTACTTGGTCCTCAGGTTACTTCTTCAACAATACACAACTATCCTTCCCCCTTTTTCCCTCCAGATACGATGACAAGTTCCCCAGTCGAATTAACAGATGGCGATGTATATTCACCTTCCACGTCCGCGGGCGGCGATGGGTCCGAAGACGGCTATTCATTAGACGGGAGGGGATTCCAACCCATTACGGAGAACGGCCGCTACAATGATGCCTGCTTTTGGGGTAATTAACTGTCTTAGGATATTTCCAACGTCTCGGCGCGGTTTACATGGGAGGTGGTGGGTGGGTGGCAGGGGAAAACATGATCATAACTATTCTTTCAAGATAGGTAATCTTTCGGGCGTTTGAATTCCCCCTGGTTTTTCTTTTTCTTCCTCTCACTTTTTCTTCTTGGGCGGATCTTTTCCTTACCGCAATCACTCTGTTTGCCTTGCCCCTAATGGTGCACTACTGTTGTTTACAATTATTTTATACTTTTTCATATTTTTGGCTGAATAGACAGACCATCGGGTGGATCATCATGACTATTCCAACTCCCTCCCTTGTCACAGGAGCTGCTATTCGTCCGGGGGCAGAAGGATGGGGCCTTCATTCCTGTATTCGTACGGTGGCTTGGGGACTGGTATGACTTGCAGCCTGTCCGTTGCTCCGCTGGTAATGTGGGATCCATGAAAGCCGACGCCATGCAGCGGGAATAGATATTGCTGGGAGGTTTTACTAGCATGAAGTAGTAGAGGGTGTTTGATTGAAGTCCAGTTCAGATCCCATAACTACCCCTTATACCGAGTGAGTTGTAGTATTTCTTGTTATTTCTCAAAAAAATGCCTCTACTCCAGAGGAAGATGGAATGGGATAAAGGCGCATTGGCTGTGGCCTATCTACATAACGCAGCTTTTGGAATGCACCAGTCCTTTCGGCTTACTGGTTTCCCTGAGCAAGGGAAAGTTTGTGACCAAGGGGGCGGCGTATGGGAGCCTTGACTAAACCCAAATCTAATACACGTATCTCTCTATATTGTCAACAACTCATGGGCTTTCTGGTTCAAGAACCTAATCACCGGGCTGGTGGGCGGGCAGAGAGAAATATAACCAGGCGTAAGGAGCAGGATCCTTACTGACTCGCCAGCACATCGCCAATTAGCGGACAGTTACAGTCCCAAACAAATCTGAACCCCAGCCACCAGAATTTGACGCTATGCGTGCGCTAATATAATATACCCTTGAATACGTCGGGCCAGCTGAGAAAACACTATACTTCTCCTTTTCCCATCATTTCATGTTCATATGCCCACCTTATTTGGGTTAATGTCATGCAGGTATAGCGGCCAAGCTGAGGGGGCTTATCCTTGATACATGGTACTTGGTTTCCTGCCACTGGTTAGCATTTTACCCATGTCAGCTTCATCCAGAATGGCGGTACCTTACATGTTCTTTTGAATTCCTCGAAATCTTTATTTTTGGATTAACTACAGCTCTATCAGGGATGATAGACGTATGTATGATGCGTAAAGGTAAGGTGAACCGTGTTCTCCGTAGGAAAGGGAGAAAACCATGTAAGGAAGAAAAAAAAAATCCAGCGCTAACTAACGCACACAAAAGGCCCATAACTGCAGAGGCTGTAAAATCCGTTAACAGTGAGACCATGGGTCAACAGTATTGGGATGCTCTGTGCTGCTGTCCCCATGCTCCTTTTTCCCTGCATACGGTCCATCAGCCATGACGGATTTTTGGGGGGTTGTATTTGTGCTTCGATTGTGGATGATATGTTCACCGCTAAACAGACCATAGTATAGGTACGCCGAGCATATAAAAAGTGGTAGAAATGGCGGGTTCCCCTACATTGGCCCAAGGTACTAGTGACGGCTTGGTGCATGCACGCCGCCTCTTTGCCAGCCTGTGGGTTCGATACTATTTCCCCTCTCGGTGAAAGGTACATGCAGGAGATGTTACATAATCTTTTTGGAGGGTACTCCGTATAGAAATGCCCAAGGGTACAGAAAAGAAAAAGAAAAAGAAAAAAAGAGAGAAGAGGAGAGAGAGAGAAGAAAGGGAGAGAAAAGTGTGACGGCACCGGATTTTGATAGCACCGGGAAATCCCCATTCGAAATGATCCAGGAAGCAATTCTCTGGTTGGGCAGATCACGATAGGAAATGCATGCCACCAACAAAATCAAGAGTGTTAGTTATGCAGGGAAACAGGTGAGAGCCTGGGGATCATGTGGCAAGGGTAACAAGACAGCAGGAGAGACTGAGCATGGGCGGCATCCTTGAAGCCTGATAGGCAGGGTAGGTTCCATTTTCAAACAAAGAAAACAAATGGCAGGAACAATACCTGGCTCCCTTCGACAGTGCAAACAGGGGGAAACAGAGCGAGGGGATCCCCCTGGAGTGAGGTTTCTGTGATCCTTGTGCTCTGTAACCGGTGTTTGCTTTTTGGGTCCCGAGTATTTGGGACCAATTGGGATGGAAAGCTGTGAGCCGTAAGAGTGGGATTTGGGATAAATAAGGAAGACGAGAGAGGGTTGGGCGTTGTTCCGTCCGAGTAACCCGAGTAACCCCCTTGTTAAACTAGGAAGGTCGGTTTAGGAGAAGCGTGATGACGGCGAGAGTCGATGGTTTGAAATCATTCAGCCCCCTGAGTATAATAGGATATCCTATTACAACGCTTGTGCCTTCGAGTTCACAGGCCCCTTGTATCCCTTCAGCACACGCATGCTAATGCATGATACATGATCGCTTTCCCGGTCCTAGCCCTCCGAAGTCATCTCAAAAGCAAAAATAGCAGACGTATATATGGGGGCGGGTTACTCCGTATCGATCGCCAGGATGTCAAAATGGCGAGGTGCAGGTGACCTATAAATGAGAAGCGGGTTGTTCAGGAGTGGTACATGGTGGCCTCCCAGCAATCTGCCCAATCTATGTCACCCCGGATGCGTCTTCACATTTTGCCCTATAGTGGTGGGGTCTTGTGCCTCATAGAAACGTGGATGGATTGGCGAGACGTCCGGAGTATTCCAGGGCGGGGAGATCAGTCAATCCAAAGCCCTGTTTGTCCTTGTACGATCCGCGTATGTATCTCATCTTCCAAGAAGTCTAACACGCTTCTTTCAAGCCGCTTTCACTGATTGTCGGGAATTCAGAAATAAGGTTCAGGTCGGCTACTGAAGAATGGCTTTCGAGACCCGTCGGGTTGGAAGATTGCGTGTGGCATTGTTGGCGCCGGTGTCAAAGGATGATATGCGATTCTGATTGCGCCCCTTGACCCAATAGCCTGGCTGTTCGGGCCGGCAGTTCTAGTTCCGCCAAAAACCCACGAATGATATTGCTTCTTCGACTCTCCAGACATGTCAGTTTGTTAGGCCCGTCTCAGCCATGTACTGCATCGTACACCATAATTCTATGCGTGGATGGGCCCGGTTTCCTCGTTTTGACTGTGTGACTGTGGCAGCTTTCAAACCCCGTCAAAAGAAAATGTGACCAATAACCGATGCAAATCTGGTAAAGAGTCAGAGTTCCGTTACTCAGAACGTGGGGAGACAAGGCGAGTATATCATGTCTTGGAGCGGGATCTTCCAACTTAATTGGTGAAAAATAATTTCTCTAGGATAGCTATTGACTGGGCCTAAGATGCAAACGCCCTTAAACACAGCCCGGGTCGTATCTCGGATAGAGTAAATCTCACTGATAATTAGGAATGTATAATGTTCACCAGTGCCAATATATTGATAAAAGGGAAAAAGAGTAAGAAACCATGCCATGGTCGTTTAGACGAGGTAACAACTTATGAAGCCGTCTAACAACACATTGTTGAAGAAATATTCATCATAACCGTTGTCAGATTGTTGGATGAAAAAGGTTCCTGATCCCTGAAGTACGAAAACCCAGGCATCAGCTAACAGTACCTCCTATGAAGGTTGGTGTGTACTAAGTAATTGGTAGGCCATTGCATCGGGCCACAGGGGGAAAAACCCCAGTACCTTGGTATCACAAAGTAAGCAGAGAGAAGTACCAGGTATTTGACAACTGGCTGTTTGCTTTGTAAAAATCTGCTCTCAGGATGACTTTGGCTTCGGGTTAGCCTCAACACTAGCGGTTTCCAAAGAGCCTACGATCTCCCTCCCATGGAGAAAAGTTGCGAAAGTCGGGAATATAATCCACAGTCCACTAGAGTAGAGAAAAAACAATTACCTGTAAGCGAGGTTACACAGAATAAAAAACAGCGACATTTCATGCGTAGACAATGTACTTGTGCGATTCACGGTGACTCACTTTGGTATTATCCATAGAAAGACCAGGGTAAACATATCATTATGTCCGATGTTATCAAATCCAGAATACGCCTCGTTGAGCCCTTCAACACATCATCAGATATAATTTGTGGATACAGGGGAGTCTCGGTTTAAAAAGTGATTTTAGGTGCCGGATATCGAGATTGCATACAGAACACTCACCGTAAAGTACTGTTTTACTTAAGGTCATGAGGCTGGCGCTAAATATGGCCAGTAACGCATAAGCACCAGCTGTCCCTGTCACAGATTTTTTCTGCAAGACAGACCATCCACTTGCGCCTTTGGATGATTTTCCCGAATTACGAGCGATGGAGACTGGCTTGGCTCGGGTCCAGACAAGGAAGAGGTAATAGCTATACAGTGCGGTCTCGACGATATTTAAAGCAGCCTGGGCAGATGTAAATCCATTTCGAGAGTTAAAGGCTGGCCAGCCATAAATGTAATCAATCGTGCCATAAAGTGCATAGGGTGACCAAAAGTGGTGATAGGCTCCCCCAGGCATACTGTGAGGTCGCAAGAAGACATAGCCCGTATCCCACAGGACCAAAGGAAGCGAGAAAATCAGCCAAAGCTGCACAATAGGTGATGGAGAGTGGGCCCATTGGCTCAGCTGCCTGCGCGTAGCCGTCTGGCGTTGCGTATCCGAACCCTTGGATGCGGCAGAGCTGGAAAGAGCAGGAGGGGGGAAATCCTCCGGGTGCTGGCGCGTGCCCACCATTGGAAATAAGTAGCTAGCTTATATAACTTATTGAGAAACGACTTCACGGGTATAGTTATCGCTCAAGATAAGTGTCGCTGAAGTTGTTGTTAGCAGCGATGTCAACAAAGACGACCATCAAACGAAAATAGGCGCGGGCAGCGGCGGCGTCACCTGACCCCAGGCTTGGCCCCTGCTGTCCAACTCGGCTGATGACTCAGCTTGGACCGCGCAACCCCTGAAGATTGTTGATATTGGTCATTGTGACGGATATAGGGGGGAACGAAGAAACCAGTCATCTTCATTTTACTCAAGGCTATATGAGTAAATTCATTTCCAGTAATCCTGAAAATGGACGGAGCTGCCTCGAAACCACCCTTGTGGACTACTTTCGTAGTTGGGAGTCATGACTTTGCCTATGGCAGACCAACAGCCCAGATGGCTTGAACTGCTTGCCCATCCGGAATGTACTCTACCGCCTCTAAGGATTTGGAATTCCTTGACGCGATCTGAAACCGCCTTCATTCCGGTTGACTCTGAGGGTGAAAAGTCACTTGGTATACTTGCGGGCCGACGGTCTATGGCGATGCTCATTTGGGCCATGCCAGGAATTATGTTACAACTGATATACTCCGTCGCGTTATGCGGGATTACTTCAAGTTCGATGTCAAATTTGTCATGAATATAACTGATGTGGATGATAAGGCACAGCTATAGATACACGAATGGTTATATATTTGCGATACCCAGCCAAATACTGACCTGTCAATCAAACTTTATAGATAACTAATTACCAGAGCACGGCAGCAACACCTTTTGATGAATACAAGGCTAAACATCCTTTCCTTGATACCAAATTTTTAGACATAGCACAGCTTGTGTTTTCAACTTTCCTGGAACAGCGTCTGCCTCTTCTAGGTTCTGACACACTACCGTCAAACATCGGCCATGAAGCATAATGCAAATACGCCTTCAACCTCGGTGGAGACGCCCTGAATGGCAATAAAAAACCTGGATCGGACGAAGCCAACATTAAAGTGATATCAAGACCGCCTCAATAGCTGCGGAAGCTATAAAGAACGCGCTTGACAAAATGTCGTCTAAAACCTCTGAACCAGAACTTTCCTTTGAAACCATGAGTACCAAAAGCTTCATTCCAGGTGGACGCTTAAACTCAAGTGAAATATTATATGAGGCTTGTGAAGACGTATTCCTCGTCTATCTTGACTTCGTCGGTGGCTCCTCCATTTCCAGTTCCGATTATTCGCTCTTCAGAACGCTGACCAGGAATTTTGAGACGCGGTTCCTTGAAGATATGTGGTGTTTGAATGTTCTTGATCCAGATGAACTGACAAGGGTGACTTCATACATCCCTGAAATAATCCAGTTTATCGAGAAGATTATTGACAATGGTTTTGCGTATTCTACATTGGATGGCTCCATATATTTTAACATCGATAAATTCGAAAACGCTGGTAATCATTACGCCAAACTAGAGCCCTGGAATAGACACAATAAGCACCTTCAAAGGGATGGAGAAGGCTCCTTATCGAAAAACACGACAGCAAAGGCTTCAAAAAACGACTTTGCTCTCTGGGAGGCATCCCGGCCAGGGGAACCAAGTTGGCCCAGCCCTTGGGGGAATGGTCGGCCTGGCTGGCATATTGAGTGTTCTGCAATGGCTTCGGCTAAACTTGGAAGTCAAATCGATATCCATTCTGGTGGGATTGATCTTGCATTCCCACATCATGATAATGAACTTCCCCAGAGTGAGGCGTACTAGGGTGAAACCCAATGGGTCAATTACTTCCTCCATATGGGTCATCTCTCCATTCATGGCTCAAAAATGTCTAAATCCCTCAAAAATTTTACGGCTATAGGGGGAGCACTTGCCAAAGGCACCTGGACCTCGTGAAGTCTGAGAATTGTTTTTCTTCTTGGTGAGTGGTGAGAAGGTATTGAAATCACGACAGATATGGTTAACGTTGCACGCTCCTGGGAAGCAAAACTGGACAATTTCTTTTTAAAAGCCAGGAATATTGTGGTATTGAAAAAAACCATACTAGAGGAGCAGTCTCACAATGATTATTCGCTTACCCGGCAGCTCATATCGGCCCAAGAGAAAGTTTTTAATGCCCTGTGCAGTTCCTTTGATACCCCTGCTGCAATGAATGCCATATCAGAGCTGGTGTCAAACTATAATAGTATCGAACCCTTGGAGTTGAACTGCATTGTTTTTTCAGGAGGGTGCTAGATGGGTTACATCAATGATGAACATCTTTGGGCTAAATGGGCATGCTTCACCACACAATCCTGACATCGGGTGGGCCGGCATTGATGTTCCTGAATATTCAAAGCCATATCTGAACACCCTTTCAGCTTTGCGGGATGTGGTCCGCCGGCTTGCAAAGTCAAAAGCCCATATCACGTCTCAAACTCTCGGTAGTATTATAAATACTATCGGCTCAAGCGCGGACCTGGGGCATTCCATGTTAGATCTAGCACTCCCATACGTGGAGGTTCTGAGGAAATTCAAAGACCAAATTGCATCCCTGAACATAGGTACAACTGAAGTAGACCCAAACCAACTTTTGAGGTATTGTGATCGCATTAGAGACGTAGATGTTTTTGACCTCGGTATCTACCTCGAGGATCAGGACAGTGGCTGTGCCATAATACGTCCAGTCACAAGTGACCTCATTAAGACTAATTAAACAGGCTAATCTACTCCGTAGGCACCCCCTAAAATGAGTGATGTTAATGACAATATTCTTCAACCTTTCAACAGCACAATCGGTGAGCGATGCTTGGTTATCTATCCCTCGATCAAAAGTACAAAAACAGCTAGCGAAGGGGACAAAAAGATCAAAACATACGAAAGTCGGGATTCGCTGGTGGTCACCCACCCAACTACTAACCGACCGGCAAGTGGCTTAAGTACAGCTGAGCGGACGGGAAGCTCTGTTTTCCACTTCCTGTGTTCGTATGTGCTTGTCTTCTATCGTGATAGGTTTATATAGTAGTTAGCTAACGCCCTGATGACTAACTAGTTATCACGTGCCAACCTGTTAACTAGAAGAAGGTTGGTTTAGGTGAAGAATGGTTTCAAACCAACTGCTGAGCTATCGTTCATGCGATTACTCCAATGCAGTTCTGATTGTCATTGAACACCTGTAACAATTGTCAAAGCCCAGGCTTCAGCATTATAGAATATAGGTCTATATGGTTTCACTGGGCTTCGTCTCTTGTCGCTCTTCGGCGTTATCCTTGGCGGTTCCTTTCTGGAATTTGCGCAAGCAAGCTGTTTGTAGAAGTTTCAATATTTCCTACCGGACAATGACTTGTTAGCTCCTTGACTCTTAATCGTTCGAAGTTTTCTTGGTTACTAATCGACTTGCTGTATAGCAGCTTCGAAACCTACGCACGATCTTTTTTCATATACATCAGGACGATTTTTATACAATGAAGACCTACGGTTGCGAGAAAGATATGTCGAATTTGACGTGACTGCCCTTAAAGAGGCAGTGACCAAGCATACCGGTGCCAAAGTTACCAATCTCGCGAAGCTCGGCGAGGGCGGTTTCAACCGAATTCTCAATGCGACACTTGAAAACGGACTGCAGTTGGTTGTCAAGATTCCGTATCCTCTCTCGGTACCAAGAAAGTATGCCACTGCCAGCGAAGTTGCAACACTTGCGTTTCTTCGCTCAAAGGGGATACCTGTCCCGAAAGTATATGGGTGGTCAGCAACCGACGAAAATGCAGTTGGAGCTGAATATATTATAATGGAGCTTGCATCAGGTATAGGTCTTGATACCAGATGGTTCAGTATGACGAAGAAACAACAACAAACCGTGACACTGGGGATTGTTGGCATAGAAAAAACCCTATTCGATATCCCTTTTGGTTCCATTGGAAGTCTGTATTTTAAAGAAGACCTACCCCTCGAACTACAGCATAATCTCTATCTTCCTGGGGCCGCGGATCCTGATGGAGATTGCAATACCTTTTGCATTGGACCTATTGCGGATTACATGTTTTGGTACGGCAAACGTTCAGAGTTGAAATTAGACCGCGGCCCTTGTGAGTATTTAAACGCTCCAGTTTTGGTTTCTTCTGACCGGAATTTTCGCTGAATTTAGTTCTTATAGGGAGTGACCCGTGCCAATATCTCAGAGCAATTGGGAATCGTGAACTAGAATGGACCAAAAAATATGGAAAACCCCTTGAAAAGGAGTTCCCTTACAACACACTCCTTCCTGGAACTATCCCTCATGAGAAGTATGCGGCATTGCTTGAAAAATATCTGGCAATTGCTCCTTTCCTTCTTCCCAAGGACCCGCTAGACCCCGGTAATCAACCGACCATTCGACACCCAGGTATGTTGAGCTTCTGTTTTACTGGCTTTGGCCATGGCATGCTGACAACTAGCCCAGATCTTACGCCGACTAATGTTTTTGTGTCTCCCGATACGTTTGACATTACTTGCATCATTGACTGGCAACATGCTATTATCACCCCCCTCCTGCTCGCTGCTGGGCACCCGAAGATGTTCGAAAATCCAGACGTAGAACCTCCAGAAACGCTAGAGGCGCCCAAACCTCCAGAGGGATATGATACTCTTGACATTGAAACAAAAAGCCAGGTTGATGAGCTCCTCAGGCGACGTTATCTTTATTACCTATATCGCGTTTTCAACGGAGCTCGGAATAAAGGACATCTCTCTGCCTTTTATGACCCTGTATTACAACCTCGCCAGCATCTTGTTGACTACGCTGGTCGCCAATGGACTGGAAACATCATAACTCTGCGGGGTGCCTTGATGCGGATGTGCGGATATTGGCCTCTTTTATCAACCAAGGAGGAATGCCCTATCTCTTTCACTGATGCAGAATTAAAAAAGCACTCTGAGGATGAGCCAATGTGGTTCGACTTAACCGCCCTAGTTAACTATTGGCGTGATGAGCTTGGTGGACTAAGTGAGGAGGGGTGGATAAGATCGGAAATGTTCGATCATGCCATGAAAAAGAACAAGGAGCTTAAGGAAAAATTCATCAATGATGCTGATCCTGATGAGGTCGAAAATGTTGTAAAAGGCTGGCCATTTCAGGACAAGGAGGAATTTTTCTAGGAATTTTCAATGCGCATAAATTATCGGGCATGGATTTGATTGAATACGATGAACGAAGAGGGGTTTTCTTTTCGGGCAGTTAACGTCGCATCTACAGAATGTTAACACAGGGATGATGGCGATTGGGCCTTGATGATATGCAGGTCTTAGACTCGGCGCTTACCAAAACGCAGGCAGTTTCGCGTACAACTCAGCCAGGCAGCCGCCGTAAATCATCCCAAGCCCATGTCTTTAAGAAGGACGGGATTTTCTCGTTGTTCTCTTCCTCTATTGTCACAACCAAACTGACTCTCCTTCACAAACTATCGAAGGCCGCTTCTTATATTATCTCCAGCATTTTACTCTTTGACTTGGCACTTACTCAATAAGCATGGGGCTCTCCAAAACCCTTCTTACCTCCATCTCCTTTGTCCGCGGCCGCCCTGCTGACCTTCGGAAATTCTTCGAGCCTACAGCAGCTCGGGGTAGGACTGTTTGGCCGAAGACAGCTGCTGATCTACTTCGGTTCGGCGTTCGCTGGGACTATGACGGCGTGGTTACCAAGGACGATGGGAAGGAATATCATAAATATCAGCTTCAACCTAATGCCGGCAAAATCCCTTCGTCGATTAAACAATGGCGCGATAACAACGGTGGAACTCATGCTGTGATGGCTATAATGTATATTCCCAAGGGCGCACCAATCGACGGTCAGGTATTTGAGGAAGAGGCAATGGAGGCTATCAAGGATATCTAGTTGATGGATAATCATGGTATGCTTGATTAAGTTCCTTCGTGCTCAATTTACTCACTAATTTTTGCGACACAGGTACTAAGCTTCAATTCTGAAAGCCGCTTATATAAACCGTTACCCTCCACTATTCTTTGAAAGGTTGCGAGGTCACGAACGTTGAACACTCGTGAACTATTACTGATCCGTCATCGCGACTCTTTTGATGTTTCATGCTTTTGCGTGCTGTTTAAGGCATCTAGTTTACAGTTTCCTACATTTCCTTGTCCAACTCGACTTCAGTCTCTACCATACTATCAATAAAAATATTTGATTTGAACCTCCCATATTTAACAACACACGTATCAAGTATCAGATTAACTGACCAGCAAGTGGCTTAAGTGCAGCTGAACGGATGGTAAGCTCTGCTTCTCACTTTTTGGTGTCATATGTACGGAGTACGCACTGGACAAAAAGATGGGCAAGGAGGTTTTAATATCCAAATTAGCTACCGAAGGAGAAGCTTAATATATGGTTTCAAGGAGAAGGCCCAAGCTTCCCGGGGCCGAGGCGAGCCTTTTTTTATACATCATGTGACATGGTTATAACCTATGGAACTCACCACGCCAAGAGCCTTTCCCGGCTCCAAAGGCGAAATGGAAGGGCTGCGAGTGGTTGTTGCATATGTTGTATTATTCCGTACCAGCGTTGTCGTCGGGGCGCATGGCACAGCTATGTTGGACACTGGGCGGCGGGGCAACGAACTGTACGATGGGCCAAAGGCAGAGTGCCGACACTGCATATTCCGAACACCGCCAAACCCAAGGACTCAGACTCAAGATATGAGGAAAACGGTACGACACAGAGATTTTACCGTTACAAGTGATTGAGCTGTTCGACCTGCGGGGTTGAGAGAGAGAATAAAGAGGGAATACTCTATCTGCATGCCGGATACGGGTTTAAAGCTAACAATGCTGGAGGTGGGAGAGCTGGGTATAACTAATGGGTAATGGGTACAAAGTGTGGTAACATCATCACACTCGGCACGCAGACAAACCTCTTACAACAGGACAAGGACCTCAGGTAAGATGGTGTCCTCGGGTATGCTCACAACTGCTCTGTCTGGAGGCAGGAGCATCTGATGCCCTGCGAACAGCGAAACATCCAGCTTGAGGAGCTAAATCTGCTCATACTTTTCCTGGTGACTGTGATGATGGTTGCAAAAGGGCCAAAGGAGCAGGGATGCGAGCAGAAACTTATCTATTTCCCCCAGGGTAACCTAGGACAGCTTGGTCCGAAAGCGGTGTCTGCAGCAGCGGCATCTGAATACTGGAAGGCAAAATGACAGCCAGCTGACTGTTTGCAATGTCTCATTGACCGGGATAGTAGGACTGTGCACGCCTTGCAGCTTGATCCTGCGATGCCAGCAATTAATATATATGACTGCATCCAAAGGGGCCTGGCCTGGCTGGAAGCAGGCCGGAAAGCAAGCTCTTCGTCATATATTACGAGCTGACATATGGCCGAGGTGGAACAGTGCAGATCAGCGGAGATTGGGGCTTGCGGCAGAGTGGACAAAAAGTGACTTGTTCTCCAGCGGGCGCTCGCATATCTGGTGATGTACTGGCCATGTCGCCCAGGCGGCAAGGGGAGGGCTTGTCCATGGAGTAAAATAGGGGGGAGAAGCAGGTTGTTGCTGGGAACATGGCATGCCGGCATCGCTCTTCCCCACCGTGGCGTCCCTCGGGCGTTGCTGGTTTATTTGCTGTTTGCGAGGAGCTGGATCGTTAGTTTGTTGCGAAATGAACGGTTTAAGTCGATAGATTAAATAAAGGAAAGCTACCCCGTATATATTGATATCACTCCAGGTCTTCGCATTCCCGGGGATGTCTTCTTCTTCTCTTCGTTGCTGTCGAAGTGAGTGACAACGTCATATTTCTACCCCGTACCCATCTGCGAGAAAGTCGACGGAGGCCAGTCGGTCTTGGCCCCTATAGCTGAGGTTGCTTAACTACGGGCACGGAGTAACTCAGCTCGCGATGTTGTTCCGCTGGTGCCCCTTAGTGGCTCTGGCCATCGCTTCTGGCACAGCTGCTACAGAGGTACGGAAGGGCTAACGACTCGCGAGAACTGTGGTAATGTGCGATAGCCGATGCTGACTGGAGATGCGTTACTTTAGCAGAGCTGGGAATCACCGCCATACTATCCATCACCATGGACTAAAGGAGAGGGAGAGTGGGAAGCTGCCTATCAAAAGGCTGTCTCCTTCGTCTCGCAGCTCACGCTGGCCGAGAAGGTCAACTTGACAACCGGTGTTGGGTATGTCTGGGGATAGTTAGTGCTGAAAAGGAATGCAAGACGAATCAAACAGCTAATGGCTTGATAACTAGATGGATGCAAGAATCTTGCGTTGGTCAAGTCGGTTCGATTCCGCGTCTTGGTTTCCGTTCCCTGTGTATGCAGGATGGCCCTCTGGGTATCCGATTTGGTATGGAAGCTCGAATGTACATTTTCCTTTACCTAACTTGCAATACTAACTTCTATCTACCTTGTGTAGGTGACTACGTTACTGCGTTCCCGGCCGGAATCAACGTTGCTGCCACATGGAGCAGAGAACTAGCTTATCTTCGAGGAAAAGCCATGGGAGAGGAGTTTCGTGGTAAGGGCGCGGACGTGATACTTGGGCCTGCAATCGGCCCTATAGGGCGCGCTCCAGAGGGAGGACGAAATTGGGAAGGCCTTGGGCCTGATCCAGTCCTGGCTGGTAAGCTCGTTGCAGAGACGATCAAGGGTATGCAGAAATCAGGCGTGATTGCATGTGCAAAGCACTTTATCGCCAATGAACAAGAGCGATTCCGGATTGCTGCCGAAGCTCAAGGGTATGGATTCGACATTGCTGAGAGTATAAGCTCTAACGTTGACGACGTGACAATGCATGAGATATACCTATGGTAAGCTCTCGAGCTGAGACGATGACTTTCGGATGGTATACGTTGCTAACGAACGATGTCGCAGGCCCTTTGCTGATGCTGTCAAAGCCGGAGTAGGTTCAATCATGTGCTCCTACAACCAGATCAACAACAGCTATGGCTGTGGAAACAGTTACACGCAGAACAAGTTGCTCAAGGGCGAACTTGGATTCCGTGGTTTCATCATGTCAGACTGGCAAGCACACCACAGCGGTGTTGGTTCTGCCTTTGCTGGATTGGACATGTCTATGCCCGGTGACACTTTGTTCGGCACGGGTGTCTCCTATTGGGGTGCCAACCTCACCATTGCCGTTGCCAATGGAACCATTCCTGAATGGAGAGTCGATGACATGGCCGTCCGTATCATGGCTGCCTACTACAAAGTTGGCCGTGACCAAGTTCAAGTCCCCATCAACTTCAACTCATGGACCACCGATGTCGAGGGCTACCAGCATGCACTTGTGAAAGAAGGATACGGAGTAGTTAATCAGAGGGTGAATGTTCGTGACCATCATGCACAGATAGCCCGTCGTGTGGCCAGGGATAGTACTGTTCTCCTGAAGAACGAAGGTGTCCTCCCTCTCACTGGAACGGAGCAATTCACAGCCATCATTGGAGAAGATGCAGGCCCCAATATTAACGGGCCAAACAGCTGCCCTGACCGTGGGTGTGATAATGGAACCCTTGCAATGGGATGGGGTAGTGGAACGACAAACTTCCCTTATCTTGTGACTCCAGACGACGCTATCCAGCGTGAAATCGTGGGTAAGGGTGTTGGAAATGTCATGTCTGTTCTCCAAAATGGTGACTTCAAAAACATTCAGTCAGTGGCTGGTCAGGCAGACGTTGCCCTTGTTTTCATTAACTCGGACTCCGGTGAAGGGTATATTTCCGTTGACGGCAATGAAGGCGACCGGAAGAACCTGACTACTTGGAAGGGAGGCGATGAGATGGTCAAGCAGGTGACATCTGTCTGCAATAACACCGTACTTGTCATCCATTCCAGTGGTCCAATCCTGGCTGGCGAATGGCACGATAATCCAAATATCACTGCCATTCTATGGGCAGGTCTCCCTGGACAGGAAAGTGGAAATGCCCTGGTTGATATTCTGTACGGCAAAGAGAATCCTGGTGGTAAATCGCCATTTACCTGGGCCAGGACCGCCGAAGACTATGGTACCACAATCTTGCGGGAGCCAAACAACGGAAAGGGCGCACCGCAGCATCTATTCTCTGAGGGTATCATGTTTGAGTACAGGCACTTCGACCAGAAGAATATCACTCCTGTCTACGAGTTTGGATACGGGTTGAGCTATACCACTTTCTCCTACTCAAACCTGAAAGTAAGGCCGATGCGTGCCAATAAGTATGTGCCTGCCACCGGCATGACCAAACCAGCACCACGACTGGGCCACTCCTCGACCAAATATGCCGACTACCTGTTCCCCGGTGGCTTCAAGGGGGTAACAAAATACGTATACTCCTGGCTCACGTCGACTGATCCCAAGGAGGCGTCCGGAGACAAAAATTACGGAATGCCCCTCGAGGACTATGTGCCTCCGAATGCAAACAACGGCGATGCACAGCCTGTTCTCCCCGCCAGTGGTGTTCCTGGCGGAAACCCCGGTCTGTTTGAAGACTTGTATGAGGTCTCAGCTGTCATCACCAACGATGGGGACAGAGTAGGCGAGGAAGTCCCACAGCTGGTACGTAACCTTTCTTTTCTTCCTCCTATCTCTCTCTTAAGGTATCATCACAACTAATACAAAGTCCTCATAGTATATCTCCCTTGGTGGCGATCGGAATGCGAAGGTTGTTCTTCGTGGATTCGACCGTATCCGATTAGCTCCGCACCAGCGTTTCCGGTGGAGAACCACCATCACCCGACGAGATGTTTCCAACTGGGACCCAGCGAGTCAAGACTGGGTCATGACCGAGAACCCGAAAATCGTCTACGTAGGAAGCTCTTCGCGGAATTTACCGCTTCAAGCACCGCTGCCCGCGCCAAATTTGGCGTGAGATCGAAGCTCTCCGGTGTCGTTTTTAACGTTATTTTATCCTCCAAAGCGTCTCTCCTTCCCTTCTATATGGCCCGCTTTTGCTTTTGTATATCCTTTTTAGTAGTGTCCATAATTGATTGATTGGGTGATAGCCCGGGAAGTGGGCTTCTCTACCATGGTTAAGGGAGTATTCCCGACTCTTTTTTGCTCCCAAATCGCTTGCTTTGCTCCATCCAACCTCGTAAGAAAGCGTAGGAGGATGATCTGATCACGCACCCCCTGAGCCTCGACGGAGAGTCCATAACATCGGGCTCTTTATCGTGTAGATCGGGCTTCTCGTGGAGCCCCTGACAGGCCATGAAACAGTCGATTCGTCGAACGATCTGCTCTCTCGAAGGGCGTTTCTTTCCGAGATCTTTGTTTTTTGCCTCATGGAAGGAGTTTTAACGGTGTTGACTTGCTTTCCCTCCTCGTACAGCAGTTATGCTTCCCTCATCCCTGCTCTCTTCTCTCCAGAGCGATGGGACTGACATGTGGATGGAGTCTCGATCCAGCTCTGCTGCCGTTGATGCTCTGGCCAGATGCTCGGCTTGCTTAGATGCTGCGTAACTCATAATGGAGCTCCCCGTCATGCACATGCATCGGTAGCACTCCATAGGTCAATCTGATTGAAACGATGCATCGATCT
Source organism: Trichophyton rubrum CBS 118892 (assembly GCF_000151425.1). Classification (NCBI taxonomy): domain Eukaryota; kingdom Fungi; phylum Ascomycota; class Eurotiomycetes; order Onygenales; family Arthrodermataceae; genus Trichophyton; species Trichophyton rubrum. Next base: position 1,252,743 of record NW_003456428.1, on the reverse strand, counting down.
GATATGTGGCGGCAAGCTGCAAAGGAACAGCTACACACTAGTTAGTGATAGCGGTCGAACAGATCTGAGCACCACCATTTCCCACGCCTTGAATATACGGTGAACTAACTGATCTTCCCCGTCCAATAAATCAATCATCCTCGCCACAAACCAAGCACCCGAGGTTACGTTTTCAACAACTTAGCTTGGACATGACGACGGTGGCGTCTGGCTGAAGGTAACACCAGGGGAGCAGACTTTTCGTTGGAAGCATCGAGGCTCAGCCCTACGCTTGGAGTGCCTGGACAGCTTGATATTGAGACTTTGGTGGCTTCAGGGCGATCCGAAAACGGGCAACAAACGGAGAACTTTTTGATAAGCTTTTAAAGATGTTAATATGTTATTATCTTTTTTTAAGCCATGGGCCTGCTTGTGCTACGACGTTAGTATAAACTGACTTGACCGTGGAGGAAGAGACGGGAAAGGAAAGATATGGGACTTGGAAGTCTATATCTGGGTCGGAGTTCTTCCGCGTGCAAGCTTGGATGGCGTTCGAGCCCTCTGAACCTGGAGATAGAGATAGGGATAGACATGGATTATTATTCTAAGTATGCATGAGGCAGTCGTGAGTTAACCTTCCCCACAGGCCTGGAGAGTTAGCTGGCGAGTTCGTTAGGGGGAAGAGCGAACATGCTGGTTGGACAGTTGAGAATATGTTTTATATTGACGCAGAGGCGCAGACCCTGAATCAGAATAATGCAAATCGTGATTTTATCTAGCCACCCAAGAATCAAGGATAATGTGGTATGTACGTCTAAATGCGAATATATGTACAGTTTCTCAAGTTTTGTTCACGAACTAATCTCGCTTGGCCTCTTGGGTATCATCGGGCGGGACAGTGGAAGGGAAAAGGAAGGCAAGAAGACAAAGTCGGCTATGAGTTGTGCCAGTAGACAAGGAAGGGATGTGTTGAAGGGAGTTTGACGACAACGGAGTTCCCTGTCCCGATGGGGCAAGAGTTGGAGCATCGGCCGCTCGTTTTGACCATGGGCTCCCTCTCCACAGCGACCAGTCTTTCCAGCGGTGCCTGAGCTGTTGTGTTTTGCGGAAACTCTATTCCCCCTGGACCAAAATATTCCCCAGGGTTCCAGAGTGATGGGCTCCATAACTAGCAGTACGTCAATTATGGAGTGGTTGTGTTAGTTGAAAAGGCGTGCTCGGTAACTAGCCTGAACCACGGTTCGTCTGGTACTAAGCGAGTGTAGTTCGGATTTTCTCATTCGGCTGACAGTTGGATGGGGATCTTCACCTGGGCCTTTTATGCTTGTGCTATATGTAATACCATTAGGGAACCAGCTGAATCAGGTGGGAAAGGGGGAAGGACGTATCCTTGAAAGCCCAGCGAATATTCTTTCGATGGTGAAACTTCTGGCTTTGGCGCGATATAACTGGGGGAAATAGGACAGGACACCGGACTAGAGCTGCAGATGGACCCACGATAGCAGGCTGCATGGAGTTAGTAGTTAGCCGGAGGGCCAACTTGAATCCACCGCCAGGGGATCTCCCACTAATCGACGACCGAGTCGGCTCGGGGAGACTAGCAATCGTGACATTGAGGCGCAGCGTTAGAGCTTAAAAAGCTTAGCGGTATCGGAATGGATGGGCCTCTGTATTGAGCACGTACTCGTCAAGACTGACGACGTCTGGCTCAGAGAAGATGAGATAGAAGTACTTGAGCGTTTCGGCAAACCAGAAGGACTCCATGCGGTCTGATTTGGTTGGTTTGGGGATGGTGCAGTCATCCAGCGCCGCGTGGGCGATATCGGTGATGGTGTGTTTGACGATGGTGTCGAACATCCTCCATGCTCTGTCGAGCAGGGAGGAGTCTCCTGTTAGGCGATAGAGGACGAATATGGACTCAATTGCCTCCGGCCTTTTGCATTATTAAGTTTAGTTGTGTTAGTTATATGTTGGAAAAAAAAAAAAATTGCAAACATTTCAGAGCCCACCTGAGAATGTAACGCCTGTCTGGAATCCGAACAAACCCAGGCATTAATCCTTGTTCTGCAACATACTCGTAAAAATCGGTGCCTATAGTGTAGTACGTATCTTCAACGGCCTTTTTCCATACTTCTTCGTTCCAGGGACAGTCGTTGCGGTCCTGGCATCTGACTGTGACCATGATCTCAGGCATGATACCCATGCTGCTCTTTTCGTATGCCCAGAGACACCCCTCGACCAGCTTCCTTGCCGTGTCCATGTCATCGTCGCTTTGAAAGGCCTTGGCTGCCAGACCAACCATCCCGCCCGCGAAGCAACTGAGATGCTGAGCGGTGGGTTCCGGGCGAAGTTCGGACAACGGCACCCTCTGACTGACCGTGACATCGCCGGGAAAGAGAATGTCTTCACCATGCTTTGTCATGGGGCGGAAGAAGATGTTTCGGTCCATGGCGGCAAAGGCACCTTTGTAGAGCTTCTTATATTGTTGGGAAGCCCCACCAAGCAGGATATATTGCTACTATTGTTAGCATCCTTGTTTGTATGTAAGTATAATAATATAGGGCCGGTCGATCAAAAGATCTGCTATGTTAAACGCACCTTTGGGAGATACTCGTACAGGGAATCTGCCATGCCGCCGATGGTGAATCGATTCGAAGAACAGAAATTCATGGCCTCTGCATCAATCATGAACGGCCACATACCGGGAAGCTTGGTCTTGCTCTGCTGCTTTTCCATGGCGTTCATGATCCGCTGCACCGCGTCGAAGTACTTTGGATCACCAGTAAGCTGGGTAAGGCGAGTAAACTCCATGGTGAGCGAGCCAATCTCGGCAACAATCATCTGGTCGGCGGCCTTGGGTCTGGCGCCGGCAGCAGCCTTCTTGAAGTCCCAGTGGGCAATGGGCATGCGATTGGGCGTGTCGAAGGCCACATAGAGCATCTGACCGATCTCGACTGCCTTGCGCAGCAGAGAAGGGTACTTTTGCCCGCTTACGTCGTAGGCGCCCAGCAGGCCACCCAGGTAGCGAATGGTGGTCTCGAAGACATTGACTTCTTCCACGGTGCAGTTGTTGAAGTCAATGCCATCAATGGCCTTGACTGCTTCCGCAAACTCGTCGTACAGGCCCATTATCCATAGCGTATCTATCCCCGAGTTAGATATCAAGTCGGACATGTATGATAGTAATAATAAAAGGGGGCAGGTGGGAGACTTACCTAGCCCGTCGACCATGGAGGCCGCCCAACCGCCAAAGGGGTTCAATGCCAGGCCGGACAGCGGCGCGACCTCGTCTGCCATCCATGCATGAGCCTTGTAGCCGTTCCATGCATGAGAGAAGTTGCCCTTGACAGCCTCGAGCCGACTGAGCCGCAGACGGCGCGCATCCTCGTCCTCTTTGCCTGAGAAACGGTGCTGAATCAGCGGAATGCTGCTGGGATCGCCCCGAGGCATCTTGATCATGGACCGGACTGCATATTTCTGGGGTACATGAGCCCAGGAGAAGGCCCCGTCGGCCGGCGTGGTGGTGTCTGGCGGCGGCCACGAAGCGCTGCTGGCGACGCCGCCGCTGCTCGACGATGGCTGGCGGAAGTTTCTGACCAGGAAGAAGGCGACGGCCAGCGCGAGCAGGAGCACGACCGGCCTGCGTCTGACGTAGGGCATCGCCATAATGGTCTCTTCGGTTCTTCTTCTGCTGCGTCTCCGGGCCTTGCTCTGCGGGCGGTGTCTCTCGGTTCCTTACGGTCGCTGGATGTCGTTGTCGAGTCGCAGGCCGTCCGTTGTTGGCGCGTTTGATGCATCGTTTTTCTTACTAACCGCCGGCTGTGGCGCCCTTGAGAGCGATCCCTGGAAGACGACGAAGAAGACAGGAGACGAAGAGTCAGAAGAGACGAGACGAGGCAAAAGAACAAGGAGGACGACGGGCATCCAACGTCTAGGGAGGTCTTGGGATTCGCTCGCGGGCTTCAAGGGCCCCTGTAGGCAGCCAGAGGACAGCAGCTGCATCTCTCTCTCTCTCTCTCTCTATATATATATATATATATATATACGTGCCATGCAGCCCCCTTTTTTGGCGTCCTCTGATGGCTACGGAGCACGGCAGCTTCAGTGTATATAGCTAGCTATCCTAATTCTACCGAGATGAGAGCGTACAGCGACTGCTGTCGGACGCGCTGGCGGCTGCGAGAGACGAGCTCCAGCAACGACAGCGAGGCCACGCTGGAATACGGCGGGTCACTCTCTCTGGCTGGTGGCCGTCGACGAGCGCTACAGCGAGCTGCTCGCCAGTGAGTGTTTGCATCCAGTATAACAAACAACAGCTGGCTACGAGGTCGAGACTGCTAACTGACGGCCGTTGTTGCGCGTAACTGACGCACAGCCGGCATCGTCGTCTCGCAGCGAGGACACAGCAGAGTGAACATCGACATCCCAGAGCAGGTCCTGAGCCGGACGAGGCGGTTCAGGTTCGATATCAGAGGCTGTGACGGCGATGCGGGCCATGGCTACGGGCAGAGGGCCATCTCGTCGGACGAGTTTCGTGTCTCGATATTGACACGGATAGCAGTTAGAGACGCGGGTGACGAGACGCTGACAGCGGGCAGCAAGACTGGCATCGGGATAGGCATTGGACTCGCATTTGTTGCCCTCGCGTCTCTCGGGTTCCTACATTTCTACCGTCGACGGCGACGAAGAAGAGAGATCGACTCGTATCTCGCGGCATCACGGCCAGCGCAGACAGAAGCAGCAGCAGTAACAACAACATCAACATCAACAATGGCATCCCCAGAGTCAATAGCGGAGATGCCGACGGATAACGAGACTGTGAAGCAATCTGTATTCGAGATCGAAGGCCAGGGACGGAAGCTTGCGGAGCTCCAGGGCTCTCTGGCCGCCAGCGAGATGCCAGCCTCCTCAGCGCACCAGCAGCCAGCAGCACCTGTCGAGCTCCCAGGCAGCATCCCCAGAACGATATCGACATGAAATGAACCCCAGCATTTCTCTTTCCTTTTCCCTATACTTTTACGGTGTTACTAGGAAATACGGCCCGAGACAAGGGCTGGAATAGCGTTTCGGGCTAACTAGCTGAGCATATCAAGATGGTGACACAGAATAGGGACATATCTTTGATTCAGCCGGAGCATCTCCAGGCCAGATAGAAAAAAGGAAGAAGAGGGCTGACCCTTGGGCGGGAAGAAGCTTGTCTGGTGGGCTCCTTCGCTGCTTCTCAGGAGTCTTTTCTCATCTCAAAGGGGTAGCTATATCCTCCCTCCAGTTTCTGTGTCTGCTGGCCCTCGCTATCGTTGCTTAATCCAGAGTATCTCTCTGGTGTCTCTTGTTATTCTTATACTGAGGGCTCCCTGTCCTCTTTCCTCCTGCGCTTCGTACTGCTGCTGCTTTCCCCGTATGCCCTGTAACTAACGCATCCTTGTAGAAAAGATCGAAACTTCGCATACATTCTGCAATCACATGCAGCCAAGGCGGGCCCCGGAAAGCTGTGGCTCGACGAGAGAGACGCAGAGGCAGGGCAAGCCAGTCGAAAGGGAAAAGAAAAACGTTGAAGCAGAAGAAGAAACGAAAAAAAAAAAAAAAAAAAAAAAGCAACGCCGTTGGTATAACGAAGTATATATTAGACTCAAATGGGGACAGAGAAGATGGACTTGCATCATCCCTGACGGGCCCTCCCCATCCCCCTACGCACCGCGCAAAAAAGAAACGAGCGAGCAAGTCTTCACGCTTGTCGAACTAAGAGTGGCCGCTGGATGCTAGCCACGTTTCCCGAACCCGCGTGTCGACGCCATCTCGGAGTTGCTGGACGTATTGAGGGACGGCATCGGTCGTAGAACTCGCAAGGTCCCATCCCATCCCATCGCATCCCATCGACCATCCGCCCAGTAACCAAGGCGAGCCCCCGAGAAGAAGCAAGCGCAAGAAGGGCGCCGGGCATCACTAACAACGACGACGACTCCGTACCTACTAGTCCCTCCGCTCTCGCGCGCAAGTCAAGTACGCAAGGACGGCCGCAAAGGAAAAAAGGACGAAGGCAGAAGAAAAGAAACGAGACGACGAAAGCCAAGCCAAATAGCGCTGCCTTAGTCAAAAGGTTCCTCTGGCTTTTGCTTCCTGCTCGTTCACGGAAGGCAAAAGTCGACCACAAGCAGACAACACGCTGTTGGAGCGCTGGAAGCACAGAAAAGTACGAAGCAGAGTCGAAAGACGCAGACGAAGCGACCCAGAAGATACATCCGGACGGAAGACCATGGCGGCGTGGAAGCCTGCTTCTCCCCTTGCGCGATAATAATACTTTTACTTAGAACGTTGTCTATAACTATTACTTACATCTAACTGCACGCCCGCCTCGCACGACAACCAACCAAAAACATCCAACGCTTTTCCCTCGCCCTACTATGCTCCAGGCGCCCCAGTGATCCAGCATGATGGCCTCGGGGCTCGATCTGACCTATTTGCAGCGGGACGACGGGGATGAGCCCGCAGCCTCCTCGATGGCCTCTGGCTCTGTGTCTGGCTCAGGCTTCAGGGCAAACACCAGCGACACCACGACGAATGACACTGGTTACAGCACCACCAGCCGCAACGATTTCGCTGGAGACAGCAGTACTGGGATCGGAGCCGAAGAAGAACAGCGCCAGCAGGACGTCTACCGCTCGCTGTACGACAACCCGGGCTCGTGCCTCATGGACGAGACGGGACACCAGCCACAGCATATACAACAGCATATACAGCAGCAGCAGCAGCAGCTACAGCTACAGCAACAGCAACAGCAACAGCAGCAACATCAGCAGCAGCAGCAGCAGCACCAGCAACAGAATGAACAGTTTATCGAACAACAAAATGATAATACTGAACAGGAGCGGCCATGGACAGAGCTCAAGACTAAGGCGGGCAAGGAAAGAAAGCGGCTACCGCTCGCCTGCATTGTCTGCCGCAGAAAGAAGATCCGCTGCTCGGGAGAGAAACCGGCGTGCAAGCACCGCTATCGCTCGAGGATTCCGTGTGTATACAAGGTCACCACCAGAAAGGCGGCCCCGCGAACAGATTACATGGCCATGCTCGACAAGCGTCTCAAACGTATGGAGGAACGGGTCATGAAGGCCATCCCGAAAGATGAACAGCGCGACATGGTCGCCATCGGACGAGCTACCGTCAAGCCTCTGCCACCAGGGCATGCCTCCCGTCCGGCTCGTGCATCCCTCAAGAAGCGGACCGCGACGGAGGCCTTCAACGCAGAGCTCAGTGAGTGGACGAAGCCTCTCACCACAGCGATGCCAAACACTCAACCAGGGCAAGCGGAGCAGATTGGGCCACCGGGGAAAGGGCAGGATATACGGACAGTCATGCCCGCTCTACATGTTAACACAGAGCACAAACTGCTCTCACAGGGAGTCGAGTTTTTACCATCCATGGAGCTGCAGGAACACCTCGCAGAAGTGTTTTTCGACTGCGTTTATGGCCAGTCCTACCTCCTGCTACATAAACCAAGCTTCATGCGCAAGCTCAAGGCCGATGCGGTTCCGCCAGTCCTTACGCTTGCCATTTGCGCCGTCGCCGCCCGCTTCTCTACGCACCCGCAAGTGAACAACACCGAACCAGCCTTCCTACGAGGCGAGTCCTGGGCCAACGCCGCCGCAGACATCGCCCTCGCTCGACACGATCAACCCAACATCACCATTCTCACCGTCTTTCTCATCCTCGGCCTTCACGAATTCGGCGCTTGCCATGGAGGTCGAAGCTGGTCGTTTGGCGGAATGGCCTTGCGCATGGCTTATGCCCTTCAGTTGCACAAGGAACTTGACCGCGACCCTCTAGGGCAAGGTGGGAGTGCTTCAGAGCTTAGTTGTACTGACAGAGAAATCCGACGACGTACCATGTGGGCATGTGTCCTTATGGATCGCTACAATTCTTCCGGCAGCCAGAGACCACCCATCGGTAACGAGAAGTTTTTACAGATACAGCTACCCATCAAGGAATCCCATTTTTGGCGTGAAATACCGGGTCCGACCGAAGATCTAGATGGGGCGGTACCCAATCCCGTACCTGAAGGTGTCGGACAGCTCTCGAACCCAAAGAACAACATGGGCATATCTGCATACATCATACGCGGTATCATGCTCTGGGGAAAGATTGTTGACTACCTTAATCTAGGTGGAAAGGCCAAAGACCCATACAGATTATGGGAGCCAGAATCTGGATACAGTCAGCTGAAACGATTACTTAAGGAATTTTCCTCCTCCTTACCAGAGTGTCTTGTCTTTAACTGGGAGAACCTGCAGAACTACGCTGTAGAGAAGATTGCAAACCAGTTCATTTTCCTGCATATTGTCATTCATCAGAATACTCTCTTTCTCAACCGATTCGCCATCCCGCTCTCCCCTCGAGGTCGTCCGCCCAGAGACATCCCCAAACAGTTCCTAAGCGAGGCCGGCAAGGCGGCAGTTGAAGCTGCCAGCCACATTTCCATGCTTATCGATCAGGCATCTGGTTACATGCTCACCGTTCCCTTCGCTGGTTACTGTGCTTATGCGGCGAGTACGGTGCACATCTGGGGAATATTCTCAAAGAACCCACAGCTAGAAGCTGCCTCCAAGGAGAACTTTAGGCACACATACAAATACCTAAACAAGATGAAGCGTTACTGGGGTATGTTTCACTACATGGTCGAGAGTTCCAAGGAAAGGTACAGACATTTCGCCGAAGCATCTCTTCGAGGTCGTGCGGTTCCTGAAAGCATGAAGGACAGTAACAACCAGGATGTGCCTATTTTCCAATACGGAGATTGGTTCGACAAGTATCCTCATGGAGTATCGAAGCTGCGTTGGGAAGATCCGGACTTAGACATTAAAAAGGAGAGCGGTAGCGATGCCGTAATGTCCCAGCAGTCTGATCTCCAGAGTGTCGAAGAGTTCTTCACCAGCATGTCACCTACATCACCCTCGGATGGACCCAGAAAGGAAGCCAAACGAGCAGGCGCTACAACCCCGTCAGAGAAGGCAAGGCCAAAGCTTGGGTCAAGGGGTAACACCAAATCGCAATCTTCCAGCAATTCGGTACAATCCCGAATGGTAACGAATTTGTCCTCCCCAGAACGACAGCAGCAGCAGCAGCAGCAGCAGCATCAAACACCACGATCACAGCCAATGCAACAGCCACCCTCGACTCATCCCGTCAGTTCTCAGATTCCTACACAGCAGGAGCCTATGCCAAATCATGTTACCAATAGCTATACAACCTACAACAATCCGAACATGTACCCTGCCGACCCTTCTTCCTACGTATCCGACTATAAATTCCACGCTCATCCTGATCCCCTACCACAATTAGACCGACAACTTGTTTATGACGCCTATGCGGGCGTCGAAGCTATACCCCATCATCCTATCCCCATGCCATCATCCAATAACCCCACCATCCAATCACAGCACCCAGCCGGATCACAACCACAACCTGGACACACCCCAGATCCCAACATCAGTAACTCTTATTGGAACAACGGCAACAATAACAATTACCAGTCCTACGACATGCAGCCGCCCATGAATTGGAATGGCGAACTAATACAGTCCAGCGCATGGTTCTTGCCTTTCAACCTTGACCCAACCAGCCTTGACGCCCACGCTTCCCAGCCAGGTGATCCGGCAGGCATATCAGCAGGACCTTCCCATTCGCCTCCGAATCCAGTCGTTTCCTCCGGCATGAGCATGAGTGAAGGCGACTATTACGGCTCTCCGACAATAATGCAACCGGTTGGCATGGGCTTAGGTATGGTTGAGGGCGTACCCGGTATGTCGGAAACTCTCCGGGAGAGGGTGGGCTGAATATAGTCGACTATTCCCGTCCTGTAAATGCATACATACACTCATGCGGTGTCACCTGTCCTACAGGTGAATATCACTTTTCTCCGCCATACATAACTCCTTCCCTCCCTGCTGATACCATTTACTTACTATTATTACTGCAATTACTATGTTTACGTATATACACCACACCCTTCCCTTACGAAACCTCTCATGCCTCACAGGTTTTTTCACCCCAAATTTTCGGCCAATCCCAGAGAAAAAGAAATACCTCCATATTCCTTGTTAAAGAACGACTTCCCTACTCATGACATCTTTTTCTGTCTTTTCTTTTCCTACATGTCGGATGAGGCTAGGCGATTTGGTATATACTCCAGGGCGGAAGGACAGGGACCTGCTTAAAACGGAACGGGAGTTGACATGTATTTATTGATTCTTCATTTGCTGCTACTATACCCTTTCAACTTCACGTTTCATCTACTCGCCTGCTGTTTTTTTCTTTATTGACTCATCAACGTTCCTTTTTACCCCTCCTCATATACTCAACGAACTCTGTCATATAACTTGGCTCGACCCTCGGTTCGTCCGCGACTTGCGAACTAAGCCACAGGCTGTTCTTACTTAAAATGGTCATGATAAAAGTGTACAAGCCATAATATACGAACCTATCGTGTGCTCTATTTCCTTTCATCATCTTCGTACAAATGACAGCCTTGCGGCACACAGGCCAACCACAAAAAAAAAAAAAAAAAACAAATACAAAAACAAAAACAAAAAACAAAACAAAACAAAACAAATACACTATCCCACCTAGTCATCCCATTCTTCATCAAGCTGGTCGATCAGACGGTTCTCCTCATCAACATCCCGTTGGCCCTGTCTGTGATTGCTGCCAGCAGCATTTCTACCTCTGCCACCAATGGCTCCTACCAGCCCATTCCTTCCACCTTCAGCAGACGACCCGTTAGCGAGCTGGGAATAAGCCGATCGAGACTTTCGAAAGCGGAAACAGTTCGCCATCGACGACCAGAGGATTATAAACATATCCTAGTTCCATGACTGTTAACTTGCTTTCCATGCATTCTCTCAATTAAAAACAGTGAAGAAGATAATAAATGACTAAGCGTGTCGATAAGGTTTGGTGGAGAAGGTTTTCAGTTTCGCAATTAAGGTTTAAGAATGTGGAGACTAAAAATGCTTATTTTTTTCCCCTCGGGCCAAAGCGAGGCGAAGTAATGGGCAGGGAGACGAAGAAAAACAAACAAAATATACGTAATGGTAAAAGAAAAAGGAGACCAAGGAAAAGAGCGGATAATCCTGGCTTCGCTCGTTGGTGGACGGATATGCGGCATCATGTACTTGAACATGGAAGATGCTGATGATTTAGAAGGCGTACCGGGGGAGGTGGCAAAAGGTTGTTCCAATGAGCCCGCCATTGGAGGTTATCCAAAGTCGCTTGTTTGTAGGCCACAAGCTGAAGGATGCTGAATTGGCCACCACAAGGAGATGCAAAGAAAACAAAACACAGGCAAACATATTCTATCCGCTAACATGCTTGAATGTCCCAATATATATGGTATATGCATCCAGGGTTGAGGGTATATCCAACACCAAAAACCGAGGAACCAAAAGATGTCTATAATATGAACTGCAATGGAGTAAAACATATCAATCGAGGCGGGAAGTAGGTAGGGTAAGTGACGATCCCCGACCACCATTTTGTTGGAATCTCGACGTTTGGTGGTTACGCAAAAAGGGGAGCATTAAGAATATGGAGGTTATACATACCCCGACAAAACTGGCGGCACCACTCCACATCCCGTAGTTCGGACACTGCCTCCACCCTCGCTGGTGCATGACAGTTCGTTGATAGGCGCATCCACCAATCAGGTAGGCAGCTATAGCTATACCAGCACTAAAAGAGCAAAGGGAGCATTGTCATCAGTTACTCACGCTCTGACCCATCCAGTTGGGATCATAACCCGGAATGACCTACATGATTCCGAAGATACCAGCGGGACCAACGCCGCCGTCCGTACTTGCGGCAACGCCTCCGCAGGCAGCTGCGGTTCTGACCTCGAAGAAATAGGAGCACGAATCGGGGCTACCGACGAATGAGAAGGTAGCGGCCGGCGTAACGAGGTCTCGGTCGCAGAGGAAGGACATGAGAGTCGATTTCCTCCTTTCGACCTTGTCTTCAGGGTCTTTCTTTTTGTCATCTCCCTTTTTCTTCTCATCATCATCACCCTTTTTGTCCCCGTCCTTGTCATTGTCCTCATCGTCATCGTCGTCGCCGTCTACGATTTTGCGTCTGAATAGTTTCTTTCCGCGCGGTGAAGAAGGGCACGGTGAACCATCGGTGTAGTTCAATACAAGTTTGCGTCCGCGGAATAAGAGTGAAGATGATTGTTGCCTGTCAGGAAGTTAGCATTGCAACTTTATTGCATTAGGCCTGCCTTTGCATCAAACACCCCAGGCTCAGTCTCAGGTGACTTACCCGATGGAATAAGTCTCCCCGCCCATCTCATAGTATGCACTGATGTTCGGCCATCTCTTCTCATCGACTCCAACGACATCTGTCAAGTTTTCTACCACAGGAGCGCAGATATTTATTGTAAAATTAGCTCCATAATCATGTCCCTTCACATGCCAGCTTTCATCCCTCTGATGATCCGCATGCGACTTTTTTCCATCCTTCTTATCAAGCTGTACCGAAATCGCATTCAGATCGAAATAGAGCCCCGTGTTAGGCGAGTGGATGGTGCATGGCTTCTCTGCCGCCTTCGGTTTCTCCTCCGCTGCGCCCCAGGCAACAGAAGACAGGAAGAGAACTTGAAATAACGAGTTCAGACTATTGATATGCATGACAGGTCGTCGCGACAGAGCTTAATAGCTCAGGATATGTCGACGCCGGGAGAGAACGTGTTTGTGGTGGAAGTCCGCGATCCTAGGCACCTGGATTCAATGGAAACGTGGTCTTTCGAAACTGAAGACCAGGGAGAAAGCGCAACCAAACCCCGGGCATATGAAGATAAAAATGAGTGTGAGTAGTTAGAACCGTTCGACCTTCAATCGTAAAATGATGAAGAAATGGCTGTAACAACTGCTTGCCATCGCCCGTCTCCGCTCCGATCTGGGGACCTTCCATTATCAAGATGGATTATATAAGCAAGATAGTTATTTTCTGGATCGACTTCCCCAAAAACCTCCTTTTCTACCCAGACATGCAACCACCAACATCCAACAACCAACAACTAACAGTTGACCCCTTTTGATGATTACGACTCTCATTAAGGGGTATGGAATATATATTTGAGGATCTCTATTTACGAATCAAGGACGGGATCAACTGAAAGTTTTCCTTTCTGGTGGCTATATTTTATTTTATATTTATTACATTATTTGAATTTTCCTTTCTTATATCCCACCCACAGTGACGGAGGAACTGATTGGCAATGGGGAAGGCGAATGGATCAAACGTTGCTTCAAAGGCGGCTCAAAAGCCTGCTGAAAAACATGGATATGAGTTCTGCGGCCCGTATGCTCCCCAGTCTTATCTTATTTAAAATAAGCTCACTTATTAACTCCTTTCTTTTTGGCTGGCTGCAGACCCGGTGCAACAGTGCTAGTACTCGGCCTACCTGTTCTTATCTATGTCTTCCCGTTCCTTTGCAATGATATCTCAGGATGTCCTGCGCCGTCCCTTCTAAGCCCATCTTCATTATCCCTCGAAAAACTCAAGGCTGAGGTTGGTTGGCCCGAGAATGGAATTAGAGGTTTTTACAGCACGGAAGCTACACTCTACGTTCTGGGATACTATCTCCTCAGTTTGGTTCTACAAGTCTTTCTCCCAGGAAGAGAGCCTGAAGGAGTAGTTCTGGCGTGTGGAAGCCGTCATAAGTATAAGTTCAATTGTATGGTTTTCGAAACAACTCTCTCTGTATGGTGGGCTGGCTAACTTGCGCCCTATTAGCTTTCTCTTCCGCACTCCTGATGCTGCTAGGTTGCGCTGTGGGAACCTGGATATATGGCGCTGAATTCCCACTATGGACCTTCCTCTGGGAGAACCACCTTCAAGTGGTTACAGCCAACCTTATCATCTGTGTGTCACTAGCTGTGTTTGTTTACCTGAGGAGTTTCACGGTTCCTGCTCCGGGGCAACATAATCCTATGAACCGCGAATTGGCTCCTGGAGGACAAAGTGGCAACATCATATACGATTATTTCATTGGGCGCGAGCTCAATCCAAGAATTATTCTCCCCATTCCATTCGTTAGTGAAAACTCCAGGACCCTTGACATAAAGGCATTTTGTGAGATGCGCCCTGGACTCCTTGGGTGGGTTATCATGAACCTTTCAAACATTGCACACCAGTACAGAATAAATTCCGGCAACGTGACTTCATCAATACTTCTCATCACCGCGTTCCAGGCCTGGTATGTGTTTGATGCACTCTATATGGAACCGGCTATTCTTACAACCATCGACATCATTCTGGATGGATTCGGTTTCATGCTGTCTTTCGGCGACTTGGTTTGGGTTCCATTCATCTACTCTCTGCAAACAAGATACCTCGCTATGTACCCTCTTCAGTTGAGCCCTATCAATGTTGCATTGATACTCGGTGCGCAGGGTGTTGGATACTCTATTTTCCGTGGAGCCAATAACCAGAAGAATAGATTCAGGACAAACCCCGATGATCCACGCATCAAACATATCCAATACATCGAGACTCGCAGCGGGTCAAGACTTATGACTTCCGGATGGTGGGGGATGGCTCGCCATATTAACTATCTCGGAGACTGGATCATGGCTTGGACTTACTGCCTCCCGACTGGTATGGCCGGATTTGCTATGATGGAATCTCTGAACCCTATTACAGGTATGATGGAGAAACGTGCTGTTCAGACAGAAGAGTCGCGCGGGTGGGGAATGGCCATCACCTACTTCTACGTTGTTTACTTTGGAATCCTTCTCGTCCATAGAGAGCGACGTGACGAAGACAAATGCAAAAGAAAATACGGTGAAGACTGGGCCAAATATACTTCCAGGGTTAAGAGTAGAATCATTCCAGGTATCTACTAGAAACAGCTATATACCGAGACATAATTTCTTGTCGGAGCATTGGGGGCGTGTTGCACTTCTGAATATTGTCCATCTTGTTTTCAACATCGGCGCTGTGGGAGAAGCCGAATATGTATTCTAGTATAAATTTAGTACTATTTAATTTGAAGAAGTCGTGATCCTGGCGTACGATCTATGGTCTAGCTTCCTCTGGGAGTCTGCAGTTCTGAGGTTTTTCTTTGACCGGGGCATCAAGGACGGTGAGATCCCAAGCGTCATCACCACAGTTCCGTATCCAATTCTTGAGAACAAGCCGTACATCCCTCAACACCTGGGCCCGAACTTCCAAATACTTACCCATGGCTGCCTGTGATTTTAAAAAGTCATACGAGGGACCCGAAAGGACAACTTGAGATAAATATGAGGCTTCCTTGTCATTAACCAGTTGTGGTATCAAACCGTACTCGTTTAGAAGCTTGAAGGTATCACTTAGAAGAGCCCACATTCTAGCTCTAGATAATGCACTGGCTTTTTTAAATCCGGGCGAATTCAGTCGATAGCCCTGTTTGACTCCATTTATCAAAGTCTCGTTGAGATTTGTTGGCGGCGTTTTAAAGTACGCCTTGTACCATTCTGGCTCCGAGAAAGTAGGGGTATCATTCCATTTAGTTGTGAAAGGTGGCCGTGTTGAATTCGATGGAGGCGCAGTCCAAACCGCAGATACATTGGCAGTTTTCACTTTTTGTTCCGGTGACTTGGAGGTAGGTTTTCCGTACTTCCACATGCCTTTAAAATCTTCCATTAGTAGTGGAGTTATCTTAAAAGGGTGAAATTTGAATTCTCCATGGGCATTATGCGCAGCTTCCCATATCCGTCCGTTTAAGGACCGCATTCGACCTGATTCCCCGCTACCAAATGACCTTTCACATCCTGTACGGCTCAGTTCTTCTTCCGGCAAAATGATATTAGATATATATGCATTTGGAGTTGGTGCAAGTAGCAGACTTGTTGGAAAGGAGAGAATAGATGCCACCTGTTTCAGGGCCAGCTTATCCGAACATGACTTGCTAAGGGTTGACTCTGCGTCTGCGCGGGAAGGCTTTCGGCGAACCGCGCCTAGTATGGAAAAATGAGCTCTGCCATTTAGCAACACTTGCTGCTGACCATCTGGGTTTCCTGTATTTCTTAATTCAGGAACTGGAAGCTCCCAAGGTGTAGCATCCTCCTGTGCAGCCATGCATAATTCCATACTAGCATCTCCGCAAGGTGCACAGGAACAATACATCCATATCTTGATATTTTCCTTTATTCGAAATGGAGGCCAGGGTATTGATTGTATATCGCTATCCTCCAAATTCCATTCTATGAATCCAGACCCAGAACAATTCAGTAAATTGTTAGCGTTGCAATTTTGTTTGTCAATGGCTGTTAAGATAGCTTTGCATTCTTCGAGAAGCCAGTGGTTGAAGGCACGAAGGGCAAGTATTTCGGCATGGCTGTCATGCAAGACAAGCCCGCTACATTGCGCAATTTGCGATGAAGATAGGCATTTTGCACCCGTTCTATGGGAAGTTGTTAGGCAATTATTTAACGTTTACAGGGAGATATTATCTCCAACATATGAAAGAAAGAGGTAATCATATACTCACGCAACAGCAACGCAAGTTAAAGCTTCCTCGGGTGTGTTTTCGCCTAGACGATCGATTAGTACAAAATTAAACTATTAGTGACATAACGAAGAAGCAAAGAACCATCAACCTGTCACGTACTAGTTACCAAGACAATTCCACTCAGTGGAATCCATTCTCTCATGCCATTGCCATGGATATTTGGTTTGCTGCGCTGTGGAAGTGCTTCAAAATGCGCATGAACCAGTGATGCAACACGGCGTTCAAGTGATGGATTATGGCTCATGAATTGATAATTCTCTCGACATAAAAGCTCAACCGCTTATATGCAGATATATTATTTATAATGCTATACTTGATATATTTTTCTTTATATTAAATATTTCCTCGCTCTCACAGTTTCCAGATCGAAGTGTTTTTTTGGGTTCTCGTTAGAGTTTTATAACAATCACGTGATCATTCCGTTCCCCACGGCGAAGGTCCCGAGGCCCGAGAAAAACGGGCTGATGGTGCAGACTCCCATTACTGAGGTCAGGTTCCAAGCCACGGCAGCATGATGCTGGTCTGGTGGTAGCATCAGATCTGCAGTTCGATGGAAGATAGGAAGTGAATATTCTTTTGAAAGATCTCTGGACAGCCGCAAGCATGGGAGTTCAGGATCTCATCATCTCGACCAAGCAGCCCAGACGGAAATCGAACAGTTGAGCAGCCAGCAACCCCCAAGAACTAGCAGCGTGTGGCTTTTGACCAAGACGAGTGGATAATGGCAGCTCTTGCAGCGGCGACTACATCCGGGGAACGAGCCATTTTTAGTTGGCTGGCTAACTAGTCACTTACTGAAGGGATCAGCAGGTCATGCTTAAAGCATCACGGGAGTGTTACAAATACTGGCCCAGAGCGGTAAGCTTGACGCCAGGCTGCATGCGTTGCAGCTTCAGTACGAAGTATATATAGCTACTGAGAACTCCTAAATTTATGGCGAAGTGGAAAACTTGCGTTTTGCTATTTTTGACTCTCATAGGGCTGTTTCGTTTCGAAGGTGCCGGATACATGCTTGTTCCCTCCCTGCTAGACACACGACCTACCCGCAAAAGTGATTCTTCGAGTATTCCACTGACCAGCCCCGATCCATCCCCAGATATTAGCCAAGGCCTTGCTGTGTCCTGCAGAATCAGATGTGTCTAGACTTGTGGGCCGTTCTAAAACGGAGGAAGAAACCATTGTATAATCATGAAAGAAAACTAGGTTACAGAGACGACCAGGAAGTTTCCACAAGTAAGGTTAGCCGATACGTCTATCTCGCTCATGGAAACTAAATGTCGCTCTCCGTCTAGAATTTATCTTTGCAGAGCATTGCCTGCAAGGCAACGCTGTATACCTGAAGGTTGGAGTTGATACTGAAATACCCGCAAGAAACCTTCCGCTGAGACTCCCCAACGGCCTATCATTGACGTATGGCGAAATACTTGGGCTGGCTGGCGATCTTTACGGGACAGATCAACCCATTAGTGATGGTGTTACCCAAAATGAGAGACATCATAGATTTCTGAAGGCGTTCGATACACTGGCAAGTGATACCAAATATGCCCCGGAAGAGGCCCCTAAGCTTCTTGAGATACTTCATGATGAAATGGAGGAAATCAAGAAGGCTATACAGGCTGGAAAACCGGCATCGGAAGTCCATAATCGACTGAAAGTCGATCTTGGGAAACGCCTTGGATTCGCAACTCTATTCCGACCCAGTGGGATACCATCATTCTTAGGTCTTGCTCTGATCAACTATGACCACTTTGGTACTGATTCAGAGACAGCGTATAATACTGGTCACAATGCTGCTATCCAATACGCTTTGCGTACGGACAGTGACTTGGCTGTGGCATATGCTATGAATGCCTTTGCAGACCATTTCCTACATGACCATTTTTCTTCCGGTCATCTACGTGTTCCTCGTCGTCAACTTCATGGCAGTACTTTAAATGTTGCAGATGCTTGTTCCAAGGTAAGTCGACCCAGACACTTGTTAGCTCAAGTTGTACCCGTGCTAATTACTTTCAGCTTATGCACGACGAAGATAGCTGTATCGGCTTGAAGGTCAGCAATCAAAATGGGGATTCATGGACAGCATATGGTGACTCACGATTGTTTGATGACGTGAGTAAGCGGCACCGAGAAATATTCATAAAAGCCCAACAAGCATCAGTAGATGAGATATTCCAGGCCTGGAGATATAAAATCGTACCACCAACGTTTAAGGCATGGAAATATGCGCCTACTATCGAATCCGCCTTGTCGCCTCATCAACCCCTTGCTCCGTTGTTTGTTATGTCTACAGGAGAAGACAAGAAACCAGTGCTGCTGAGAAGACGAAATGTCAGTGACAGGAAAACTAAAGACTATATATCAGACTGGACGTATACGGGAACTGTGATAAAGTGTAGATGGAGTGGACGATGGAACTACCCAATGAGCCTCGACGAATAGGTTCATGTATCGCTTGTTACTTACACCCCCTTTATTACTACATACTCTTGCAGCCTAAATTTAAACCCAGTTGCCAGTATGCTTCATACACAATATATAGTCTATAGATAAGCAGCAGCCCGGATCATGATCTTCACGTGACCCCTTTGCCTCTGCGCTAGGGCCCTGGCGTAGTAAGCTAAACCGATCTTCAACCTCAGTGACATATCTCTTCCATTCTGCACATCAACACAATTCTCTCAACCATACTACGTCAACCATTTCTGTCTTCTCTTTTCACCATGGCCGATAAGCTGCGCACTCTTCAAAATCTCGAGGCACTTCAGGCCCGCTACATCGGCACAGGACACGCTGATACAACCAAGTACGAATGGACATCCAACATTATCCGTGACAGCTACGCATCCTACATTGGACACCCACCGCTTCTCCAATACATGTCCATCGGCATGGGTGAATCAAAGGAAAAAGTTCGAGCTTCGATGGTTGAAAAGATAGTCCGAGGAGCAGGGAATCCGCCCGATGTGAGTTGCCATCCTATCTCTACTTGATGTTACCCGTTGAAAAGTCAAGAAGCTAATATGGTTATGATGGTGGTAGACAAGTGAATGATCAACTATAACTACCTTTTGAACTTTTCATTACGCGAGGATATGATATGGATCAAAGGAGGGGGTTGGTGTTGGCGATAAATCGTTGCCCCGTGGGCTCGAGGAGTCAAAATGCTGATACATGTCGCAACGGATCCCGTTGAACCTACGTGAGGAAATGCATGTGAAGCGGTGAAACGAGACATTTGCCCACGAAGCATACACTTATATTGACTTTCACCGGCTGTGAACATGACCAGGGATACGAGATAAGATACCAAATCTTTGCCACGGTATCTGGCGCTTCGCTCACTTTGAGCACATTTTAGGATTAAAACTCCCTGAAAAAGCCAAGTTTAGAGCTGACATGCTCGGTCAGAATTATTCCTATTTTCAGTACTTACGGTGCCCCAGGAGGCATAATACTTGAATATGCCGCTCTCGTATTTAGTGCTGGATATATAACGCATGTTGTCTACGAGTTCGAAACCAAATTTCTTAGACGAGTCAATACGAAATACAAGTGCAAACACCAGTTTGGACGATTCAAAAAAAAAAAAAAATTTTGAATTTGACTTTTTTTTGGGTTTTATTTTTTACGTATTTCTGAAAGTATAGTAGCGAACTTGACGACAAGCGAATGGAAGACAAACGCAAGTAGCACACGAAGCACAGCTCCGATGAAAACTGAAAGAGCAGAGAGCACAAAATGTTAAAACCAGCATCCGATTCCTGGCCCATACTGCAGCTCCAGTCAATGGAGAGCATATAAGAAACACAGGCCGCTCCAGGGACAAAAGTAACATGACCGAAATGAACAAGAATTGAACAACCAGCCTGGAGCAAAGGGGATGAGCCTAGTGAGATGGCCCCGGCGTTTTAGGCAAGCCGGAGATGTAGAAGCTGATGAAGAGAGAGCATGGCGGAGTCAACAAACATACTGCTAGTGAAGGGAGCAAAGGGTCGACGGTGGGAAGCAATCACAGATCGTTCGCAGCGGACACTCAGAGCTCCCGACGCGCACTCGTTAGCCACGAGGATGAGGCAGACGAGGGCCCAGCAGTGGAGGACATATACCAATCTTCCCTCCAAGAGCAAGCAGCATCCCGACTTGTCCTGGAAAGGGGCCGGAGCCGGAAAAAAAACGACGGGGCAATGAATTTCCCATACCAGATGAGAAAGACTCCCACGTCAGTGGGCGCCGTGTGTCCTCATCCTCACCAATCCAACTGAATGGATCGCCTGTTCGGCAACCTGTACCGAAATGAGTTCCAGACAACGACACAGAAAGACGGATGGTTGGCTCCACTGGAAGGTTGATATCCGGGCGCAGGCTTCGTGGTCGGTCTAGCCGCCAATACTGCCTATAGTGAGCGCTTGGGGTATATATACCAGTCCAGGAAAAACCACCGCTTTTTCCGCATGCCACGGCACAAAAGGGGTAATAAATGAAAACATTTCCAGCCGCGAGGCATATCAGTCTTGATGATATCGTATGCGAGACATGAACAAAAGAAAAACGATCCTCTTGGGATGTCATGAACAAAAATGAGGTAGCCGACCCGCCGGTTCTTCATGCAAAAAACAACGGAAAACATGAACGCGAAAATAAATCAAACACAAAAATCAAACGCTTGCTAAAGAACGCATCATATAATAAAACCAGACATGAGGGAATATGGAGAATGAAATAATGCCAGATGAATGCCACTGCCGCTTAATGAGGATTGGAGAACGCCGTCAGTCATGCGGTTGATGCTTATGGTGCTGGGTTCCTGTTTGAGACGTAGGAATAGGTATGTCTGTAGTTTGAACTGTCACCGTGGGTACCGTGCTGTTCTTACTTGTTGGGATATGGCAGCCCTTCTTTACATGGCTGTTCCGTACTGAAGAGCAAATTCAGGGTATCTATCAGCCCATACAAAACCGTCCATGCCAGCAGCAGTACCACACTGATGTTGCACCAGCATGTCGGGCAGGAGGTAAGGGACAGCGGAGGCTAGGGTGGTCGGGCACTCGTAGAACTCTGACGTGGTGAAGGCGGCTGTCGAGAAGGGCTGGCAGTGCGAGGAGGGAGGCGAGGACAGAGACATGTCATTGTAGCCGATGTTGGGCCACATATTCGGATGCGAGTCACTTGTCGTCGTGCTTGGGCTGGAAGGCAGAACATCCCAGGAGTCAACTGGGGAAGGCGATTGCTGGGTCGGGCTATGATGCCACCAATCATCAGGGCCAGTGGAAGAAGGAACTAATGGCGTAGAACGCACCACATCGACAATTCGTGGCGGAGGAGGGAGTAGAGGCACGAAGAGTCCCATGATAGCGGCTTTGGCTTCGTCTGCCAGGCCACAGAGCAGCTCTCCAGCGCCTTCTTCCTCCATACCTTCCAGTGCAGAGGCGCTTGTCCGGTATACAAACCGGTTAACGGCCTGGACGAATTCCTCTTGAAGCTTCTTAAGCTGGATCTCCTTCTCGGGCCAGTCCCATGTCTTGCTTGCAGTATCGACAGAGTAGATTTCCTTATGATGGTCGATGAGGGTCTCGATAGTCTCTGGAGTCAGCTTAAATGCGATTTCGTTCTGTGAGACCATATCGACATGCACGACGTAGGCCTCCATATGAGCGAGCTGGTAGTTAAAGAGAGCATCCACGAGCGGGTTATCATCCTTGGGTAGCTTGGACTCGGGAGCCTTGGGCAGCATGATTGAACATAAATTCCAGATGGCATTCTGGTGGGAGAGGATCTCTGTAAGGCATCGGGTATGCTGCCCGACGTTATTTAGCGGCCTCTTCACTTTGTTCACTCGCTTTAAAGTGACGGTCATCCACTGTTCCACTCTTGATAACACCACGGTAGGCGACGCCCTGGGGGCAAAGGCGGCAGCAGAGGCTGGTAGAAGGCTGGTCGGCGGCATCTTTGGATTATCTAGATCGCATTAAAGCCGTTTCCCTTTCCTTTGCACATATACTCCGTTGCTGGATCTAGGTTTTTATATATGATGGATGGTCTGTTGTATAGTAGTAGCAAGTCGAGGGCAAAAAAAAAAAAAAAAAAAAAAAAAAAAAAAAAAAAAAAAAAAAAAAAAAGGGCGAAAAAAGAAAGAATAAAAAATATAGTAAAAATATAAAAGATAAAGACGTTAAATATATTTGGAAGAAGAAGAAAAAGTCAGAAGGAGGTCGACGTGGGAGGGAGAGCAAAGGACGTTGGCACCTCTTCTTCTGTACGGGCGGGAGTAGATATAGAGAAGCGGAAGGGGAAGGGGGAAGAAGGCTGAGGGGACGGCGGGCAGCAAGAGTGTATATGTATAAGAAAGACGAACGTCCACCCACAACCCGCCGCGAACGAACAAGGCCAGGCCTGGTCGGGAAGAGTAAGAAAGGAAAAACCTTGGATGCTCTGTGTATGGATGCTTGTAACTCGTAGATACGAGCTGAGTTGCAAAAGCTTCCTCCTGCATATGTACGTTTAGGTTCTACCAGCGCCCGTCATTTTTGCCTGTTGAGCATCTCAACTCTGCACCCTTTTTTTTTTTTTTTTTTTTTTTCAACTCCTCTGCGTCTGACCACTCTGCTCTCTCTCACTACTCCGTCCTCTCTCTCCGTCTCTTCCTCTCTTCTTGCCGTCATGCAAAAAAAAAAAAAAAAAAAAAAAAGGACCGGAAATATGCAGGAAAAGAGCGTCGACTTTTGCAAGTTTTCGCTGTGGCGCTGGCTGTATGGAAACACAGATGGGAAAAAAACATGCTGTAAGGTACTGTCATCTATGCGTACGGTACTGGCATTACAGGTCACAGGGACCCCATACCCAAGTTACGTGCCCTCTCCGAACGCACCTTACAGCGTGAAGAAGGCCCTGGCATCGGCGTATCCATGGTACGGTGCCGTACCGGGATGTCCGTCACGGTTCCGCCGTTACTGTACCTTACCTTCCTTACTAAGAATAACACCAACTAAAAAACGATATGCATGGCTTTTTCTTTTGCTCCTCGTCGTTGCATCATCGCGATGGGCTCTTCGGAGGAAGAAGCCTGATACTGACGGACGATGGCAAGCAGGACCCCATCGAGTGCCCATTTCTACGCAGATGGCAAGATGACAAGGTGAGCCACAGGTCAGCTCGGGTGCGAGATGTGCACAGGTGCCCCTTAGCCGGTTAAGGGCAGCTTTCTTTCTTTTTTTTTGCATTCATTCTTCGCTGTGGTGCAGCTGGACACAGCTCTGTCTTTCTCCTGCGTCTCCTGCGTATACGGGGACCGTCAGCAGTGGCAAATTGTCCGATGCATCATCCTCCTTTTTACCCGCATTCTTTACGGAGGACTCGGGAGAAGGAACCTCCTTTTCTCTGCTTGACTACTTTGCTAAGGAGCATCATTCTCCATACATCCAGCTTGACCGTTGGTGGAAACGGACAGCATAGGCGGCACAGTCCGTGATCACGCTCTGGCCCATTCTACGCCTACCCATTCACATTGACGCCAGGTCGAGTGGCCAACTAGATTCCCCAGACCTCTTTCCCCTGAGACTTCTGATACCCCAGGAGGAACGCCATGGTTCTCTGGCATTACAGCCATATTTGAAATGAATTTCGAGGAGTATATGCTAGCCGCTGCACTATCCATCGGCCTCTCGAACTCTCGATTTTTTTTTTTTTTTTTTTTTTTTTTTTTTTTTTTTTTTTTTTTTTAATTCTCTACGCGCTCAGAGCTTTGAAACAAGCCCACCGGCTCCTCTTGACGGGGCTGACAAGCCAACCCCATCGAAGTCTCCAAGCATTGCGGGAAAAAGGTCAAAGGGTCTGGAAGCGATTATCCATCCATCACCGTGGATCATTCACACCTCTGCGTGTGTGGAATGCGGACTGGAAGTGAGCCCAGACAGGGAAATGGGGGATAATCATCCCACACACACTCGCCTTCTACTACTAATCAATATATATACTTGAGATAACTAAATAAGCAGTATAACCTCTGCAATTCCAACTCTCCTTCTCAGCATGGGAGGAATCAGCAGCAGCAAGAAGAACGATAACCGACCCACCGGATTCTCTCGCCATTCCCACGAGCCGATATGGAGACATTTTACTCCATCAACCACAAAAGAAGAAAGCGAATTCGTTTTTTACTCTTGTCCATACCCAGCTGATGGAGGGTATCTGTCTCTGTCTTGGGCTGCTTCGGTGGTGGGATTCGCTAGAATAACGAGACACCAAAGTGTCTGACAACGTCGACATCCCTGTTCTGGTAGCTGATTGGGTAGACACTTTGATTGATCGGTCATTCGAGACTTTCTGGAAAACCAAAATTATAAAAAGGAATCCTTTCTCTCTCTGCATAAGTAGTGTCAGCGATTAGAGAAACGTGTGGGAATGCGTACTGGAGGTAGTTTGATGGCTGTCGTTCTCGGACAATATCTTTAATCTCGACATCTTGAAGTTCTTACTGGTCACATCTACCAACTTCTAAAACGGTCTTATGTTTATCTAAATATTAGTCACTTACCTTTACTCCCTGACGACAATTTCCATGTGACCAGGCGTATCAATCTATATTTACCACCCATATATACACATAATCTGGTCTCATTTCATAAAATGGCCACTTAGATGTTATGCATTAACTGTTGCACAATTGATTTTCTAGCGGCCTGCATCAACTGCGGGCTTTGGGAGATGGAGATGGGAAAAAACGCCTTGTGACGGGCCACCACCCATCCACTTCCATCCCCATATTGTCCATGAAAAAAAAGCCTTTGACAAATTGCATTACATCATTCCTTGCCTCGACTGCTTGGGAATGAAGGTGTTGCTCTGAAGATCTGTAGTGCCAGTGCTTTTAAACTATTTAATATAATGTTTGCGTATACGTAGGGACCCCGTTAGCCGAAAAAGCCTTTTGATCTTTGCAAGGTACAGTATATGCATTCAGTAAGGGCCCAAACCGTGTGTGGCAAGCAAAGGGAACCCGCTCCCGTCAAAGCCAGAAAGGAATAACCATTACGCGATGCACTGAGCTCGGCTGTTTGCGCATGCGCGATAACACCCGCCTTTGCCCCGATACCCTCTATCTGGCTTTACCGGATACCCGCCTGCTTGACTTCTGCACTATTGTATGTATGTCCCAGGTTAGCGACTCAAGCGCCTCCCACGCTCAGCTGAGATGGGTGTGCTCGTCTCTGAAATTTCTTCCCTTCCTGACGTCATGAGGGCATGTGATATCGACCGCCCCAGTCGTAGCGTAGTATCTCCCTTGCTAACGACCGCCTTAAGGACGACGGTATATATGGGCTGCTGCTGATCGATGCGACGGACTTGTCCGGCTGTGCCGTCCGCGGTTGCAGTGCATCTTTGACGCTGCCAATGATACCCTCGACCGCGCCACGAAAGGTGCAGGTACTTTCGTCTGTATTTTAAAATGCGCTGTGTGTCAGCATGTGGCTGTGCTGTGATGCCAAGATATGGTAATTTTGGTAATATTGGTCACGTTCGTAAGGTATGTATTTTTTGATTGATGCCAAACGTCAGCGGAGCAAAGACCAAAGAAAAGACGCTGCGTTTCTCCATCTTCACCGACTGTTTTTTTGGTGCCACGATCACCGACTTGAAGGGTTTCAGGCAGAGAGACCGTGCTAGTGACTCCTTCAGACTTTGCTTTGGGCGGCTTGGGCCGTGAAGAATTCGTCAGAAAACGTCATCGATCGTTGGCGGGGCAGTGAGTCGAACTCGCCGTTGAAGGGTTGGCCAGCGCAGACAGCCCAACGCCTAGCCGCTGCATTAGGACCCTTATCCCTCTAGGCCGTTTCGTCAAGTGCTTGCATGATGTGGAATACTGGCTGTGGGCTGCTGGCCAGCCATGGTCATGTGGCAGAAATTACGTAGGTTGGCTCTTATCGCCATTGACCAAAGTAGATCAAGCGAGTGTTGCGAATTGTACTATTATTTTGCAGCACGGGAAAAATATCAAGCCTAACCAGTAGTTACGGCAGACGCCCTTTCTGAACAACCTTTGTCTGTTGATAGAAGTCCGATATATCCTTCGGAGAGACTGAAGTAAAAGCGATAGACGTCTTTCAACCACAAAGTAGCCTGTTGACGTGGAACTCTGAAACTCGGAACAGAAGTAGACTTTCCAAGCACTCGGAATCGTTTCATGCTTAAGCCCTGTCCCGCCCTTTGGGACCCTTTTTCCGATATCTGATTCGTCGGCTATTGAACAATCCCCAGAGGCCGTGCTCGGTTTCAAGACAGACATTACGAGCTCTGAAACAAAAAGTCGATACCCCCCGCCAGCCAAGGAAAAACTTACGATCTACACAAAATGAATGCTCCCAATATCTCGACGGATTTCTTGCTTCAACGAGGATGTCTGTGGCTCGAGTCCTGCTTTCGCTGGCATCTAGAACGACGATGACTCACTGACAGGGGACATCAACTTGAATCATAGGAGTGCATATGCACTGTTGTTCGGCGCCAGCCATGGATAGCGCGAAGTAGGCGCGAGACACGCGGGTGAAGGGATCACCTTTATCGTATTGGTTTATTCTGGCTTGCATCCTTGTTGTTTGTCCTTTGTTTTCTTCATCAAGATGTCGTTGTTGTTTTTGGCGCACGGTCTCTTTGATGATCGGAGCTTCTGTCAAGTGACCTGAAACATGCACGTCCATCTTCGCACTTTTCTTTTTCGATTATATCACGCTCAGCCTGCTTGATTACTACAACAACGCCTTGTTACCTGGTTTCTCCCATAAGTTAGTTATCATTTGCACCACAAGCCAAGATTTATGACGTTCTAAATGTCTCTTAGAACGGGGAAGTATAAGTACATAGAGGTTTATCAAGACAGGTCGCCCGTAGTACAACATATATATCAACGCTTTGTTCTTTTTGCATAGTGTCAAGTACATGTTTTAGATGTGATGACTGGGAGTTTAGGTCATCTAGCAGCTTGCGGCAACTGATACTGCTCAGAAAGATGAAATTTCTTTTCGCTTCTTCGATTGGTATCTCACAAAGGAGCAGCATTGAGTGCAGTCATCTCGGCCTTCCAAGGGACAGACAATATATAGCAGGCTTCATGCAGGAATCGAAAAGCCTCAGGATATGTTAATCTCCCTGGTTGTCGATTTAAGGACAACTTCCTCAACCGACCAATGAGCAAATAACAGAGTGAATGGAATGGGGAAGGTAGTCCGGCGGCAAAAGCAGCATGACAGTTGAGTCTGATGAGTTGACTTATTGCCGCATAAACCAGGTCGATCTTGGGCCCTCTGCTGTGAGGCAGGTCGACACTCGCCTCAATATTCGGAAATTCAAAGTAATGTAAGCCTATACGAGGGGCTCTTCGGTGATACCACGTTCTTCGGCTGAACTTCTTTATGATAGCCGGTACAGAGTATCAAATGAGCTTTCACTGGGGAAAGCTACGGGGTCGATCAAAGCACACCATCATCTCCAATGAATCATGCACCCTGCATCTTCTCCTCTTTTTCCTTCTTTATCTTCAAGAATACTTTCCTCTCCATCTCACGCTCCTCAGTTTTTCTCTGCATGGTCTTTTGGATTTGCTCTGTTTTCTCCTTCGATTCTTCGATCCGTTTCTTCACCTCCTTGGCCGCCTCTTCCTGCGCCTTACGCGCCGCAATGGAGGTCGTATATTGCTTTCTTAGCTGTTGTAACTCAGCCTGGAATTCAACTACATCAAGTGGTGCACATGTAACGGGGTGGTATCGGTGACTTGGTAAGGGATCAGAAGGGACCCGGACATCAGGTAGTAGCTTATGGATGGGGGTGGTTCGAAGAGGCGAGTCCAGGCTAACGGTTTGATTCGTGTCTGAGTTCGATGATTTGGGCTCTGGTGGAGGGGAGAGAGGGAGGTTATCTGTCTCCATTATGCCGCTTTGCTGCGTTCGAAGCGAAATGGCGGAGATTGCAAGATCCAAGTCAGCGCTCAAAGCGGGAGAGCCAAAATGAAACTAGAAGGCTTATTAAGCAGAAGGTTATTACTGAGTAACTTTAGTCGGGTCCTGACAATATCACGTTTTTGATTTGAGACGCGGGATTATTGGTTGCATTATTGGACTTCATTCACTCCTAATTTTTGCATGTGAATGCCTTATTATACTATTAATGATAATTATTTGTTATCCTGCTCCATGAAATTATTGCACTTCTGTACTACAAGGGGGCCATTTTATAGGGCTTGTTGCTATACTAGCCTGGACTATCTATTACTGTTTACCAACCGGCTTACCAATAAACACATGGCTTCTCTTACCCAATTAAGGGTTACTGACCTTATTTGTCCCTAGTTTGGGAGGTTAAAGAGCACTTCTAATCAAGGATAGTGACTCTGTACTTCTACCATGTGAACTAAGTGTGGAAATACCAAGGTATGGCCATCTATTTTTAGCATTATGTATAAACAATTCCTGAGAACTGAAGGGATTTGGGTATATCCAAAGTATATTAACTGCCGTTCCTGCAAACAAACAAATGGCCTCTTATCCTTTAACCTAGAGAGAAATAACTTCTTTGGCAAGTGTTTCAAATCAGCCAGCCATGCTCTCTATATCTCCACGATCAAAAGTAATAACACTATTGTGTTGATTGGTGAAGATCAGAACACAGTTAACTACTTTTGGGGGACGCTGGCCGGGGAAACCTTCACCCGCAGTGGCTTTGCCTCCCAGATTGCATATTCGGGAAGGTTGTGGGGATCAATGTTGTCCGGTTGTGCCTCAAGATTGAAATTCCAGAGCAACCGGGCTATGACAAGACGCAGAATAGCATTTGAGAACCTTTTTTGATGAACATGATTAGTATTTATACTTGGAAGAAAGAGCTAGGTTTCATACGTCATTCCAATACAGCTGCGAAGTCCGATGGAGAACGGAGTATAGGCCTGGCGGTTATCGCTGGCAAATTTCGAGCCTTCCCCGAGCCAGCGTTCTGGAATGAATTTTTCGGGGTCACGCCAATACTTGGGGGAACGGCTGGCGGCCAGGTTGGCTACCGATACCCAAGTCTATAAAGCCCCAATGTCAGGTACGAAATAACAAACAGGGGGAATTAACTGTACGTACCCCACCAGGCACAGGCCGCCCATCGATCACTGAGCCCTTTTTAGGAGTTACACGGTGAAGTCCCACAGGAACCGGTGGGTGTATACGCATGGTTTCTTTGATGGCAGCTCCGAGGTAATGTAAGCGCCTCGTAGCTGCAAGGGTGATATCATCTTCAGCCTGAAAGGTGTTCTTGATTTCGCTCTTTAACCGCTCATAACACTCTGGGTTATGAATGAGATAATATGTCAGCGATGAAAGTGTGGTGATGGTGCTGTCAGCTCCCGCAGCAATAAGAACATTAACGTTATCCTCCAGTTCCTCATTCGACAATCCTTCTTGGAAGAATGATGCGAATTCTGGATGAGTGATGACCAGCTTAATATTTCCCTGCTTGTCCCGACTTTCTTTCAGTTTTCGGGGATAATATTCTGCTGACTGCGGGTTATGAGCTTTAGTAAGACCTGAAGGGATACATCGTTCCAATATGATATGGTACGGTCTTAGCCGATGGGCGGCTTGCACAAAGTGTGACATCAGAAGCCCTTCATACAGTGCTTGAAGCCAGGGATCATAATCCCCACGTATTAGGCAACCTTGCTCCTCCCCAAAACAGAGACGTGTCAGGATATCGAAAACGGCAAAATTATACCACGCAGCTATATTCACAATGCCCTCAGAATCCGGGAATTGAGCTTTGCCCGAGCGGTTACTGAGGCCTTTAATTAGTCCATCAACAAGATTTTGGAGAACTGGCTCTTGCTCGCGAATTGCGTTTTCAGAGAACGCAGGCGTTATAAGCTTGCGGTACCGGATATTTTCGTGCAAGCGTGCAAAAAAAAGGTTGGTTACCGGCTCGGTGGATCCTAGAAGCCATATGACTGGATTCTTTTCATAGACCGTATCCTCGTTTGATTTTCCAGCAAATATGGTTCGGTTTGCTGAAGGGCTAATATACGACAACTCTCTAGGCCCAACCCGCACGACATCGCCGTAACGTTCGTGAAGCGACGCTATGTATTTACAACCGTCGCCTTTGACCATATGATACGTGTATATGAGCTGGCTTGCCGAGTCGAGAATTGGACCTGGGTATTTGCGTAAGGGGTGAAGGAAGATGTTGTAAAGAGCCAGCGAGACATGATAACCTATCCACTACAGCGTTTCCCGTGATATTAGCCATTATCTTGTGTTACGTTGACCGAACAACATTTCAATAGACAGGGGGTCGCCGTACGGTCAGAATCGCAAATCCTAACCATTCCAGCGGGCCCATTATAGAAAATATTATCATAGTGAGCGAGTATGTCAAGAATTGAATAAAGATAGTTGAGATGGTGAGAATTGTTATGGTGTAAAATGTATGGTCTGTGGAAACCGTTCTCTACGCTCCTCTAAATATCATTTTGCTTCATAAGTGAGTGTTTTAAAAAGCCAACTTTTTACCTTCAGCCACATCAATTACTTCCATCTAATGAAAACGAGCAACCTATACAGAGAACGCTGTAAATCTGCAGATCTTAGTTTGTATCTTGCATCTTAGCTGCATACACTTCGCCAGCGGTAAAGGGAATATTCAAACTCTTCCTTTCATCTCCATTGTCACTATCCCCGCAGAGGATCTTAAGATTGCCCAATTAACCCCTAGGCTAATTTCTCTGACTAGCCTAGGCTTCTGATCCAAAAATTAAGTCTTGTAGGGGTACGGAGTAGCAGGAGTCGAGATTGATTTAGATAAGGCCATCAAAGAGATGAACTTATGGAGTAACCTTCTTTTCCTCCTTATCAATTGTTAAGTGTTAGACTCGTCGGCTATTCTTGCTTCTCTGGAAGAATGAGAGCTGTATGAAACTATCGTCAGTACGGAGTAGTTATTATGAAGTTGGGGGTATAGCTTCGTGGCACCATCCTTCCTCCAACTCTTACATACGGAGGACTCACCGATGGTTTGACTGAATAATTCTTCCAGTCAAATTCAAAAGATTAACTATAATTAATTCTCAAGGCGCCACTAGTTAATCATGATCTTCCGCCATGGGCAGTTGAATTGGGGACGTTGAAAAGGGTACTTAGATCTTTCAGCAACAGCCGCCTAATTTTTGGGCTCATACGGAGTATACTCCGAATTTTCGAGTGGTTTTCGTGAATGTCCTCGCAAGGGGGCACGAAGGAGTGTTACTCAGCAGCATCAACAATATTTCAAAGCGGACGGGTGGCTGGCCAAATTTTTGGAGTACACTGTGGAGAGAAGAGGGACGATATAAAGTCTCGATGGCATTTCATGATTAACGACTGACTCAATTACAATCCCCTATCTGAAGTACTTAGAAACTATTCGAATTTCTAATTCTTTTGCGGGTGCCCCTCAACCGCTATGTCCTCACAATCATCATTCAGGGTGCCTCTGAGCGACCTATTGAAACCAGATATCCATAACTTCAACCTTTTTGGATTTCTTCAACTGTTTCTTCTCTGTTGTTTTATTTTAGTTTTGATTGTTCTCCTCATTGACCACGCAGATTACCTTCTACAAACTTGGCCTGTCAGAAATCTTCATCGTGTAACAAGCCAAAGCCTCCTATGGGCAAGGTTCCGCCGCCAACTAAGCGGGCGTGAGCTAGAGGATGCCATTCAACATGCGTACTTTAAGGTGAGTTAGTCTACCGAGTGAGTTAACTAACTAGTCAACTAGTTGATTTGTTAATCGTTGGATAATTTAACTAATCAAGTATACCAAAATGATATCAGTATACCAAACAAGGAAAGCCGTTCGCGATAAAGGCAGATCTTGACAATTGGATGCTTATGCTCCCGTTGGAGTCCATGAAAGAATGGTGCAATTTGCCAGCTGATCACCTGAGTTTCATGAACTACGTTGAGAATGTAACGAGTCGCGTCCATGGCCTTGCCGTACTTCTTCTAACATTGTAGTAGGCGTCGGCTATAGGGTACCATACCAATGCTGATTGTCAAACGCACATCAACGCCATCCTTGCATACAACCAAAAGAAACACACTGGTAAGAACTTGGTTTGCAATTGATTGCTGGCCCGGTCTACGAATATGTGCTTAGTAGCTGGCTTCAATTCATAGATCATGTCCACTCCCTCGTCCTAACGGATGCCGAAGAATTCCTGCCTTCATTTTTCGGTAACCCAAGCAGCAAAGGTATCTTCTTCTAAGCCCTTCTTTTCAGTCCACCATCTAACACCTGTATAGAATGGACCAAGTTCAATCCAATTGAGGTAGTCAGTAATGTACTTATGCATTATGCAACTTCGTTGGTTCTTGGACCAAAATTCTCGCGGGACCCCATTCTCATGCAACACATAACTGCCCATGTCTTGGGGATTGAGGAGGTTATCAACGAATTTGCTCGCTGGCCAAGAATCTTATTTCCATTACTCTGGAGACTGTCCCCTGTTCACCGTAAATTTCGCTCCAATATCTCAGTTGTCAGAAAGAAAGTCGTACCCGAGATCAAGCGCCGTGTGCAGCTTCTCCGACTTGGGGAGTCAACTGGCGAAGATATGAGTATGCTGACCATCTTTCTAAAGCAAGCTCTCAAGGAGGGCCTCCTTTCGATGAGTGGAAATACAAAGACAGAGAAGAACGACATTGAAAGTCTCTTCATGAAGACATTGTTCCATATTTATGAAGTCTGGGGGCCTATCACTCCGCTTTTGAGTGCCATGTTTGTTCGTTGTATGGCAAACCCTGAGTACGTCGACGCATTGAGAGAGGAGGTCTCAGGCTCCCTTGAATCTCATGGAGGCTGGAGCTCCAATTTTTTGGCGCATACGCCAAAGTTGGAAAGCTTCATGCGCGAAAGCTTACGTTTGTATGCGCCGATTTCAGGTAATCAAATCCATAGCATCGCGAGACAGGCCTTCACTAACCACCTCACTAGTGAGCGTATCGCGTCGGTTGAATAAGCCACTTAGAATCGAGTCTCTAGATATGAATCTTCCAAAGGGAACTTGTATTGGAATACCGACGAAATGCGTTCATGGGGACCCTAGGAACTACCCAGACCCAACGACGTTTGACGGTTACCGGTTTTATGATGCGGATTCTAATACATGTACCGCGCGCGCATCAACAGCTTCTGAGAAATTCCTGGCGTTCAGCTATGGAACTGGACTCTGCCCTGGGCGGTTTATTGGCGTGAAAGTTTCGGAGATTCTCCTGGCTAAAGTTCTCTTGGATTTTGATATGCGGTTTACATCGAAAGATCAAGAGTTTCCCTCATATGTCCTGATGGAAAACACTTGGTCGTGGTTGGACACAAATCTCACAGCTTATGTACGGAGCCGTAGGTAAGGTCTACTTGACAGCATAGTTAGTTATCCACTAGAAGTTAGCCGGCTTTACTTTATGAGTGGGTAGGGCGAATAAATCCAATCGGGTTGGGAGTATTCTGTGGTCAAAGCGGTCGTAGGAATAAATTGAGAATGAACAATAAAGAATCTTAGTCCAAGTTGCGTAATCAAATGCCCCCCTTTAGATTAGTAGACATTGCTATTATATTGGTGGGCGAGCAGAGTGGAAGGCGGAGGGTGGTGGGTGGAAAGCCAGACGGGCTCCTTTGAATATCGTTACTCTGGAAGCAGATGTCAAGGAGGCGCGGCCTGGGCAGTTCGATCCATTTGGAATAAGGTTTCATAGTTACATGTCACATGACATAACTATGTAAAAATTGTGTAAGCAGCAGGTTTAGTCATCCAGCGAAAGTTTGGTCCATATGGTCAGTGCCTCAACCACCCAAAGAGAAACTGATGATGTCAAGCTTGGTCAAGACAGAGGCAAAGAGTACTTAATACAAATCTGTTTTCCTTTCTTTCTTCCTCTCTTCTTCAAGAAATGTTAGATTTCTGGCTACACTTGTACTCTAAAAGCTGTGATATGCTGGTAGACTGAACGCGTCAGAAATACTGGTTATCAGGATGCAGGCTTTCGGTGAGCTCTCTGTTTTTAACATCCCATAGTGTAATTTCAACCAAAATTTGAAAATGACTATTCGAGCTACGCTATTTATACGTTGAATCGCTGACTATTGAATCTCACCTTACAGTTCCTAAGAGCCGGAGGGTATAAAATAACCAAATACCCTACACTTCTCTGTTCCTGCTCTGACTTACTGCTTACTCTGATCATCTCTTAGCCTAGATTTACACTGAGCCTACGTGTATGTAGGACTAGTTTCCCCAAGTGTGGTGGCATCCACTAACACGCACGACAGATCATTGATATGATCAATGTCCCTTTGGTAGTTGGTACTGCATACGTCAAATGGCAACTACCATCATCGGCGTCTGCCGACCACAATGGTCATACGGAAAAAGCCTTGCTTCATGATCACAGGGCGTCCTGGGATTATGAGAAGCTGACAGTTGTTAGACTAACGGTTGATCGGAACCAGATGTTGCAGGACTGTGATCTTCAGCTTGATATCTTCCAAGAGTTTACTGAAGGAAATCGGGCTGACAGAGTACCACTGGGAAATATCAAATTGAATCTTTCGGAATACGTGGATAAAACGGAGAGCGATGAAGGAATCACGAGACGATATCTGATGCAGAACAGCAAAATCAATGCCACAGTCAAAGTTGGCATCGCAATAACCCAGATTGAAGGCGACAGCAACTTTACTGCGTACGTCAACTCTTTTTATAGCAGGTATTGATGGAACTAAAGCAACAGATATAGGCCGCCACTTAAACCTGCAACCGTATTCTCTGGAATTGCCGGGGTTATGTCCACTGAGCACGGCGAACTAAACAATGATGGTCACATTCCCTCAGTCAATAACAGAGGTCGCGAATACAGTGATCTTCAAGACATGTATCGCTCTACTTTAGCCGCAGCCTGGGCGACACTCCCTGATGAACTACCTCCGGATCAACTTATAGAAAATATATTTGCTGGCGGGGACGGGTTTCCACAAAACCACTCACGACCTAAGGCTAATGATGAGGATGAGGTGCATGATAATAATTCGCTGAGTGATGCAGGATCACACCGAACCATTCGCGATAGCAAGAATTCTCCCGACCATATTCCGAGAATCAAAGATCTCTTTACTACCCATTCACGAAGCGATAGCCGGCACTCTGATTTTTCCTTTGGAGCAGTAGGCAAGGAAAGGAACGAAACAGGCGCGTTCGAGAGATCTGGCGGGAAAAGACGGAAGAGAAAGACTCTTACAGAGTTTGATTATAGGGAAGATCTACGCAGCTGGGAGATTACATGGGCTAAAGAGGATCCACAGCGATAGCACTGAGAAGCGACGGTCCGCTGGTTGTATCATATCGGTTAAATGTTTGCGAACATGGTCATTTCGCTGTACGGCGTTTCCCATGCCTGCAAGCACGAGTTTTAGCGGGGAGGCATTTTTCTTAATATACAATGAAGTGAATCAGTATAACTATCTATATACGTAAATGTATTATATAAAATATGCGTTTCCTCCTATATTCCAGTTGCAGTCAAATGTCTCATTGTTCGCATTGGTTTACTCTACTTGCTGACCCGTTAATGATGAAATTATGATGTAATATAGACTTTCTATTCCCGAAACCTTAATCGTACCAACAAGGTGGCCCGGGCCTCTCGAGGGCCCGGGCTTCATTCACGGAAGAATAAAATTCCTGGCCTCCTGCGACGCTGCCCGAAGAATGGAACTTTATTTTATTTTTCACTTTGAAGCTCTCTTTCTTCCCAAGGTCAGTATTGCAAGTAACATGTAGCCTCCTGCTGGATTGACTTGCACGCCATACATATGTTTTGGAAAAGAGGCGCACATGCCGCAGGCTTTGCAAGGTGCCGAAACTTCTCGAATCTTCGGAAACCACCCCCGAGTTCGCCCATACCCAGACCTCATTCTGCTGATCACACCCATGAACCATTACACGATGACCCAACGCCGGCGTCAACGGAGAATCGAGCTAAATTCGACAGCTCCCCCCATTATATTCAACAATTAGAGAATGTTAAGGTACTAGGCAAACCGGCCCATGTCGTCATAGTGGATAATAAGCCCCGTCGCCCGCGAGATGTCGCGCAGGCGGCTAACGGCAAGAGTTCATGGAAGAGTCCGACGGAGTTACTAAAGGACTTGCATAATGAAAGGGTTGAATTCGAGCTTGAGGATATAGAGAAGAACCTCGACCATCTTCGCGCTCTATATAACCCTGGTGATGCCCTACTGCCGAAAGATTGGAGGCATCTTCACAACACGCTCAGTGATGGGTTCACATTCGAGCAATTAAGAAAGTACTACCAAAATTCTGAGCGAAATACAGAATTTGAAAAACCAGGTGAATGGAGGGCTGGAAAATCTTCCTACTTGGACCAGCCTCCAGCTCCCCAAGGTCGGGTTACGAGCCGAATCCCAGCTTTCAAGGAGATGGGACCCAAGAAAAAGTTGGTCGAAAGAATACTAAGAGAGTCTTGGGAATTGTCTATTGATGGGGAGGAGGGACAGCTTGACATTCATTTGGACACGCGGCCAATGTCAGTACTACTGCTCCCAACCATACCGCTCCTGAACATGTTCGCCGAATCCCACAAAGTCAACATCGACGTGTCGCGACATCTCGGGTTAATACGAATAAC
This sequence comes from Trichophyton rubrum CBS 118892, assembly GCF_000151425.1. Classification (NCBI taxonomy): domain Eukaryota; kingdom Fungi; phylum Ascomycota; class Eurotiomycetes; order Onygenales; family Arthrodermataceae; genus Trichophyton; species Trichophyton rubrum. The sequence goes on along the minus strand of NW_003456428.1, from coordinate 1,215,519 downwards.
GGGAAGCAGGGAAGCGTGCATAGGGACAAGTCAGCAGCTTAAAGAATGGGCTTCTGATGTCCGGTCGATAGATACTGGTCTCTCCGTTGCGCAACTAAAAGCTACCGCAGACTTGAACTATTGGGAAAATACTCTTCTCCCATGGTTACAAAGCGAATACAACGTATCATTCGATATAGGTCGGGAACACAGCGCTGTGAGTATCCACTACTTCCATGACAATGAGTTTAATGCGCACCGAGCACGAAGGACACTGTATCTGGCTGCATCTTCTCTCCATCAAAAGGGCGGGTTATTTACAAATCTTACGAACTCTGAGAATGCCCACTTATACCCTGTGTTCTATTCCGATTCCATGGAACTTCCGAACAGACAGAAGGAATGGTTTAGATGGATAAAATCAGGAGATAGTGATGGGAGGGTTCCTGGAAGGCCTCCAGCTTCTATCTATGGAAAAGGGTCCGTGAAACCTTTCCATAAACTTCTAGAGCTTCTGTTCGATGAAGATGATTTGAGAAATCAAAGGTTGCTTGACCAACATCGCACACGCGAAGTTATTAAAGCGTCTGTCGGACAGTGCTTGTTCGAAGGTCAACCTACACATGATCCTGGACAGGCATCATTTCCTAATATCGAGGGTTTACAAACACCAAGGATTTTTATCAACGAAGTACCGAATACCCTTGCATTTCTGGACTCTTTGGAAGCTGCTGCAAGCGATGATAGGCAAACTATCTTCCGTATCCGGCTTCTGCCCTCCCGTAAGGAGCAGTCGTTCTTACCAGAACTTGAGCTTGAGCTAGAGGCTGCCTCGACAGAAGACAGTGAGGAAATATCAACAACTCCGACAATCCAGAACATAAGCGCCATTGTCAGCAGCCGGGATGTGGATATGCTTCTACCTGAGAGCCCCGTGGATATCCGGTTCAACAAGACGGTTTATTACAACCTCTTCAACCGGGATTCTGTCGAATGTATTTCTACAGAGGCGGATAATGTGTTTCATTCAAGCCTCCGCCGATGTGCTGAAGCCTTCAAACTCAACTTCCCTCTCACTCGAAACCAGTCTTCGATGCCTTTATTTTGTAACCTTGCGATTCCCAAAACTTTTGCTGAGCTTCTGGATCCAGCAAAAGAACCATCCCAAACGGCACCAGCACAAAGCACACAAGAGCTTGAGTATGTCACTGGAGAGTATTACGTCTACCCTCCGGTGCAATCACTTGCGGAAACTAGGGTCTCGAAATATATATACAAGGAGCTCGATCTTACCTTTGGTACCCGGGACATTGGACCTTATCTCCCTACAAAGACCACAGAGATAAGCCTAACTCTTGGGCTTTACGATAATGAGCGGCGACCACAGAATGCTTTGCCTAATCGGAAACTAAGCTCCTTGCCACAAACTGACTCGTCCATTGGCTCCCTTCAGTCCGCACTGTTACCATTTTACCTTCGTTCCTGCCACTTAGCATTCGGTTTTGCAGCGCTTCAGCAACAGTCCGACCGAGACATGCCTGACCAACAACCATTTGAAGAAAATATACTCGAGAAGAACCTTGATTGCCGTGATACCTAGACCCGTATATTTTTTTTATGTATTACTACCCTCTACCAGCTGCTTGTTCTTCAGCTACCTCTATTTCTCTGCATATATCATGTCTCGTTCAGTATAACTATAGGGTTTATTATATACACGGAGCAATATAAAAAGACAAATATAATTTAACAACAATAGCTACTGTTCTTCTAATATATGGATTGATTTAGAGAAGTATAAAAGGGATTTATAATTTTATCAGACTACAACAGAGCTGAAAAACTTCATATCGAAGTCTGCCACTACACCAAAAGGAGTGAGCCCACACTAATGGTAGGCAGAGCTGAAGTTTAACACTTTATAAGGTAGTGAATGATAACGTAAGCCGCTACGCAGTTAATAATTAGGTTAGCCACTCGTTGTCACTTGATAGTTCATCCTAACTTGATAACAATGTTCTATTATCAGAATGAGCTTTAAGTCCTGAGAAAAACAAGTGATATTTAGTATATTTTCACCTCAGGATCTGGCGTTTATTTGCTATCTAAGGCTTGTATTATTGCCTTTATTTCTTCCAGCTCTCTCAACTTTGATGTCCTCCAGGATTATATTCCTTCCTTTATTGCCGACCACGTCATTCTGTGCCATACCAGCATGATTATGAGCCGATAGAGAGATTATCTAGTTATGAGAAGATGGATAAAACAAGGATAGCTAAGGTTTTTACTACATACCCCTCTATCACATCTTTAATATACATAACTAATTATGGGGGCTTACGTATTACAGGTAGATGAGGTCACTCTATTCCGCCGGGGAGAGAAGGCAATAGGAAGTCTTCACCTTACTCCCCACCATATTGTCTTCTCGTATATTCCACCCCAGAAAGAATCATCTAGAGAGCATTCCAAGGATAAGCCGACTGTGGGCCATAAGGAGATATGGATCACATATCCTATTATCTGTTTCTGTACTTACAGACCTGCATCTCTGGCATCACGCCAGCCAGCATCAATACGCCTCCGCTGTCGCGACTTCAGTTTTATGTGTTTTACTTTTCCAAATGAGGCGAGGAGTAGAGATGTGTATGAGACTATAAGGACATGGACATGCAAGCTTGGAAGCATAGAAAAGCTTTATGCGTTCACCTTTCAGCCTCCTGCAGCCGAGCTTGCATTGAATGGATGGGACCTATATAACCCTCGCAAGGAATGGGCTCGTCTTGGAGTAGGCAGGGCAGATCAGGATTCTAATTGGCGAATATCCTGTATCAACACAGATTATAAGGTCCGTTCTGTATTTCCTTTCCTGCCTGTTTATATTAAAGCTAGCTAACATTTCCTGGCAAGTTCTCGCCCACGTACCCTGCCCTCCTCCCGGTTCCAAGCAATATATCCGATAATACGATTAATTATGCCGGGAGATATCGCTCGAGAGCGCGGATTCCAGTTCTGACCTATCTTCACCCTGTCAACAACTGTTCCATTACTCGCTCATCTCAGCCGCTTGTTGGCGTCCGAAACAACCGCAGCATCCAAGATGAGAAGCTCCTTGCTGCTATCTTCTCAACATCCCGGCAGGATCGACCACTAGCAAACGCATCGCCCCCTTACTTAGAAACAGAATCCTCCAACTCAAGTGCAGAAGAACAGTTTGGAATTAACTCCGACTTTGAATTCTCGAATGCAGAAGAACTGGAGGACGAAGTTGTAGCCTCCGCCAGGACTGATATCAAGGACTACAAAACACAAATATATGGAGCTCAACAAAACAACCTAATTGTCGATGCTCGCCCTACTGTGAATGCTCTTGCAATGCAGGCTGTTGGTTTGGGATCCGAAAACATGGATAATTACAAATTTGCTGCTAAGGCCTACCTGGGCATTGACAACATCCATGTTATGAGGGACTCGCTTAATAAAGTCATCGAAGCGCTCAGGGATTCTGATATCAGCCCGTTGCCGCCAAATAGAGATCAGTTGCTGAAGAGTGGATGGCTGAAGTACATCGCTGTCATTCTCGACGGGGCAGCATTGATCGCCCGTCAGGTTGGCCTACAGCATTCACATGTGCTGATTCATTGCTCTGATGGATGGGACAGAACTGGCCAACTCAGCGCCCTGAGCCAGCTTTGTCTAGACCCGTATTATAGAACTTTGGAAGGATTCATGGTTCTTGTTGAAAAGGACTGGCTTGCGTTCGGTCACATGTTCCGTCATAGGTCAGGACATCTCAACAGTGATAAGTGGTTTCAAGTGGAAAACGATCGGGGCAGCGACTCTGCAAGAGGTGCTTTTGATGGGGGAGTAGCAGGGAAAGCCCTTGAAAATGCCCTGCTCAGCGCAAAAGGCTTCTTCAACCGGGACAACGTCAGCCGGGAGTCGTTGGTAGAGGGTGACGGTGACGGGGCCGACCCTGACTCCTCGAACTCGAAGAGGGTGACCTCCAATTCAAAATCACCAGTTAGTGACAGTGATATGACAAAGCCCAAGGAAACTAGCCCTGTATTTCATCAATTCCTGGATGCTACCTATCAGCTTCTCTACCAACACCCTACCCGCTTTGAGTTCAACGAACGTTTTCTGCGACGGCTGCTCTACCATGTCTACTCTGGCCAGTACGGCACATTCCTTTACAACAGTGAAAAGGAACGTGTTGATCGCGGAGCCAAAGAAAAGACTCGCAGCGTCTGGGACTATTTCCTGGCCAGGCGAAGCCAGTTCATCAATCCGGAGTATGATCCTCTTATCGACGACAACAAACGCGGCAGTGAGCGTCTCCTCTTCCCTCGCACATACGAAGTTAGATGGTGGGCGGAATCTTTTGGACGCAACGATTCCGAGATGAATAACCCTCGCATAGCAAACAGTGGTGTCCTGGTTGAAAGAGATTGCCCGAGTGGATCTATGACTCCTATGGTTGCGGTCGAAACAGCTGATCGCTCGGTTACCCCTGTTGCTGTATCTCAGCAGCTGGCTACGTCTCATCCTTCTACAAGCGGCCATACAACTAGTATTACTTCTCTCGCGGCCAACATTTCTGAGTTAAGCTTGCCTGTAGGGAAAGGAGATGGTTCTGGGACAATCAAAGCACGAGAAATGGAGGCTGTAGAGATGACGTAGACAGCAATTTCTTACGGGCATTTCGGACACATTCCATAGGAAGATCTAGGCGTCTGTTAAGGGAATCAAGCTCGGCTATCTGGGGCTAGGTGTTGCATTTTGGAGTTATAGGGATTTGTTGGACATTTCGATTTCACGACGTTTACGATTGGGCTGCACCTTGTGTTCAGGGAACGGGGCTGAGTGTCTTACTACTACTACTACTACTACTACTACTACTACTACTACTACTACTAACGAGCCATGTCACAATACCCGCAGCTGTTCGGCATTTCTCTCGTTTTATTTTATTTTCGCTTACGTCAGGTCCGCAGCAACAAGGGTTCTTAGAAATGACAATGGATTGAATCTACTCTGTATGATCCATGGATCTATGATGGCTCGCTTCAACGTCTCGAATCCCATCTTTTTTGATATGTCAAGGTTCGAGCATGTGATCATAAATGCTTACTAAGACGACTCGAGCCAAGTAGTTATTAGCCCTAAGCCCTAACCTAGAAATTATGCACCCCACCACCAAATCGACAAATTAGGAAAGCTAACCGCAAGACTTTAACATCTCGAACCACCGCAACAGCAGCTGCAGTTCAACGACCTCAACTCCGGCGGATAACTCTCAGCCCTACCGAACGAAATCACACGTTTCGACAGACCGCAATCATGTCTGCAGCTGTACAGGGAGCCATCTCCAAACGCCGCAAGTTCGTGGCCGATGGTGTGTTCTACGCCGAACTGAACGAGTTCTTCCAGCGCGAATTGGCTGAGGAGGGCTACTCCGGTGTCGAAGTCCGTGTCACTCCTACCGTTACCGATATCAGTACGTTTATTCCTCACAGAAACGTTTTCCTACCCCTTGACTTTGCGAAAGAATGGCAGAGGAAAGCCAGAGACCCAGACGAGGCGAGCCAGGAATTGAAATATCAAATATAATATAGACGCTGAATGGGCGAAGAGGAATGAGAACTACGAGTGCTAACAGCTGCATCTTACTGAATAGTCATCCGCGCCACTCACACCCAGGAAGTTTTGGGTGAACAGGGCCGTCGCATCCGTGAACTCACCTCCCTCATCCAGAAGCGATTCAAGTTCCCAGAGAACTCCGTCTCCCTCTATGCCGCTAAAGTCCAGAACCGTGGTCTCTCTGCCGTTGCTCAGTGCGAGAGCTTGAGATACAAGCTTCTCAACGGTTTGGCCGTCCGAAGAGCTTGCTATGGTGTTCTCCGATTCATCATGGAGAGTGGTGCTAAGGGTTGTGAGGTCGTTGTTTCTGGAAAGCTACGAGCTGCCCGTGCCAAGAGCATGAAATTCACCGTACGTTTCTTGAGAGTTCATATTGCAGAAATGGGATTGAGATAGAGTAGACAACTAATTGGCCAATTCTGTGTATAGGATGGTTTCATGATCCACTCCGGTCAGCCAGCTCGCGACTTCATTGACCACGCCACCCGTCACGTCCTCCTCCGCCAGGGTGTTCTCGGTATCAAGGTCAAGATCATGCGTGGTAGCGATCCAGAGGGCAAGTCTGGTCCTCAGAAGACTCTCCCCGATTCCGTCACTATCATTGAGCCAAAGGAGGAACAGCCCGTCCTCCAGCCAATGAGCCAGGACTACGGAGCTAAGGCAGCTGCTGCTCAACAGCTTGCCGAACAACAGCGGCTAGCTGAGCAAGAGCAGGAGGGTCAGGTTGTAGAGGGTGAAGCCGCAGAGCCTCAAGAGTAAAAACAAAAATAAATGAAGAAAATATGAGCGACTCGGTTTTATGATTTTGTTGCTACGGGATTTCTCAGTTATTCTAATTTATTTTTTGAACTCTTTCATCTTCCGTTTCCAAAATTCCAACTCCTTGTCTTAATTATTGAAATAGAATTGAGATGGATGTGATGAATGAAATGTTCAGATTGGGCTTCTCTATCAAGGTTTATTTGTTAGTAGGGGACCTATACGGTAGCACGTGATACGATAAAGACTGATTTGGAAGCTCCGTAACTCATGCTATGTATTGATATAATTGCACTCATTCATGCTCACGACGAAGGGTATTTAGTGAGGGTTTTACAGAAGAGTTTCAATGTTAATTTCCAAGGCGCTCACGGGATGCCTCAAGTCGAAATTATCAAGAACTGTTGGGTGTAATATACCGAAAGTCCCAATGATGCTTTCCTTTCCGTCCATACGTAAGTGTATGGTGGCAGCGTGGCCAGGGAAATAAGTGGGATCTACCGGGGGTCAATGTTAGCATAATTGATAGACAACATATATAGATATTATGAGTCAGTGTTCTTACCATCTAGTTCCTCGATCCAGTATTGAGAACCCTTAACAGCAGCGTTATCCAATCCTTCTTCTCCAACAATGAAACCACTCTTCATCATCATCATGACCTTGTCTAGTAGGCCATGAACAACCTCGAAACCGCTTGTTTTCCCGTACCAGGCTGCAGCGAAGTGTCGTTCGTTGCGACTCTTTCTCTCAAGCGAGAGGTCTTTGAGTCCTACATCACTGACCTCAAAAATTTTTATGGGCAAGCTGTGATTCTTGTTTTCACGAATAGTTTTCAACAAGCCGGGCAAAAGGCTTGTGCGGACAACTTGAAATTCAACTGTTTTGGGATTGGCGAGCTTGACAGCTGTCGTCCCATCGTCTTTGCGGTTAACCCAGGAAAAGTTCTCGTCGTGTGAGCATAGAGCAAAAGTGAGCACTTCCGTCCACCCTGCCATGGCAGCCTCTCCCCTAATTATGTCTCCTAATTTGTTGATTGGAAGAGGTTGGGCAATTGTGCCAGATTTGCTAGGGAAAGATCTTGGAAGTTCGTTGAAACCGTGTGCAATCGCAACATCCTCCATGATATCAGCTTGGTGGAGAATGTCTGCTCGGGTAACTGGGATTGTAACGTCAAGAGTATCGTCAGATGTCTCAGAGACCTTAGCCGAAAGAGCCATTTTCTTAAACAATTTGCAGGTTTCAGGGCCAGAGAGGGATAGGCCAGTGCATTGATTGATATAAGCTATGCTAGCCTGTGTTGTCCTTGGCTTAAGTGTTGGAACCTGTCGTGATTCCCCATTATGCTCAGAAACAATTTTGATAGGCTCAATTCTGGTGAGAAGCAGGTTAGCTTCACGTGGTGTTGTAAGGGGGGTAGTCTAGATTATAAAACGTACGTGAATGGCTCATCTGTGCATTGAGAAAACATGGTGACCATGATGTTGTTCACGACTTCCAGCTTTGTCCTATCTGTAGCCGTGATTTCCATGAAAACGTTTCGAGTATTCAGCGTTATCTTTGAATGGTCCCCATTAATGATTGGTGGTAGGGAGCAGACGGTTCTCTTGGAATCGTAGATAACTGGGTATACGGGTGAATCACGAATTATATGCAAATATTTGCCCAAGTTTTTGTCCTTTTCATAGAATTCCATCAACTCCTCGCCATCCATGCACTTGGTCTGGTTTAGAGGGATAAATTTTATATCCTTTGGTGGCAAGGCCTCATATGTGAAGGGTCCCTGAATGGTGTCAAGGTCGTGTGTTCCAATAGAGACCAATGTCCTCTGCCTGGCAATATTCTGGTGAAGTTTATCCTGCAGGGCAATGAAGGAATTGTATCGAGCTTGGTCAAAACGAATGTTGCGGAAGACAGCGCCGGCCACATATGGTCGCACACTCTCGGTCTGGATAATTGGCCTGTTTCAGCTTCTGATATTTGATCCTCTTCCGTGCTGGTGTTCAGTCTCACCTCTGGCTTGACGAGAAGGGTTTGTAGCTCTCCGCTTGGAGGGGTGACTACTCTATAATTCGGCGACTCGGCTCTCCCGAGGAAAATATTCAACATAAGGGATAAACCCTCAAAACATAGTAGGTCATAACTATAAAATAAGTCAAAACCCGTATCCTTCAGGTATACTGGCAAGGGGGAGTAGGACGAACCGATTGGCAGGGATTTCAACTTTGAGTTGCGGGGGTTCCTGGACGCCGTTCACATATGGCCGGTCGCAGTCGGTGGTCTATGCAATTGTTACGGCCTGACCGAGATGGTATAAGCAGTACTAAGGGAGGAGGCTCACATCTTCTTCGAGCTCGAGGCCTGTTAGGATGCATGTTTAGTGGTGTTGCATATAGAGGTATCCTGTGAATAGTGGGGGTGACTCACCAAAATCGAAGCATAGCTGGTCGAATTCCTCGGTGGTGTATCTAGCAGTGGGATATAAGTTAATGTTAGGCCCCTATAGTCAATACACCGCAGAGATAGCAGCTGTGAAAAAGGGTAGGGGGCGGTCTTCACTCTTTGCCTAGCGCCTTGCACAGGGCTGCCTTATCAACAGTGACCATAGGCATCTTGGGCGCTGTTTCTCGGTCAATTCCACCAGCTGGACAGACAATTGAGGAATAAAACTCCAAGCAAGGGCGTCTGGGCTTCTTCGACCGCCGGCGACCTCTGTTTCTCCGTTACAAGCAGCTATCAAAGATATCATCCATAACCCTAAAAAAGGGACACCAGGTAGACGCAGCCGGAGAGGAGGGAGAGCAACTACTACTCGCGAGGACTTGTGGATGACTCTTTTTGGGTTCAGATTAGTCAGCACAAGCTAAGGGTTCGCTGGGAGAGCCGCACCGCCACAGCCCTTTTTTGACTCCCTCACCAGCCACACTTTCGCTCCATCCGCCCAAGTTCTGCTTTTGCTGCGAACTGCGGCCAGCGAAACATTCACCACCATCAACAGTTGACCACGACCGTCGCCGTCGAACGCTGCAGGAAAACACCCAGCAACTCGCTCTCTCGCATCGCCCTCCGCCAGATGGCCGTGTCCCTGACCAGCATCCACAGTCCAGAGTACGTCTTCACGCTGCCCGCCGCCGCTGTCTCGTTTTATGGGCGTCTTGTCCTTCACCCCACGAGACAGCAACAAAACATCCATCAAACGCCCCTTTCTCCCGCCTCTCCTCACAACGCCTTGCACTCGCCAGCTCCTGTGGCCGGGTCCAAAAATGATAGATTAACCAGTCCAGCTCTATAGTAGCTCTCACCGATACACGCCGCCTGTCATCTGCCTACACGAACGACTATCATTACCCCCCGTTTTGTCGTTTGCTTGATACCACATCGCATAGCCCTTCCGTTGAAGCAGCAACCAAGTTCCGCCCACAAATAAACCATCACCGTTCTCGCTCGCGTAATAGTTGGTTTCCGCCATGGAAGGCCAAGGCGAAAATGACGAGCTCTATCCCATTGCCGTCTTGATTGATGAACTGAAGGTATACACAACGAATCTCTCCAAATAGCGGCGCCCCCCTGGCCAACAGACCTATCGGCTTACTGATGACCCCCGGTGTATGGATATAGCATGATGATGTGATCCTTCGTCTAAACGCAATTCATCGACTTTCAACAATCGCTCTCGCACTCGGACCCGAGAGAACGCGAGACGAGCTGGTGCCCTTCCTTGATGGTTTGTGAAGACCTCCCACTCCCCCTTTCACCTCTTCCCGGGACATTGTGTTGTTGATGGATGAGCATTGTTATTGATGATCTCTCTACTGTTCTAGACTCAGTCGAGGATGAAGATGAGGTTTTGACCGCTCTAAGTGAAGAGCTTGGAAACTTTGTGGAATACGTCGGTGGGCCAGAATATGCACACGTCCTGCTTTCCCCCTTGGAGCATTTGGCGGCCATAGAGGAGCCATTGGTGCGAGAAAAGGTAAGATTACACTGGCTTTCATGTCTGTTAATCTTCATATGGAACACCGCGTTTGACATGACAATGCTTTATTTCTTGCTAGGCCGTAGAGTCCCTCAACAAGATCTGCGAGCAACTCTCCCCCCGGCAGATCGAAGACAATTTTATACCCTTGACAATCCGTCTCTCAAAGGCAGACTGGTTTACCTCTAAGATATCTGCGGCCGGCCTCTACTGTACTCCCTACAGAACTGCCTCTCCAGCCTTACAGCAGGGGCTACGACAACAATTTGGGCAATTAGTTCACGACGATACCCCTATGGTTAGACGGCAGGCTGCCAACAACCTAGCAAAATTCGTGAAGGAGATGGATTCGCAGGTTATTATAGTGGAGATGGTTCCTTTATTCCAGAACTTGGCAAACGACGACCAGGACAGTGTCCGACTCTTAACCGTTGAAATTTTGATTTCCATAGCAGAGGAAATCCCCAAGGAACAGCAATCTAGCCATGGCGTTCTTCTTACAGCACTCCGAAATCTGTTTGAAGATAAAAGCTGGAGAGTAAGATACATGGTTGCAGACAAATTCGAAAAGGTAGCTTCCTCATATACAATCCTTTTACCGAACATCGTGTCCCGGATATTGCTGACGCCTTATAGATCGCAAAAGCTGTCGATGAGGAAGTTGTCAACCGTGACCTGGTCCCAGCTTTCGTCAAGCTCCTCAAGGATACCGAAGCAGAGGTCCGCACTGCTATTGCCGGGCAGATTCCAGGTTAGCCTTGCGCCACCAAATATTAATTCCTCATCCAAAGACTGACATGACTCCAGGTTTCTGTCGGCTCCTTGACCGTGAGACACTATTAAATGAGATTATGACAAGCATTGAAGATCTCGTATCAGACCCATCCCAACATGTAAGAGCCGCTTTGGGTATGCAGATCAGCGGTCTAGCCCCTATTCTAGGGAAGGAAGAGTAAATCTACCCATTTTACTTTGATTCTATTGAGTTCCAATCTAATAAATACCCACCAGGACAATTTCGCATCTTCTTCCCATGTTCTTGCAGATGTTGAAAGACGAATTTCCTGATGTTAGACTGCACATTATCTCCAAACTGGAGCTGGTGAATAAGGGTATGTACTCCGTCCAGCATAAAGTTTAGCATACTGTGTTACCTGACCCACGACTGTAGTCATTGGAATTGATCTCCTGTCTCAGTCTCTACTCCCTGCGATTGTACAGCTTGCCGAAGACAAGCAATGGCGTGTCCGTCTCGCAATTATTGAGTATATTCCTCTTCTTGCTAGCCAGCTGGGAGTTAAGTTCTTCGACGAACAGCTCAACAGCCTATGTCTTGGCTGGCTAGGAGATGCTGTATTCTCAATCCGAGAAGCAGCTACCCAAAATCTCAAGAAATTGACAGAAGTATTCGGCGTTGACTGGGCCAATGGCTCTATAATTCCAAAGGTCACTGCTATGGGTCAACACCCTAACTACCTCTACAGAATGACAACCTGCTTCGCCATCACCGTAAGTGTCCACTCACCTTACATCCTTCCCCGTCATTATATCTAATCTCAATAACAATTTAGACTCTTGCCCCTGTCATCAATCTGAAAATGATTGAGACTTCCATCCTCCCAATTTTGGATAGGCTCGTGACGGACGACATTCCCAACATCAGATTCAATGTTGCAAAGTCATACTCCGTCATAATAGACACCCTTAGAAAACTTCCAGAGGAAGGGACTCTCAGCGAAGCTGATAAGTCCGAACAGGCTGCCACTCCATCTCCCCGTGGTCAAACTATCATCCAGCAACAGATCCTTCCAAATCTTGAGAAGTTACAGCAAGACGATGACGTTGACGTGCGATATTTTGCAACCACTGCTGCTGGAAGTTATGGTGAAGTAATGCAAACATCCCCTTAAGCCCGATCCTGACATAGAAAAAAGCAAAGAAAAGAAAAACGAGAATCATGCCACACCCTCCCACACACCACCCCTGAAACCCCTATTTGAACTTTTCCTTCTTGTTGCTCTGTGTTATTCATGTCAATTCTTCTTGACTTCGCCCCTGGTAATTGAGATATATTTCATCATTAAGTTGAGATCGTGTCTCTGGTTTGGGTTGAATCTGGGAATTGATGGCACTCATGGGCATATTAGAGCATGAAGTACCATACGCATCCACTGCTCGTTAACATGAAAAGAAAATAAATATAACACTAGTTTATCCTGTTTCCCGCCCTTGTCTTAATGTGAGATATCATCGCCTTAACAACTTCAAAGTTAGAGATATCCGTTCATACTGTACAGATGCAAGTTAGAATACTCGTAATATTATATGTCGATCGATAGTGGGTTGTTATTTTGGGTAGTTGAGCAAACTCCTTCAAGTATTATGCCTAACTCAGACTGATAAAATTCCCCGTATGTATCGATCTTCAGTTTTTCCTAGCAGTGGGATTAAATAACTGTGTTAAAAATAAGATACATCACTATCTACATACAAGCAGCTGGCTTATCCTATACCAAGGAAACTCAACAGTAATATAGGTAGGCCACTCAGTATCCAAAGGATGAACACATCAGGAGCCGAGTCCTGGAGGTATATCCTTCCACGCTGTGGTGCTGGTACGGATCAGAGCAACCGTCTCAAAATGGTAATCTCATTTCGTATTCCGCTGGCATCTGACGGCACCATCGCCATCAGCCTCCTGTGGTTTAAGGTCAAGGTGTCTTTCAAGGAATTGCGACTGACGTCGCTGAAGTTCCTTCAGTCGTTGTATGGGGTTCTGTGAATTTCCAGTATAAGTAGCTAGCCTGAAGGAGGGATATAAATGCATTAACCGTGAGACCCACCCATTCCGCCTGGTTAGGGACACCTTCAGCAGCAGGAAGTTCTTCATTTTCCCAGTGATCGTCCGCTGTTGAAGAGGTACTTGGCCTTCTCATGATTAGAGCTGGTGTGACGGCCGGGCTGGGCACGTCATGTTCTGGTGGATAATGTGTTTGACGCAGATTAGATTTCCTGGCTGGAGATTTCAATCCAGTCGATGGTTTTCTGGCATGTGTAGACCCTGTAATGACCGATACGCCCGCACGACGTGGCTTTTGAAGTGAGCGCATGTACTTTTCGATTTCTGGCATGTCGTCCCAGGCGTTGTTTCGGGAATACGATTCAAACCCGCCAGAGGTACTCTCCTTGGTTGAGGAAACGCCTTGCCGAGCGGAAGAGATTGAAACCTCAGGAGCTTGGCTGGGTTCGGAATCCTCCCCTATAAAAACCCGCGTTGGGGCCGGAGCGCTCCGTTCCCATGGGAAGGCAGATGTTTGCCTTCGAACAGCAGGAGCTGTTGTTGGAACTTGATAGTACATGTCTTTTGGAGCCTCAGGGTATGATTTGGGAGGCTGGAAAAGCTCCGTGTCCTTTGACATTGTGTAGATCTGTACAGGAAATGAGGCTGCTTCTGGCTTTGAATCCACCGGTGGCGGCGCACTACATATATTAGAACCTGCCTACAGGTTTCAAGGGGCGAATTCTTACCGTGGTGCATCCCAGAATGCTAAGGGTGGAGAGAAAGTGCGTTCAGGGGGTTGTATTTTCGCAGTATGCAGGGCCACAGGCTCATCTTTCGTTGCGCTTTCATCGGCAGATTCATCTTCTCCTGCTCCCTTTGTTAGTAATGGGATATCGGATTCTTGTGGCTCGATTGTTCCTTGGTCTACCCGCAAATGAGGTGGGTGAGGTTGCTGGGTGTTGACATCTACATGGGGCATATAAGTTGGTATATTTTGTGGCTCTCCATGATAAATGGGGACCGAGATATGTTCTTCTCCACGAACATAGTGAGGCACAGCACTAATCATCGGCTTAGGTGGTGGATGATAGCTTGGCTGAGAGCCTTCTTCTAGGTTGGGGATGTCAGTGGGCACGGGTTCAATGCTAATAACATCAGGTCTAGTAGATAGTTTCTCTGGAGGCATGATATGTGTATCCGGGCCCTCCTTGCTAGGTACCACCGCTTCATAAGTCCCTCCGACAGGCTCATGTTGACTTATTGCCATTACCTGTGTGCGCACCTCGGTTTCTACATGTTTCTCTTTACTCAACGCAGAAGTATCCGTTTCAGGGGCAACCGAACCCTTGTGATCTGAGTATGACTTCTCTTCAAGCTCTGCAGGTGGATATATTGTCGTTTCCCAACCCTTTTTTTTAGGTACTGAAGTTTGCACAGATCCTATGCTATGGCTAGTTTCCTTTGAGACGGTTTGAGTCTGGTGATGACGATTTGGAGTGATGTAGATAGGACCTCTCCTGTAATGACGGTCATACACAGCCCACCACTTCGCCAATAGCTGGCTATATGGTGAATGGTGCGACGATGTGCTTCTCCCAGTTCCCCACGGTTTTATAGGGCCAATAAAATGGACTAGTGAGATAGTGCTTTCAAAATACCGATATGCGGGTACGTATTGATAGTGTCCGCTAGGTGTGCAGTTGTACGTGAAGCTGAGTCTATCCCAACTCTTGAAATGCATGTTCAAGAGACCCTGATCCGCACCATCGAAACTTATACCGCGTTGGGCAAAGGCAAGGAGGGAATAGTAGTCCTGGAGATTCGGCCGTAATACCATAACACCAGTGTTGAAGCAATCAGGCCATCCAATATCCGGTACAGCAGCTATTGTCTTGACATCAAGTGTAAGAAGCTCATCAGGCGCTCGGAGGGCTATAACATCCGCGTCAATGTAGACGACCTGGTCGTACTGGGTCTGCTTCCATAGAGCTATTTTCGAGAATGTTGAAATAAGGTCAGGGCGATCCATGAGGTAAAGGTTCCCTGGGTATGCATTTTCTATCCGAGGAATTGGTATCACATCGTCGTACACGGTCTATATGGTGCTTGTCAGCAATACAATCATGTTTCTATTTTTCTTGTTCAAGTAAACGACCGACCTTCAACTCGTCAATTATTCCCGGCTGCAGAGTATCCGGCGTTACTAGCACGGCCAGCCTTCCCCTCGTCCCGTTATCCCGCAGGGAATGGGCTAGGACCATAGCACCTAGTAGAAACCATCAACAAACAAACTATCATAAAGTAGGGTCAACCCTGCTATCTTATCACTGACCAGGAACATAGTTATCGCTGAGAAGGATCTATAAATCACCGTCAGCAAGTCAGCACTCGAAGCTAGGAGTTTATCTCAATCTTCAAGCGGGGTCAAACCGTGCAGTAAACAGCTCCATGGCCAGACATTGTTGCGCAACCCACGGCGAGCTGCTTCCAAAGGCAGGCTCCTCCTTTCGTCTGATATTTAATTGAGAGGGACGGCAACCATTAAGGAACGTGATAACAGAGAG
This sequence comes from Trichophyton rubrum CBS 118892, assembly GCF_000151425.1. Classification (NCBI taxonomy): domain Eukaryota; kingdom Fungi; phylum Ascomycota; class Eurotiomycetes; order Onygenales; family Arthrodermataceae; genus Trichophyton; species Trichophyton rubrum. The sequence continues at coordinate 1,199,816 of NW_003456428.1, read as the reverse complement.
CCGAAGGGAATGAGACCGGCGAGGTAGACCGAGAGAGAGAGAGAGAGCGGGTGTACGTATGTGGGTGTGAGAGAGAGGACGTTTGGTGAAGTAGTTGGAGGTTTGAAGCTGGTCGTTCAAGTGATCACTTGGGTTATTCTGCCGCGCATCACCGGCTTAGGAGAGCTTCTTCCAACGTCACCCGACTTGCACCCTTTGATAACTTAGGTAGCAGAAGGGAATCAGGCCGCCTCCATAAGCTCACTCAGGACGCTGCTGGCTAGTGGTCAAAAGGGAAGACGAAGAGAGGAATAAGAAGAGTCCGTGAGTTGGAGGACGGCTGGAGCTCCAAGAAACCAAGTACCAGTGCTCTCGCAACCTTTCCCGGCTTTGCGGCCTTTTAATCTCGTTCAACCGCATCCTTGCCAGCCAACAAGCGATCCCTCCAGGCCTGCGCGATATTGCATATGATAACAAGCGAGGGGGTAAGCAGAAGGGCTGTACCGCTCACTGCTCGAGAACTGTTGCTTGCTGGCTGCTGGCTGGTAACTAGCTGGCTAGCTTGGTAACTTCTCGTGGAGCTTGCTGTGTAGCACCAGCCGGCGGAAACGAGCCTATGTCTGTGTTACGGGGTGCCAGCAGTTGGCCCGTTTATTGCCTTGCCACAGCTTGATACAATTAAAGATATATGCATCGGTGTGGATAGCTTTGATGGAGATTCTAACCATCTCTTGCGGGCGCTAGCTAATTAACTAGCCAACTACAACCTGACTATCCACTTCGAAGCCGAGCTTGGCCTTGGGGGTTTAACCCGGGGAGCTGCTCTGTGTGCCTGGGAAGCAGTCACAATCATGTAGGTATAGTTACATGCATTCCGATGAGAACTATATACTATCAAAATGGAGTACAGGTATTATGCTAACGCCTGGAGAAAAAGCAAGGAAGTACAGGAATCGGAATCAGAACGCTCAGATCGCAATCTCCAACGACAACACCGGCCATCCTTTCCTTCTGCCTCGCTCATATATTTTTGAACATTTAACTGCATATTGCAGGCTAACTAAAAGAACAGATGCTCATAACCCATGGTAGGAGGAAGAAGATGCAACAATTCGTGTAGTTTCGCAGCAGTTGTTCTTCCTAGCTATGGAGTAGCTGTTTAACCAATTATTGAGTTACTGACGGGCGACCAATCTCGCTTCAGGGTACACAGACAAGACAGCTTGGCCAACATCGCCTGTCTCACCCTCGACGGCCCATAGCACTGTTTCTTCAAGGGCTCCTCGGCCCTCCACTTCCATGGGCGTGAAATGGCCGGATCGAGGCAGCACGATTACCTGACTTCCCTGGATAAGTCGATCGGCTATTCCATCCAGGGCCAAATGACTATCGATCGCAGGGTCTAGCATGCCCCATAGCAGTGTGGCGTTTGCCTTTAGAGCCCCAGGGGCAGGGTCGAACACGCCTGTTCCGCAGCTTGTTCTCCGGCGTTCATCAGGGCAGATGCTATGTAAGGCAGAGATGGTTTCCAGAGACTTATGCCAAGGGCCTGATACTGCTCCATGGCGGTAGTATGACGTTGTGTCCTTGAAGTTCCCTTGTTCAGCGCGAATGCGGACAGATTCAGAGTATGCCTCTCCCTCCGCCGTCTTGGTCTTGAGCTCTTCAATGCTAGGCCCCAGAGTGCTTGCCATGGCTTCTTGTGCATCTCGCACTGTAAATTCGCCGGTTTTCCCTGCAGCTAGCTCGTGGATCGACCTTAAAAACGAATAATTGCCTCCATGGCCAACATAGCGAACTAACGGTACGGGTAGATGGAAGACGAATATATATTGGGACTTCTTCAGTTGGCGGAGTACTGGGGCTAGAGCCTTGATAGACTTGCACAACACATGCCGCGAGCGCCATGGTTCCCTGAGGAAAGTCTTAAACATCTTGTGCGCTGACTCGATCGATAGGGAGATATTGTCTTGCATCAAGCCAGGCTTTTGCCAGGGACAATGCATCGTATTAGCAGGCAGAAAAAAAAAAAAAAAAAAAAAAAAAGGAAATAGGAATAGTTGAGCATACCAGGACTCCATTGGAGATGATGAACCTATCTGCCAGCTGGGGGGCTTCTGCAGCTAGGCGGAAAGCGAGTATAGCTCCCCAGTCATGAGCTACTATAATAACTCTCCTCTTGGTTCGGCCATCGCCATCGCAGACGTTGTATTGGTCTCTCACGGTGGCTATGAACTCTGTCAACGTCTCCAGGATTTCTGTAGGACCATATACGTCCAACGAATCCGTGCCCCCGTATCCAGGTAAGTCCGGTGCAAGCATCACGCTCTTCTCTCCAATTGAGCTCGACGAGAGGAGGTGCCGCCATATGGCCCAGCTATCCGGAAATCCATGCAGGAATATGACCAGCGGCTGGTTCCCAGTGTTTGAGGCGACGGTTTCATCAGGCGAGGCGTTTGCAAGATAGTGGACTTTGAACCCATTCCGCAAAGTCATAAACCAATGTGAGAAATTCTTCCAATTCTTTGAGAGATTCCAGAATCTATCTGATGCTGTGTCCAGAGAAAATCAGTGTTAGCTATCGACGAAAATAGCCACATCCGAAGGATCAATCATCCCCCTATTTTTTTTTTCTCCCTCTGTTTATTGTGCGGTAACAAGGAGGGTTCCGGGAAAAAGGGACGTTCACTCATACGAACCGAGTTGAAACTCCAACCGCTCCTTTTCAGTGGTTTGTCGAAACGGCACACCACTGAGGACTGCAGTGACTCCGTATCTCACCGACGTGAATATTCCATATACGAAAGAAAAGATGGCCACCGCCATCTTCAAGACTGGATGCTCCATGCTGATAGCATTTGCCTCTGGTATCTACCAAAACATCAAAAGTAATCTGTCTTGTTACTCCGAACCAGGACGGGGAATAAAAAAATATAACCAAAAAAATAAACAGCTACGTGGTTGTAGCGGGCGGGAAATGCTGTTATGTAAATGGTTATGTCAGGAGCTTCGGTTATGGGGAAGTTCCGCATGGCCTTATCAGGTCCATTTGTTTCTAAGCAGCTTTTGTTAAGGCCTGCGGAGATGTGGCAAGGGGTAGGCTAGTAGACCAATAGCACGGCAGCGAGCAGGTTGTCGTGACTGTGATATTCATCCCTGTAGCAGGGCTCTTTGATAGAGATCAGCGAGGCTGGATTACGTTGTTGCTGCAGGCAGGACAAGGATGGGAGAGAAGAAGATGGAGAGCAGACGAGCAGTTTGAGAGGGCCAGAGAGCGAGAGATGATGTCATAGAAGTTGAGTTTCGGAGTTTTCATTTTCCACCAAAGGAAGTTGTAGGTACCTGGTATGGACGGGGTACGGACGTTGAAATGCCAACGAAGTTGAGAAGTAGACAGACCTACTTGGAATGCATGATGAAAGCTATTCATCTATGTAATGTAGAATGTGGTTGGTTACGCGGATGGCTTCATCGCATACGTGTAGGCTGGAACGGCTGGCAGCAGAGAAGCAAGCAAAACGTCATCAAGCCTAGTCAAATAGTAAACCGGGTATATAGTCACCAAAAGCTAATGATACAAGGCTGTTGTTTGGTCCAAAGGAGAAGATAAAATAAATAATGTAGAAAAGGAAAGTAAGCAAGAACGAAAAGGGGAAATACATATATAAAGTTGCCTTCTAGTGGTCACGGAAAGAAAACGGGGAAGGGAAACCAGACAACGAGACAAAAACGACCATTATAAATAATAAGATAACAAATCCATCCCATAGCGTATATTATATTTTTCTTTTTCTCTACCCTGTTGAAAAGCCCAATCGTTCACGATTATCATCGATGACTCTGCCGTACCTATGACTCGCGTTAGCCGTGGTAACTTTATGGTGATAACGGGGAGGTAGCAAGGGGGAGCTCACTCTAATAAAAGCCTGAAAAACCACACCTCAAGATCCTCATTGCGTAAAACTTTTCGTGCCCATTTCTGACTGTCCTGTGCAATAGCTAATGCTTCGTCTTTGCCTGGCTCTTCCTTTGCAAAGTAGCGTACAGATTCGTAGTGTTCGGTTCCCCTGAAGCTGAGGGGGATGAAATGAACCCATGGCCGAAGCCACTCGTCATGCCATTCTCGGAAGAGAGCAAGCTTGTATACTAAGCTCTTGCTTAGAAGGAAGGCGTAGTACCGCCCACTGAAGGCATTTCCGTCAATATCGACAAGGTACTTGAACTTCCATGCATCTTGCTGTTTCGCTGGCTTGACGATGGTGAAGTATTCCTTCTGCGCCTCGCAGTCCTCTGGATCACATTGGCCAACGTGGCTAAAGCTCACATTGAATAGAGACCTCAGGGCGTTCCGTTGAATCTGCTTCACGGCCCAGCGACCAGTCTCCAGGCTCTTCTCGAGGATATTCGTGGGGCTCAGGCTGTTGATGTTGCGTACAAATAGCTGACGGTGCTGTCTGCGCCATCCACCTGCTCGTGAGAAGCCGCCTGTGGTCGAGCCACGCCAGTACATCTGGTCTTCCTTGACAGACCAGTCCATATCTTGATTTGCGTCATAGGCGACGTTCCCGTTCCAGTACCAGGGGCTTGGGTAGAGGATGTCCTGAAACGAGGAAACTTTGCTTTGTGAAAAGATAGGAAAGAGGTCATGAACTATATCAAGGGCATTTGGTCGTTCGAAGAAGCCAAAAGTCTGCCGTAGAGAAGGGGTCAGGCAAATGTCTGAGAAGGCAGTGGTATTGGAGATGAACCCGAGGGGAGATGTCGAGTACTGTGACATGTTATCCACGGGCTCATCTTCCAGCTGTCTAGCAGGGCTGTCTGGAGGGCAGGACATCCGTGAATTCGTCCACGTCGGCTGATGAGCAAACCTGTTGAATCTCGTGCGTCTGACTTCGTCGATTCTATCACCCTTATTCAACCCCTCCGGCCGTGCAGACCACCGATTCTGGAGCCCCTGCTGCTGTCCGTTCGAAGCCGTCATTCGCTTCCCGTCAGCGACTAGTCGTGATAGGTCAGAATGTGCCATGACGACCCTCGGTTCGTCGTGTATGTTGAAGGCCAGGTCCATGTCAGGTAGATACTTGACGAAAGTCGCCATCATCCCCTTGATCGCATCCCTCTTCCACTGCTCGCCTTCTCCACCGCCGTCAACCAGCGTAACATTCCCATCTCTTATCATCAGTCCGATGAGAGCATTCTCAAAGCCTATAGCTTCCCTTGCTCGTTCCCGGATGGTCTTTGGCTTGACTCCCCAAAAGGGAAGTAGGGTGTGGTATATCGTATCATATTCATCAATCATCTGAACGCCTCTGCTCTGGGCGAATTTGAGCCAGACGTCAAAGTGCGGCGGCGGATGAAGGCCATATCGACGCCGGTACTCGGTAGCAGCCTGCTGCAGGGTCTTTGACTGTCGTGAATGGGTGGTCCTGAACTGCTCTCTGGAGGTCTGGATCAGCCTCTCGATCGGATGCTGGGCCAGATCATCGCCCGTGGAGCCGGCGGGGTTATTGTAATTAATATTCTCGTCGCCAAAGGACTCGACCGGCGGCGGCTGTTGCGGTGCTGTTGCTGGAGAAATGCCGGGGTTTGGAGCTGGTATGATAGGCCTCTCGTCCGAATTTGGCGCATAGAAGATGAAGAGCAGAACAATCAGGGACGCCAGGCCCGCGAGAAGGGTAAACCGTCGTCCTTTCATGCCTCGTGGAACACGGACGCGCGACCAGAAGAGCTCATTGCTGGGATTTCTTTGTCGGGGGCGGGCGAGTATTTTTTTTTCTGTTTGGATATTTATCTATCAGAATCGCAAAAGGAGAAGTTTTGGCTTGGGCGGAGAGAAAAAGAAACGCGGCGAGCCAAGCGGACGGAGGCCCAGGGGGATGACGACGTCGAGTCCAGGCAAGAAAAAGCATAAACGGCGGAATAACAGTTATTTTGATATTAGACATTATACGATCTCAACTTCGGTCTCTTCGATATATGATGATGATGATGATGATGATGATGATGATGCTAGAACGGGTGTTTACTAGCAGCCATTCTGGTGCAGGCTGCTTCGTTTCATGCGCTTAGTTATCTACCCTGATGCTTAATGGCCATTTGATATCCAGCAACTTACAGGGACATCTCGTCCATCTACTCTTCTCAAGTGTTCCATAGCTATGCTCTAGTTAAAAATAAACAGGATACAAGTTGTAGATCTTACATGCAGTAAAGGCCTCATCCTATAGTAGTTAAAAGCTGACACTCCTTGCATTTCCTTAGCGAAGGGCGTAGATGCTAGAGTGCCTGATATTGGTGCCTTTTAAAGTAGTAGATAGCATGCCTGAGTATCAATCTAGACGCGATACTAAGTACACCAACTCCAAACATCTTCTAGGAAACGATATAAAAACGTATATAAGTGTGTCGCTGAAGTTTGGAACCAGATAACGTTGCTTAACATTTGTATCAACCAGCTATTTCACAGGCCTAACAAGTCTAGATTCCGACCCAAACAGTAAGCTTGAGTCGGTTGGAGACCTGTACGCATGCGATCTAGCGTGAATTATCTGATCGACTAGACACGGACAACTGATCCGGTCCTCTGGACAACTGGACAACAAACCCTTGCCTGTGAAGGACCAGCACCAGATGGGTCCTCAGAGAGCAATCCCTGGTAAATACCGATACCCGGTCGATAAAGCGGCAGCGATGGACCGGCAATCTAACGGTGGAGTTCTTCTGCAGTACGGAGTACTCATGTCCAGTACAAGGGAGACCAGGTGCCCTGTCAAGCCCGAGCTCTTCAAGCTAGAGAAGCTCCATGATCGCTGGTTGATGAGGAAAGGGTAGTCGTATGGACTGTATCTGTGAATGGCGACGAGAAAGGATCCGGATCTGCTGGAAACTCCAGAAGACCTGCTTTAGAGACGGTGAAAGAGAGAACGGTAACGCATAACCAGCTGGACCCGGGCTTATCACCGAGCTATGGAGAACTTAGACATGTATCCCACGCCCTTGAATTGGGGGGGGGGGGTATAAGCAGCAGGAGAAGTGCGTGTCTCTGGGGTATAATGTTATGCATCTTAAAGTAGCGGGAACGACAAACACTTGTCTCCATGGCTGCGAGGACGCTGTTTCATCGGGGTATATCTGCACCGGGCTATCAGCGAGGCCTGCTCTTGCGGTCTTGCGGTCTTGCTGCCTTCGAGGTACTAAGTAAGTAGTCAAGAGCGTCCATGTTACTTTCTTTGTTTATCGGCCGGGAGGTTAGACGCCGAATCCTTCAGCCAAAAGTCATGCTTACAGAGTCGTAGCTGACAAAACAGGTCGACTTCAAGTATACACTACACACAGAAGGTAAAGACAGAGAAGCCGAAGAAGCGAGAGAAGTTGAGAGAAGTTGAGAGGAGATATATATATGCATATAACTAGCTAGACAGCAATAGCAATAGCAATAACAATAGGAATATTAGACATGCAGAGGGTGAAGAGAGAGAGAGAAAAGAGAACGAGGTATATACATGATGAGTCAGCAAAGGAAAAAGCGGCAAGGGAAACAAGGGGAGGCCCGTCGCTAAAAACGGCACTGGATTGCCTAAGCAGGTCTAGTGTCGTTGAAACAGGCCTATCAGGAGCAGCTGGGATGGCGTGCTTGCGCGGGTCCGCCACTCGCACTCACTAAAGGGGGCTTGTGGAGGAGCAAGAGGGCAGGCAGAGGCTTGGGGGTGGTCACATATAAGAAAAGACGGACGGCCAGAGACATGGCTTGCACAGAAAAAAAAGAGACTTCCTCCATCTCTATCTTCACCTTCTCTTCTTCTTCTTCTTCTTTCTTTCTTTCTATCACCAGTCTTGCTCTGTGGAAAAGGGACAGCAAGCTGAAAAACACAGGGGGAATATCACCCAAGATGGGAACAGGCACAGGAAAAAAAGCACAATAAAAGCACAATCATCACGCTGGGGGAAGAGAGTTGGGTCATGATATGAAATGCAGGTAACAGAGCAGCAGCAGCACACTCGAAAGGGGGTTGGATGGCTGCCCTGGGATGATGGATGGGATGGGCTGCCGGGCGAGGTTGAGGGTATAGCTTTGGCTCTTCAACCACGCTGATACTCAGGCAGAGATGGAAGCTCATCCTCATCTTCATCTACTAATCGTGCTTCAAAGACTTCTCTACAGCTTCAAGCCCCTGTTGGAGAAGAAGGTACACTGCTTGATGTGATGGGACTTGCCTGTCTTCTCATCAAACAGAGAACAGCCAAAGTGAGCTGCGTTTGGAGGAGTATACACTGGGTGCCAGATGTCAGCAAGACAGAGGTACTAGCCAAAAAAAAAAAAAAAAAAAAAAAAAGGTAGGTCTCGTTTGGACCATAGTCCTCATACTACTTACAGTGCAGAGAGATGGCAAAGTCATTTGGATCCGGGTTTGAGATCTTGTGCAGGCCAAGCTGGATGTTTGATGTCAGCCTAGCCAACCAAGCCAGCATCCGCTGTCGGATATACAGAGAAAGAGAGGTAGAACTTACCTTGTCGGACATGTATGCCACTTCGTTCTCCCGAAGGATGGTCTCCTTGGTGACTGTCAGGGGGCAGGCTTCGCCGTTGTTGATTTTGTCCTGCTCTGGCCAGTCATATCTGTGCTCCTTTAACGAACCATGCAAGATCTACACCAGGGACAGAGATAACGATCAGCTACGGTGGGCTCTTTTGCTTTCACTCCCTCTCTCCGTTGGTCTCTCTCGGCCTTTGCTCTTTCGGCTTTGCTCTCCCAAAGGGAAAGGAAAGAAAAAGAAAGGGTCAATACTCTACCTTCATTACACAATGAGCGTTAGCATGATCGTGGATTGGACTGGACTTTCCAGGGTTCCAGACGAAGATGAGCTGCATTCCATTTTGCCACGTTAGCTAGATGGTCTCCTTCATGTTCTTTTCGCACCACAGACTCCTAGGACTCTTTGGGTTTCAACGATGCTGGCTGGCTACTCCTTGACTTACCAAGTTACTCTTGCCGTTGCCCTCATCTACGAGGTTTCTGGTATAGGCTCTGGACTCATCTGCCAACGCATATCGCTGCCACTCCTCGTGGTTCGATACGTATCCCTCCATCAACTTCTGGATGTCCATGGGGTCTACGTCGTCAGAGTCGAGGCCCGACGACGGTCCAAGGACGGCACTGAGGTCGTCTACTAGCTTGTGGAAGGCATCTTTCCCCTTGACGTCCACTGGGACGATGGGATCTGCCGTTGCGGTCTGGTTTTCGATGAATGGCATGATGACTCGATGGATCTCAACAGTTTTCTTCACCCTCGGTGATGCAGACTTGGGGTGTGGTGTGACTGTGTGTGTTGGCTTTCGGCAAAAGGGTAGGCAGCTGCCGACTGGAAGAATAGAGGAGTAATGATGGCAAGATATATACAGCTGTCTCTTTAGGGTGTTTGGATGGTCTTAGGGGGGATGGGAAACCTGTCCTGATTTCACGGGGGTTTCTTCTCTTATCCCTTTCGCACCTTGGGTGAACAGACTTGTTAGTGGCCGCAGTCGTAGTTTCATCCTTTTTTCCCTTTTGACTCCACGCCACTTTGGTGGTTTCGGGTCCCTCCGACCAATCCCGTTGCTGCGCGCCCTCTACGGATATTCCCGGGCGCCGAAAGGGCTCAGACCGGGTCACATGAACAAATCACGTGATATTAAGCCGTTCACGGATAAATTTAAGCTCCGAGATAAGATCAAGATTTGATTAGATAAGCCGCGGATAAGCCGCCTATTTTTTTTTTTCTCGTGAATTCATAGCAATGGAGAGGTTGTTAAAACTTCCCCCGCTGCCAATTTGGTGAACATATAACTGCGCAAAACTGCATCTCTCGCGCGATCCTATCTTCCGTCCTGCCAGCGCAGCGTCAGCTATTTTGCGCTAATCTATTTTTCTATCTTCTTCTTTTTTTTTTTTTTTTTTTTTTTTTTTGGCAGCGTTTCCCCGTATCCGGCAGACTACCGCAATCATGTCGACCACAGTGGACAAGGTTCGCTATCAATTAATCCTAACACACCCACGAACAAGATATAGCTAACCATGTCGTCTTGTTTCCGCTGTTATAGATTAGAGAGATTGAGGCCGAAGTCGGTACCCTTCCGAAGCTGTTTATTTTTACCTTCCCGCCACGTTTCGCGCATGTTTTATTTAACAATGCCTTATCGTTATATAGATGGCCAAAACCCAAAAGAATAAAGCCACCTCGTTTCATTTGGGTACGATCTGGAACAGTCTTCTACCAGGGTGTGTCATAGATCTGACAGTGGAAAATAGGTCAATTGAAAGCTAAGCTTGCGAAGCTAAAGCGTGAACTGCTCACCCCGAGCGGCGGAGGTGGTGGAGGTGGAGGTATGCTTTGACACCCACACGGGTATAAAATATGGATATGCACTAGGGCAGTAAGGCTGATGTGATTTTTCACAGCTGGTTTCGATGTTGCGCGTACCGGTGTTGCCAGTGTGTATGTTTTTCCCACGCTTCAGGTACTTGAATCAGTTCAATTGGACATGGCCAGCTAACGTATCAGTGGCTTTATTGGATTCCCATCCGTGGGTAAGAGTACGCTCATGAGCAAGCTAACCGGACAACATTCTGAGGGTATGTCGGTCGATTTAAAAATTATACCCCTTTATCAATTGACACATCCCCCTGTGCTGATACGTACATCACACAGCTGCCGCATATGAATTCACAACCCTTACCACCGTCCCCGGTCAGGTCCTATATAACGGCGCGAAGATCCAGATGCTTGACCTTCCTGGAATCATCCAAGGCGCCAAGGACGGCAAAGGTCGAGGAAGACAGGTCATTGCCGTTGCCAAAACATGCCATCTTATCTTCATCGTTCTAGACGTGAACAAGCCCTTGACCGACAAGAAGATCATCGAGAACGAATTAGAAGGGTTCGGCATAAGGATCAACAAGGAGCCTCCGAACATTATCTTCAAGAAGAAAGATAAGGGAGGAATTGCCATCACAAACACCGTACCCCTGACCCATATCGATCACAGCGTATGTGGAATTCTCTTGTCCTTTCTTGCTCGGCATTTCTCCCCGGCATTCCAACAAAGACAGTATCTCATCAGATGTATAGGAAATCAAAGCGGTTATGAACGAATACAAAATCTCTTCGGCAGATATAGCAATCCGCTGCGACGCCACGATTGACGACTTGATTGATGTTCTTGAGGCCCGAAGCCGTTCTTATATACCTGTGATTTACGCCTTGAATAAGATCGATGCTATTTCAATCGAGGAGCTGGATCTACTATACCGTATCCCCAACGCTTGTCCCATCAGCTCGGAGAGAGGATGGAATATCGACGAACTCCTCGAGCTGATGTGGGAGAAACTCAACCTGCGAAGAGTCTATACCAAGCCCAAGGGCAAGAATCCAGATTATAACGAGCCAGTGGTCTTGAGAAGTACTGCTTGTACTGTCGAAGATTTCGTACGTCCCGTCTTCCTCCTCCTTCTCCCTTTTTGTCCCGGTTTTTTTTTCGTTATTAACCTGATGATAGTGCAATTCTATCCACAAATCTATCGTTGAGTCCTTCAAGCATGCCATCGTTTACGGTCGTTCCGTCAAACATCAACCACAACGAGTCGGATTGAGCCACGAACTCGCGGACGAAGACATAAGTAAGTGGGCCATGCCCGTTCCGTTCCGTAGTTCCCATCTTTCATGCATATCATCTTCTTTTTACTAACATGCCTTAATCATTAGTAACAATCGTCAAACGATAAATGCATGTATACTTTAAGGAACTGGGTTCCCTATAACTCTTTTCCTGGGTCATCCATGCCCGTGGAGCTGGGATGTTCCACACAGCTATCCAGTTTACCCTGAACTGCAACTCCAGAGCATGGTCTTGAATCTGATAGCTGACAGGGTATACGGGATGACGTGTTCAGGAGGAGTGGAATTGAATTATATGCCTTGCTTGGTCTTGAGAAAATATGCTTTTTTAAGACAAGGAATGTATGTAAGAGGGGAGGTTAAAGGAGAGAGGTGGAAGAAGAAGGGAGGCGAAAAGGACAGCAGCAGACGCAACTGATGCAATGCACTCTTGTGGAAATGATTGATGAATTGAAATCCTGCTATCAATATTAACTGTTTAGTTAGGCAGAAAGGAAATAGGGGGTGGTGTTGGGGGGAGGCGAGGTTGCGCAGCCCAAAAATTACCAGGCCATGGAAAAGACTGAATTTTAGCAAAAAAACTCATAAAATAGCACGCAAACACAATAGTTATTCATCTGTCTGTTTCTGCTCATGCTGAAATTTGGCAACCATCTCACAAAAGTCAATCGCAATACATTATTCTATTTTTTCTTCATCGTCAACATCACCGCCCGCCTCGTCGAGACCGATTATACATCTGGATAGTTAGTTGCTATTTTTGCAAACGAGAAGTTAATATAGCGGTCTCGAGACAATAGATCCAAAACTCAAGAGCAGTTCCGTCTGTTCCCCTTCATTCCAATCCCCCAACCGTGCTCGAGTCGATAAGCCACCCCCAGATGGAAATGAAATGGTCGTCGTAGTCCAATAATTGCATTTGTAAGCTATGCCAGGGCTATGTAGTGTATGCATGCTTCGCATCTCGCATGGGCAATGATGCAAGACAGAAGTCTTTGGCCCTGTAATCCTTGGCCCCTGCTCGTCTGCTCACTATGCGCATGCAGGATAAGGATTCCTCTCGACGCCCTCCCCCCCCTTTTTTTTTTAAATTTGTCTTGGGTGTCTTGTGTCTTGCGTGCTGCATGTGTGCGTATTTGTATAAATGTATGTGTATCTTCGTCCCTGCCGCGCAACCCGGAAGCCTGCATGAAGAGTACATTTGATAGTCTATGATAGTTCGAAGCTCTGGCCTGGACACGAAATCGTTCCGGCTTGCTGTGCCAGTCAGGTCTGGAGCAGATGGCTCTCTGATACGGAGACTCTCGGGTAAGGCCAGGCAGGGGGTTTCAGCCCGAGGCCGCAGTCGGGTATCCATATCCATATCCATATCCATATCCATGCACAGGGCACTTATCAGACGATCGAACGTGTCTAAGTAAGTAAAATGTATGTATCATCTCTCCCTGTCCCTGCGGCGCTATCTGGTTCCTTATACTTCGGTCCCGATAAGGTGTTCCGGCGTTGAATTGCCGATGACGCTCTAGTTAATGACCTGGGGCAGGGAGGATGAATATTGAAACACTTGTATCCTATCCAATCACCGGGGGAAAGGAGAAAATAATCAGTGCTTCCCAATCATGAACCGTTCCATTGACCTGGTTGGGATGATAATAAATACTACCGTTGCACATACACTGCAGAGAAGAGAGACAGGGAGAGAGTGAGCGAGTGTGTGTGGTGTTGTGTTTACATTGTACGGGGGATAGCTGGTTGGTAGATGGGGGGGGGGGGGGGGGGCGAAGACAGAGATCTCGCTCTGTTTGAAACTCGAGATTTCGAAACCTCAAATGTCAAACATCAAAGGACCAACCAAAAGAAAAGAGGGCTTGGTATCAAACGACTTATGCAGAAAAGAGATAATGGGCAATCTCAATCCATGGCCAGATAGGAAAGTCAAGGCAAGACAGCATCCCGCAGATAGAGGAGCGTGATAGTTCAGTGGTTAGAGCGATAGCCCAAGGTTTAGGAAAAGGGGAGGCAAAAAGAACAGCAAAGCATCCGCCGGCTGAAGAAAGCGGCGTTTAAGCTGGGAATGGAGGTGTGTATGCGTGTGTGCGAGGATATATCATGGCTGTGATAATGATAAGTTATGCTCTCTTTTTGCCCTTTACAACGTCCTCGGATGACATCTGCCGGGGAAAGGCACCAGGCAGCTCCAGGAGGGAAGAATAGACTAAGCTTGACGATTATACAGATACACAGACAGGACACGGTGCAGACATGATCTCGCCGTTGAGATCATCGGTATAACCACCAAAGGCCAATATTGCAGATAGCCGCTACTATCGAGGCATCCGCCAGCCCACCCACCCCCTATGGTGTATTGTGTATGACCTATCCCGATTAGGCCATCATAAAAACCCCCGAGAGAGCCCGGCGAGCAAAATAAATAAAATAAAGATTGCTATTGCAGCCGCTAAAAAGGCAAATAGTGCATTCCAGCCAGCATAAACCATTATCCAGTTCCAGTTTGATCGGGGTTTAAACCGTCTTTTAGATTAACTGGACGCTATATACCCTCCTAGATTGCAACCCGTGTGCGACATGTCAGCCAGACAGCCATCCACCACGCAAGGACAAAGCAGCATAAGAGTCGAAGTAATGATATTAACAATAATAACCAGGGTAATAAGCATGTCTTTGTCTTACAGCAATCGTCGTCGGCCAAGGCAAAATAAACCGTCCAAACATAAAATCTGTGTCAAGGGACACAACCCGTCGAGGAGGACCATGGATCTGCAGCCCATCAATCTGGGGGTTCTTTGTGTGACCCGCCCATGCTGAGCTTGATGGCTGTGGAGTGAGACGGGGGGAGGATGAGGATGGTGATGGCGACTGATTTCCCGGGCGGGTTGGAAGAAGCATCTTCTGGGTGACCAAAACACACACACACAACCAGAGCTAGCTATCTAGACGGCGGATGTGTAGGGCGAAAAAAGAAAGCAACCAGGAAAAAAAAAAGGCATCGAACGTTCCTTTTTTGTTTTCACATCTTTCCTCAAGGAGGCTTTTGCTTCGGTCTCTTCTCTTTTTCCATTCTCTCGCTAGTATACGCAGGGCGCCATGAAAATTAGGGGATGAGAGAGGAAGCTGAAGAAGAAAAGAAGAGATAGACTTGACAACCCGATTTTGGCAACTGTCTATGTATGCTCGTTTTCTTTTTTTTTTCTTTTCAGCGGGATAACATGGGCATGCATGTATATCGTCTTCGACATTCCTCCTGAGCTACCCTTGGCAGCTGTAACGAGCTCGTATGGAATGAAATGGGTAGCGAGAGGAGGCCGTGTTGATAGAGCGGTGAACATCGCCACTGACGTCTATCTCACATGGCCGTTTGATCGCTTGAAAAAGAAGAAAAAGAAGAAGAAGAACAAAGTATGCTCCGTACGGCGTCCAGCGTCAGGAGGATGAGATGCGATGCTGAAGAACCGAGAACCAGCTCCAATCGAGACAGTGCACATTTCACGTCCAGCGTCGATCTCTGGTTTTAAGCCTGCAGAATCGGACTAGAAGTCGATCCCCGACAAAGAACAGACCAGGCGAGGGAAGAAAAAGAAAGGAAAGAAAAGACAGGAAACAGAGATGATTAGGGTCCATCTCGATATATCAGGTTGGTCCTGGTTGTAGAAGAAAGAAGGCCCTGAGAGCAAGCTTGAGATGGGTATCGACGACGCAGGCGCTGGTGGTACCGAGCACAAAGTACTCCCTCCGCTGTCTTTTTGCTTGTAAATCAGCCGGCTAGGTACATGATGCGATGTAATATGCCATTTGTACTCTGTACAAATAAATCGAGACGGCTCTGTCATCCTATCAGATCAACATCATCATCCACAGGATTTACCCGTGTACAGACAGACGCGACGCATGTCACTGTGCATAACATATATCGTAGCTGTCCAAGCTCTCCGTCGGCATGTACATACCAGATCTCAGTGAGAGCAGCCGGAACAAAGGACAGCAAAGAAAAAAGAAGAGAAGAGAAAGGGTAGTAAAAGATGGACATGCATCCGGTCCACTTTGAGCAGGTCGAGACGGGAGACATCCTGGCGGTGTGTGTATATATTAGCTTGAGTAGCTGAATCTATAATCAGAACGAGGAGAGAGAACCGGCCCTTTCTTGACTCGTATAATATAAGAAGTTGGAAGCGATGACAGGGTATCTACCCGCTGCGATTATGTATGTCTATATAATAATAATAGTAATAATAAGGGAGGCTAAGGGGCTTCGGTACCAGGTTTTGGTGCATGGTCAATCGGCGGATATTCCGCCTGCCGCTGGTGGATCAAGGGGAACGGACAGGCAGCGAGCAGGAGAACGCTTTGAGCTACAGAGAGTGTCCCGACTAGTCCAGGCTACTTGAGTAATGTATGCATGCACGCATGTACGCCGAGAGAGCGAACGAAGCAGGCATCGTACCATCAAGATGCAGTCAAGTCGAGTTACGCACTGCGAAGATGCTGGTGAGTTTGCAAGGGTTCTCGAAAGAGATGCGGAATATTGGCTATTATGATGCAGTGTACCTCCTTTATGCACCGTTTCTTCTTTTCTCTTGTGCTGTCTTCCCTTCATCTTCTCTCTGCTCGTCTTCTCTTTGCTGCTTCTTCTTCTCCGTGGGCCAAGCTTGATTACCGTCCAAGCTCCCTTCCCATGCTCTGTGGGAAGCAAATCGGAGACGATATCAAAATGTTGGTTGCAAGTTCAGGGTAAAAAAAAGGGGGGGCGCTGCGGGTTGAACAATGAAAAGGGCCAGCAAGGTGCAGACAAAAAAAGCCAACACCTACTCCATCCGCTATCTTACTTCCTGCATTGTCGGGATTGGCTTGAAAGTCGCCAGGAAGCAGACAAGTCTTGTATACAATGTGGCTCTTTTTTTACTAGCTAGGGGGGAAGGCGAAAAGGAGAAGAAAGAGAGCGGAAAAAAGGGCATGAGAGGCATCAAATCGCACTCTTGGTCCCCTTCCGTTTGCCAAATCGGTCGATGGGAAGCAAGGCTGGGACGGAGGACATACTAAGTATGTAACTTATAGTTAATGTTCGTTAAGGGCCGGGATACGACTTATATGACCCTCCACATTCGAGTTTTGATATGTAAGTTGACGTCTTGTCGATTCAGGAGAAGCACGACGGCCAGGGGTTGAAGTGAGCAGCAAAACGAACGAGAGGCTCGAGGTTGCCGCGGCGGTAGAAACCCCTTTCCGAGGCCTCCACAAGGGGAGGGATGCTTTTTTTCTACTCTCAGGGAAGTATATGTATCTTGTATTCATACTTCGTTGCTGTTGTTTAGAGGCCTTTCCCCCCTTCTTCCTTGCTGTTTTTTCCCCCCTTCTACCACGCGAGATGACTGGGATGGGGCCCTGTACGGGGGAGTACGACCTTCATACGACGCTGGAGCAGAGTTAGCGAAAACGGGACTATGCTGGAGGCAGAGAAGACGATGATAGGAAAGACAAAAGGACGAAAGGCAGAGCTTGCCGTCTCCCTTGCTTGAAGCCATCATCAGCCCCTTACAGACCGGAAAAGGGCCCTAGCTAGTGCTTACAAGAGGATTACTGATCATCTCGAAGGGCTTCTCCCTCCCTCTCTCTGCTCTTCTCACACGAGGGATGGCTTCTTCTGCATCTACCGAGTGGGTTAGCCAACTAGTTAACCTCTTTGAGGTTATTCCATGCGGGCTCTCTCAGGGCAAGCCACCGCAGAGAGAAGTGCGAGTCAAACCTGCGAGTAATGTTTCAATACACGCAGGTATATAGTTAGTTAACTCACTAGCGATGGAGTAAAAAAGGACTTCCCTATGCCTCCTACATCTCTGTATGGCGAGCGTGCTTAGAGCCTTGTTCCCTGGCCATGCAGCCGAGATGTTCATACCAGGTACGGATGTGGGCGGCGATATCCCCCTCCCTCCCCCCCCTGGCCATGGACACAAGAGAGAATACCAGCAGCTAGGAAGAGGAATATTCTGCATTGCAGCCCAATCAGGAGGCGCTGCAACCAGCTCGAGGATATACGACGGAGCGCGGCTTCTCCGCACTAAACTACTGCGTACTGCGGTAGCTTAATTATCATGCACAGTAAGTAAGTTACTGTTACTTGATCTTGGAGAGGAGGGATACGGGTGGGCAGAGTATCGTCACAGCCTGTGGTACGCTTCGGGTGGTTCGTATCAACTCCCCTTCTCCGGCCGCCATGTATCACTCAGGCGAAGTATACTCCATCTCTCTTCCTTGACCCTTCGTCATGCTTCTCCATGCTTCTTCTTCAGTACAGGGCACTAACCTCGTCTCTCAGGGTATTCTGGTGCGTGTGCTGTGTCGTGTAGGGGGTTCCTTGCTGGGGCTGTCAACAACCCCCTTTTTTTTTTTTTTTTGGGCACTGCCTGAGGAGCTGCCCATTATTAGCATGCCATCCACATCGCCGAATCATAATGTATACGGTACATGCGGTGAA
>NW_003456428.1:1176237-1181598 GCF_000151425.1 Trichophyton rubrum CBS 118892 | reverse complement strand
AGGAGCCGACACGCTACGTCTTGGAATGACATCACCGGCTACTGGACGGACGTTAACCTGCCGTTAGCAAAGATGGCCTCCTGACGGCCTTCCTTCTCTCTAGCTTATAAGCTTAGCCAGGTGGCATCCAGTCACGGTTGCTGCCGTTGATCTCAGGGAGATCTATATACACATCTCCAATATGCACACATGACAGCATCTCAGCTCCGGGTCACGCCCAATCGATGCTCTGCTCTTGACCGTTGGCTGGATTTCCGAGACCCTCCCTCCCCCCAGCCTTCTCTTCTGATACCGCTGACTTCTTATCCCTACTACACTAACTACTAAACTGGCTGACCACTGGCTGCATTGCATCTCCTTCTCTCGCTCTGTTTCCTCCTGCGAAGCTCGGCTTCCAGCTCCATAACGTATGTAACTGCGCTACGGAAGTACTCTTACATAACTCCTCCTGCACCGCTAATCCTCTCCACGCCACCGACATGCATAGCCTTTAGATCCCGCCTAGTTACCATGAACCCCGAAAGGAAAAGAAACTTGGACGAGGGGGTTGGTTGGGCAAAGTCAGGGAGGGGGATGATTGCCGCCTGGAAACCTTCCTGCACTACTGAGTTTCGACTATATAACGAAGTTTTCTACTATGGAGTGTGAGTAAGTAGTAAGTATACGCTCGGGAGTTATGGATGGACCTCGGAGCAATAGTGCGTCTTCTGGCCGCAGCGGAGACAAGGGATATAGATACTCTGGCGGGCCATGATAACAGCTTGTCGATGACAATAATAATAATGACAGAGCATCTGACAACGAAACTACAAAGCCAGCAGCAGCGAGCATATAACCACCGTTCAATCAATCAATTGAGCAAGCCCGCTGCTCCCCGGCCCCACCTAGTTAGTCGACCAGCAGCGCATCTTGCCCATCTAGTGTAAGTAAGTATCCTGTGCGTGTAATGTATTAGAAATATGCTGATCGGTGGTTCGAGATCGAATGCCCGAGTCGTGTTTCTCCTCCAGCCCCCATCCCGGCCGCCTCCCTCTTTTGGTCGCTCTTCTTTTTGAGATGTGCGACCCTCGCTTATCTCCTTGTTCTTTCCGGGCTCTAGAAGAAAGACTAAAAGACCCCTTGGAGGCGTCCCTCTCTCTTAGTCGACGAGGAGGAAGAAGAAAAGAAAGGAGGGAAGAAGCAGTCCTCCCTCACTATTAGCCCGTCCGTGTCCCGTGGACGGCGCTTCTCCTGCCCTCTCTCTGCGGAGAGATTGGTAGAGGCGATATCTTCGAGCCCCCAACGCATGCCATGCTCGTCTCTGGCGTCATCGGCCAGGCTCTTTGCTAGCTAAATACTCTTAGCATGTCACATGCAAAGTGGGCAGCGCGTACTTACTTTGCTGCTGCTGCTGCTAGTTACTCCGTACTCTGACTAGGCGTCTCGCACGGAGTCTGGAGATATCCGCATATGCAAACCAACTGCTTAAAAAAAGAGACGAAAAAGCAACGAAAACACCGCTAACCCACTTGAAAAAAAAAATGGCCTTGATGAAATGCAAAAATACACAGCGAAGAAGAAGCAAATTGAAAAAAAAAAAAAAAAAAAAAAAGGAATGGGCATAGCTTAAGGCTGGCTGGCAGACGGTGGAGAAATCCTCTCTGGGGTCCCTCGCTGGCTTGCTGCTCTCTCTGCTGGTCTGTCCATACATCATCTCTCTATATACAAGGCCCCCTGTCTGCTGCCCTGACATTGTGCGGAATTCAGGAACCTGAGCAAGGGATGAGAAAAGAAAGGAAAGAGAGGAAAACTTCTGCGCTCCAGCCCCCTTTGCTCCTCAGGGATGATAAGTACACACAGTACGTACAGGTCACAACAAGTCGGGAGAGTTTTGTAAGAGCAGGCTGCCTATCGAGCAGAGAGATACAGCTACTCCGTACACTTTGAGGTATCAAGCGGTCGCTGCTTGGTGGAAGGAAGAGGATGATAGATACGTCTCTCCTCGAGCTTCTTCCTCCGCAACCAGCCTCCCTCTACGGACGTAACAGATTACATTTTAAAGCCGGAAAGAATTTTAACAAAAAAAAAAAAAAAAGGGCTAGGCTTAACCATCCCGTACACTAGAATGCAAAAAAAGAAAAGAAAACTAACGACATACCAGGTGTTTAGTTACGTACATACATTCCTCCAGGGTCTGCGATCAACCGGGCAGACCAGCTCGCCTCAAGGTCCATTTGCTCAACCAACTACTCCGTACTTAACTGGTTAAAAGCAGAGCAGCTAAAATCGCATCAACTGGGGCAAAAGCACCACGCGGACGATCAGTGGCCTGAAACCATGCATAGCATTAGGGCTCAACAGTCAGGGCAATCGTCGCTTATGACGGAGAAAGAAGCAAAGAAGTAAACCGGAATCAGGATAAGGATAAAGGATCCGGATCAGGAACAAGGAGAGACAAACAGGAACAGGAACAGGAACGGGAACAGGAACCAGCCCCATGCGAAAGTTCAATATGTTTCCCCAGATCCTTGGATGCCATAAGCATTAGGAAATCGAGTTATGCTGTGCGCAACGCTGAGGATGCTCTGCTGTTTGCTGTTTGCGCCACGGTTGCCGTTGTTAGGGAACGCCCCGTCCAATGTCCCTTGGGGGCAGGCTGTCTCGTCCTCGACGCTGGCTGCTGCTATTGGGCTGGCGATAGTTAGCTGAAGCTGAAGCTGCTGCCCCAAAGAAGCAGCCAGATGACCTCTCTCTGCGGACTGTATGGAGTAAGGGGGAGGGGTTGGTCAAGTCAAGGGCGCATTCTTTTTTTGATAAACTGAGCCCCCTTACCTGACGACAACAGCCTATCGGCCGTCAAAGCAAGCATCTTGATTCAGTCAACTGGTTGATAGCCAGTCACCCAGCAGCATCGACAGGAAGGATTGACACGAAGCGGGACAGCTCTTTATTCAGTAACTAACTCAGCAGCCAGCCTGCTAGCTAACCGTTGCTTCTTCACCATGTCACGATAACTAACCAACCCGCAAGCATTCCACCCCCCGTACGCCGTCCACTATCAACCCGCAAACTCCTCCGCCCACCCCTTTGCCCATTGCTGGTTCTAACCAGCCAACTACCCCGTAACTAACTAACTAAATGGTTGATAAACGTCAGCGAGCCATGGCCAGATCTCCGATCAAGGTTTGGCTCGTGGCTGCCACGAAACGAACTATTATTTACCTGTTGACTAACTAACACTCGCTGACAACCCTCGCCCGCTGGCCTAGTCCCGTTATTTATATCTTTTCTCCCTTCTGTCCATCTGCTCGCCCGCCCGCCGCGAGCTACGGAGTATAACTTAGTTACCGCCGTATCGTGATTACAGGCTCCGTCATGGCCGTATGGCCGTATCGAACAGGATACGGCGCTGCGTTACGGCGTCATCGACTTTCAATATTTGATACCCGACTGTTTAGCCCATTACAGCCGTCTTTCTCCCCCCCTACCCCCTACCCCCCCAACCGCACGCCTTTTTTGCACACTTCTATTTTGCTATTTTCCTTTTCTTTTTTTCTCTTGTGCTTTCTTTTCTTTTCCTCTTGGGCATTTATCCTCCGTATAATCAAATCTGGTGATGTCCTCCAAGAATGGTTGTGGGCTCCCGCCTGCGATTTGCCAGGCCTGCTGGACGATGCTCGTTTGTGGCTGTCCCCGAGCAGAGATGGGGAAGAGCCGTTCAAGGGGAGTCCTGGACTACTTAATACTCCGTCTGCGCAGCCCAGCCCGGCCGCTGTGGCCACGGAAGGGGATCTTCCTAGAGTGATGCCTGAGATATCTCGCTGCCTGCCTCTTTCTTCTCCTTCTGCTCCCTGCCAGCCCCCCTGTTGTACAGGTCCATCCCCGGAACGTCGTCAGAACACTCCATCATTATAACCCGGCTATCCCGGAGAAAGGCCTATCACCCCCCTTTCTGGCTCCCTCCTGGCTCCTGGCTCTCGCTGCTTGGGCTTCCCTGCCCTTCTCCAGCCCATCCCTGCCCTCGATTGGCGGTGGCTAAACTCTTTCCTGTGCTAGCTCAACCGTCTTTCTTATGCAACCCTAAACTAAAAGCAGAGGTCGATTCCCTGTCACTGTCGGGTCCTGCATTTGACTTCCTCTGTTGCCCCCTCCTGACTCCCTTGATGCACGGAGTAGACAGACATATGCCTGCGTCCGCCCGACTAATAGCAACCTACATAATATACCCGCCTCCGGCCCCAACAAGCGCAAAAGCAAGGCACTCGAGATAAAAATTTCACTCGAAAAGCAAAAACGACCGTCAGTCAGGTCAGTCAAACGGACCGACAGACAGACAGTCAGTTTTGAGAGAGCCAGAGAGAGTGTGTGAGTGAGGGTGAGCAGGAATAAGAAAAAGAAAGAAGCCTCGAACTCCTGCAGCCAGGCTGGGCTAGACTTCTTTTTTCTTTACCTGCCTTTTTTTTTTTACCCTTCCTCTCATCTCAAGTACCTGTCTATCGAACTCAGCCTATATACATTTCATTATTACTTACATACTTTGCATCGTCCGGCCCTGGGGTCTCTTGGATTTTCTACCCCATAGCCTCTCCTTTCACCCACCTTGCCCTCCTTTTCTCGTTAATCGATATCAGGACGGCGGCTACTAGGGCATACTCGTTATCGTTTTCATTTCGGGTCCCCTACCTCCCTCGCTCCTTGTCTCAACTGGCGGCGCGCCATGCCATGTGCTGTCGACTGATTTTCCTCAAGAGGTCCCACCTAACTGCATTGTGAAATCCCCCTTGTCGGCAGTGCGCCTCAAGCAAGCAGCTTTTAAACCGCCTACTTTATCTATCACTCCTATCTATACATACAACCTGCTTCCCCCCCTCCCCGCCTTTTACTTTTCTTCAGAGAAGAATCACTGGCGCCATCTTGTGCTAGTTCGAATCATATTTATCAGAGAAGAAAAGTACCAAGTCTGGCCACCATGGATACGGAAACCCCGCCGCTGCAAGACCATGACTTCGTCAGCTCGCAGTGGGTTGACATGGGAGGATATGCGGCTACTCAGCACCATCAGTTGACGGACTTCACTGGATTTCAATTCGGCTCGTCACCCATCATGCCAATTGAACCCGCATATAGCATGTCCATGCCTCAGCCGTATACGACACAACACCTGATCCCGCTCACCATGTCCTCTCAATGGCCGAGCATGCTGTCTACGCAGCCCGGTTTTGCGCCAATGCCAGTTGCGCCAATGCCAATGACTCCAATTCCGCCGCAAATACAGCACGTTCAAACGCCACAGCTGTCGACACCACCTACCCCACGAAGAACTTTGACCGACGCTGAGCGCCGACGCATGTGCTTGTATCATCAAGAGAATCCTCATGTCAA
>NW_003456428.1:1174665-1175543 GCF_000151425.1 Trichophyton rubrum CBS 118892 | reverse complement strand
GACGATACGGGGTTCTCATTCTTTTTTAAATTTTTGCTTTTGCATCTCTTTTTTGCTCTTTTGTGGTCCTCTTGAGTCGCTTGGAGCATGGAGATCCTGATTGGGCATAGCCCTACCCTCCATAAAATCAAGTGACTGAAGTGCTATGCATGAAAACTGGAAACTCAAAATGAGATCCCTGCCATGCGATCTGATTGCTTGAGGCGTTCGCTCAAGATCGATGCTTGGATGGAGCACGGGTGAATGAAGACGGCCATTCATCCATCCTATCAAAGGCGTAGGTGGGGAGAGGCGAAGAAACGGGCGGACGCTCTTCGATAACAAAACACAAGAAGTTTATATGGAGACCTCAAATTACCCAACGGTCATGGCGAAAAGGAAACGGGAAATGGCATGCGCAAAGCAGAGCACAGAGCAAAGCACAAAGCAAGAAGTGGGCTCGACCGTCAAAACAAACTCGCAAACTCACCTGTCAATCACTCCATCTGCCGTTCCAATTTTGCCTGGGCCTGTCATTAAAAGGTGGTAGACAAGGGCCAGAATCCCTCCAAGCCATGGCATTCGGCTTGATATGTCAAGAAGCTGCGAAATCACGCTAAAGATTCGATACTCCAAAACGGGCAATCGCACGATGTTACCCTTGGATCGGGAAGGGGTTGCCTCTTTAGAGTTGATACTATTGCTAGCATATGCTGGGGATGAGGTTGTTGTCGTTGACGATGATGAGGATGAGACACGAAACAACCCCAAAGCCACGAACCGAGATGCAACATAGGCTATATAGCAGTATTGCATCAGGCTGAAAAGGGTTGATAGGAGGACCGATTGGCTTCTCTGAGTCGAGTAGCTGCCAAAGTTAGATGATCGTTCCTGATCAG
>NW_003456428.1:1080347-1174428 GCF_000151425.1 Trichophyton rubrum CBS 118892 | reverse complement strand
CTACACCCGTGTTTCATTTTCGCAATGTCATGCCCCCTTATTTTATATCATCCATGTGTTGCATTTTTTCTGGTATCGAGGGGGAACTATTTTTCACTCGTACCAACTCACCTTACCATACTCATTCCTCGCCATCCTGTTTTATTTGATTTTTTTGTCTTTATGCTATGTTATTCATTCTAGGGGCTCGGAGAGTATTTACAATGTCTACCGCTCGCGCGGGCTGGGAAATGGGGATAGGACAGGCAACTGGGATTTGGTTCATTTCTTCAATTAACTATTCTTTTTATTTTTACTCTTTATCTCTTTGCTACCTTAACTACATACCCCCCTAAGTAACTAGTTACCTCCCTAACTATCTGCTCATTCCTTTCCTTTTTCTTATGCAGTTTTGAACCGTGCCAGGCAGAGGTGGACAGCAACATTGGAATTTACAAGGCAATTTGAAATCGGTAGCGGGAGGATGCAGAAAAGACAGTCACCATATTAACTAGCTAGCTGCCAAATAACAATTTCTGAGCTTGTCATCTACTTCGTCCGTTCTTATGCGAATAGTAGTAACACTCTGCGTACAGAATTGCGCAAAATCGCATATCCCTATTCGTTGCGTTTCCATGTACAGTCTCACAACAGCTCTCTGGCCGCCTGGAACGGCTGGCTGGCTCTTCTCTGGCTTTCGAGTCCCGAACTTCGACCTGGCCAGGGCGTCGAGAAGACGCTCGGTGACCCTTCATGGCGGATACGGCGTTCCCTGTCTTCCACCGTCATATCCTCTTTGCCTTCGTGACCCGTCCTGTAGCAAGTCAGGCTCTGCGTCCTGCCAACGCGGCCACCCAAGACCAACCACCTAGCTAACGAACGCATGGCAAAAGAGCGAAGCGAAAAGGTAAATGAAAAAAAGAAAGAAAGGAAAGAAAGGCAAAAGAAATAGAGTACGAGAAGTCTTGTCCATCGGCTGTCCCAGTCTACTATGTTTATTTTGTCTATTTACCGTTGCATCGGGTCAATGGAAGATGTTATGGAGGGTGCGTAGGATGTCAGTGTGCATGTAGGGTAAGGGTAGGGATACAGTGGAGAGAGGCAGAAGGTCAATACCACGGCCACTTCTCACGGCATGCAGACAAGTAGTTATGATGTAACAATGTATATAACCGTCCAATATAGTTTGGACCGACAGGGCGCTTATGCGGAGAAAAATCAATGGGGATGAGCGGTCAGGTAGGTTGCATGAACGATATCGGAAGTTATACTTGGTTTCCGCGGGAGGCATGACAGTGCTGAGCGCTGTCGGGCAACATGGATCTGTGTGCAGGCGGGATAGAGATGGTGGTAAAAAAGAGAGAAATGAGGCCAGAGAGAGGGAGGGAGGCAGCAAGGGAGAGGTGGATGGCGGCATGATAGAAGTGACAGCAAGGTACTCTCTGTATACTCTGCCGTGCCAGGCAAGATACAAGATATGGACCGGTCGCAAGAGCAAAAAGGCCCGTTCTCAAGTCAAGCAGCTCTTGGTGCATGAGTGTAACGACAGACCCCTGGTGCTGGTCATGCGTGTGTTAGGGTCTGTTGCCACTTTGAGCAGCCCAAAAGGAGTATTCTATCGTGTCAATGCCGTCCCGATGGGATCGGGCGAGAGAGAGAGAATGAGCGTGAGTGAGCGCATAAAGGAAGGGCAAAAAAAAAAAGTCAATAATATTAAACATATATACAAGTGAGTAATGGGAGCATTAAATAAATACGTCACCAAGTTTAAAGACTCAGGCCAGAAATAAGGAAAGTGAGAGAGGAAGGGGAGGAAAGGTGAGTGAGAAAATCATCCATTGGTTGTTGTTATTGATGCAGTCGACCATGAAACTCCTCGTTCGTTCATCAGCTCGGTCACGCTATGCTCGCCCATTTCAGGAATCAGCTTAACGAGAACGAGCTCGACAATCGAGTAGATGAGATGCTTGTTACAATAAGAGTCTGAAAACAGGTCGAGGAGGTCATGTTCGATGGCGGATAGTAGGGCAGCATCCTCCTCGTCCTTGTAATCCTTCGATGCCATACCTGAGTTGGACTTTGGCAGATTAGGGCCGTCATCGGTGGACTTCCCGTCTCTATTATTGCGATCATGACTGCCCTGAGCTTGGAGGGTTTGTCGATGGGTGCCTCGCCCACCATGTCGACCATCTTGACGGCTCGGATTTGAATCGTTTGCCAATCCCGGTTCAGATCCAGCGCCTGGTAGAGGCGAGTCGATTCTACTATCAACCGAAGACTCGGGAACGCTGGATTGAACGAACGGGTCCGGCTTGTCCTTGGCCGTGATACTGGCTGCCTCTGGGGAAAAATTCCCATCTGTTTGATGAATTGCGAAAAGAGTCAAGGCGATCCGGCGAGGAATGAGTGCGAGTATACTCGCAGCACATGCCCGCTTAATCGTTTTTACCTCTGTTGTAGATGGTTTTTCAGATCTAGACGAGGAAGCGTCTACCATGCTGGCTTGAGGCGAGGCTGTATTAAGCGATGCCTGCGTCTCCTGTAAGGCATTGCTGCTGCTGCTACTAGTCTGGATGCGATTTTGACCATCAGTATTTGAACCGCTGCTGGCAAAGGTGCCGATCTCGGCGTCTGAACCAGGGGTGGAAGGCTGCTGCTGTTGTGTGGCCGCAGAAATCCCGGAAACCCGCGTTAGGCTGGCCCTACCATTAATTGGAAAGACCGTCGTTCGGATCGCAAGCAGCAAAGACGGCAAAGTTGTGGCAGTCAGGAGATACTTGCGAATACAATCACGAAGAAATCTATTATTAAAATCGTTAGCAATGCCATCGCCCTTAGGGGCATTAGAGTAGTAAAGAAGGACCCTGAAGGAAGAACAGAGGGGAAAAAATCAATGCAGAAACTAGTCTCAAAAAATAGTAGGAGCTGGTTAAACGAGACTGCAAGGGTAACAAAGGACATATTCGTGGACAGAAATAAAAATACAAAAGGAAAAAAGGACATATTCGTGGACAGAAATAAAAATACAAAAGGAAAAAAGGACACTGGTTGGTTGGCAGTGGATGGATGAATCGCCATGCCAATTGGCGCCCAGTGATGCTGAATCCTGAAGAATGCAAAAGGTTGGAGGCTTGCGGAAGGGAGGAAGGCCCGTCCCACAGATCAGCGCGGAGGAGGATGGATTGATTCCTCGATGCACATTGGATATCAGAGAGAAAGGCGCATGCACTCCGTACTCGAGTAAGAATCCCCGGCCGCGCAAGGGGAAGCCGTAGTCGTATTGTAACGGAGCCCGGTAAGGAAAACAGAGACTGGTAATACGAATACCAGGGTATCAATACACTAATACCGCGTACGCATGGTGACGATACGGGGTTCTCATTCTTTTTTAAATTTTTGCTTTTGCATCTCTTTTTTGCTCTTTTGTGGTCCTCTTGAGTCGCTTGGAGCATGGAGATCCTGATTGGGCATAGCCCTACCCTCCATAAAATCAAGTGACTGAAGTGCTATGCATGAAAACTGGAAACTCAAAATGAGATCCCTGCCATGCGATCTGATTGCTTGAGGCGTTCGCTCAAGATCGATGCTTGGATGGAGCACGGGTGAATGAAGACGGCCATTCATCCATCCTATCAAAGGCGTAGGTGGGGAGAGGCGAAGAAACGGGCGGACGCTCTTCGATAACAAAACACAAGAAGTTTATATGGAGACCTCAAATTACCCAACGGTCATGGCGAAAAGGAAACGGGAAATGGCATGCGCAAAGCAGAGCACAGAGCAAAGCACAAAGCAAGAAGTGGGCTCGACCGTCAAAACAAACTCGCAAACTCACCTGTCAATCACTCCATCTGCCGTTCCAATTTTGCCTGGGCCTGTCATTAAAAGGTGGTAGACAAGGGCCAGAATCCCTCCAAGCCATGGCATTCGGCTTGATATGTCAAGAAGCTGCGAAATCACGCTAAAGATTCGATACTCCAAAACGGGCAATCGCACGATGTTACCCTTGGATCGGGAAGGGGTTGCCTCTTTAGAGTTGATACTATTGCTAGCATATGCTGGGGATGAGGTTGTTGTCGTTGACGATGATGAGGATGAGACACGAAACAACCCCAAAGCCACGAACCGAGATGCAACATAGGCTATATAGCAGTATTGCATCAGGCTGAAAAGGG
Source organism: Trichophyton rubrum CBS 118892 (assembly GCF_000151425.1). Taxonomy (NCBI): domain Eukaryota; kingdom Fungi; phylum Ascomycota; class Eurotiomycetes; order Onygenales; family Arthrodermataceae; genus Trichophyton; species Trichophyton rubrum. The sequence continues at coordinate 1,170,277 of NW_003456428.1, read as the reverse complement.
TTGATAGGAGGACCGATTGGCTTCTCTGAGTCGAGTAGCTGCCAAAGTTAGATGATCGTTCCTGATCAGGTTCGGGATCGCCTTTCTCTAGATTGCCACTGTGGTCGTGTTCCACACCATCACTTTGAGATTTTTGGTTCAAACTCGCGAGAATTTTCGAGATGGAATCCCAGATAAACCACCCCTCAGAAACTTTCCCACTGACAACCCCTCCCAAGAGTAGATCGGCCAATATATCTCCAACCAATGTTCGTAAGCAAACATTCTGCAAATCTTCTGTTGGAAGAAGCACAGCCATCGCTCCGTGGGCCAGAAGCTGACGGTATATTTTCTCGGCCTGTCGTTGTTTCGCACCATCCTCGTCACCTGAACCAGGGGCTGGTGATAGTGCTGGATGTGGGTGCAACGTATGATAGACCGCACGCAATCGGCGGCTTGAATCTTCTGCTCTTGCCGAGCTTTCACGGGCGGTTCGGTACGCTGCCGTCATTCGTCATTAAGACAAGCTCATTCATGACAATCCCCGTGGACCTCCTGAATCCGATATATACACGAATGCATATATAAATTCCCGGAGTAAAGCAAAAAAAAAAAAAAAAAAAAAAAAGCAACAAAGTATGGCGGCTTACCAATGATATGAGCTTCTAATAATGAAGGGATTCCATCAAACAGTAGCGTCTCCACGTCAACCCGTCGTAGTCTCTGCTCCAATGCCCTAGTGCAATGCGCAATAAGCTGGACGACTTCCTCCGTGAAGAGGGTATCAGGGGTGATCTTCGAGTACCAAGAATGGACAAACTCTTTCATAACAACAGCTATCAAAGCATAGAGCTGGAGATCAACCTCATTCATGCTAGTTAGTGGAGGGAGCAGCTCCTCAAGCGGACGAGGGCTGCCACGATCCAGGCCACCATGGCCACTGGCATTCGGGCATAAGACTCGGCGAATCAAGGCTGTTGTGGCTTTGTCACTTGTTGAAGTCAACTGCAGCCGGTCTGGGGCATGTTTACTGCGCTGGTGGACGCGGGATGAAGGCCGGGATGTGGGAGGGGAACCATGGGAAGGAATTGAAACTGTTGATATTTTTGCTTTCGATTTCGAAGCAGGCGGCCGCAGACGTCCTGAGAGTCCAGGCATCTCCAATCAGGGAATGCCAAGGCATATGTCGGCCCAGAGCTGGATCATTCATGGACACCGGCAGAAGCAGTCGAGCTGTTCGCTGCCACCCATGAGGCGGACGTCCGTTTCCCAGAGTCTCGAGAGAAGGTTGTCACAGTGTTGACTTCGACGTCTGACGTCTTCTTGCATCGAAAGTTGAAGAAAGAGCGCCAAGCCGGGAAGAGCCAAGCCGCATGCTGACTAAGGAGAGCTTATCGATAACGGTAATAGATGGGAATGCACGGGCCAGCCGGAGCGCAACCCCAGGCAGTCGGATTTGCGCCGGAAGGTTGCGACTTCTCATCTTCTCTTCGGCAGTCAAGGACACAAGGGACGTGCGTGCAGTTGAGGCGTCGATATACTAGCAATAATGGGCTCGATTTCAGCGTCGGATGATAGTCGTATCCCTCTCTGGCTTGATTGCGATCCAGGTGAGTTCGCTCCTTACTTATGTTGTGAACGTTCTTGCTAATTGATACGTCATAGGGCATGATGTGAGTACCCCCACCAAAGACGAAGGACGCAGCAGAGCAATGTCTAACCAAGATAGGATGCGTTTGCGATTCTGCTTGCTGCCCATCATCCCGCACTGAGACTGCTGGGCATAAGTACGGTGCATGGCAACGGGTCGTTGGAAAATACCACAGTCAATGCCGGGAGCATTCTTGAGGCCATTGGGCGTTCCGATATTCTCGTGTATCCCGGCGCAAAGAAGCCATTTTGTCGCAAAGCCGTTCATGCAGAAGATATACATGGTACTACATAATCTGTTAGGACCATATACAATACCCTGTTGCTAAGTTATGTTGCATTCTAGGAACATCCGGCATTGATGGGACAGACCTTCTCCCTGCTCCAACTAAACCAGCGGTGACCAATGTCTCTGCGTATATCGCCATGAGGGATGCGCTGTTATCACAGCCCAAAGACACAGCATGGGTTGTAGCTACTGGAACCCTTACCAATGTAGCCATTCTGTTCGCTACCTTTCCTGAAGTTGCAGAACATGTCCGTGGTGTTAGTATCATGGGTGGTGCCGTTGGTGGAGGCTTTTCAAGTGTCCCCATCAGCCAAAAACAAGGAGATGAGTCAAGAGTTGGAAATATAACTCCCTGGGCGGAGTTCAATATATACGTGAGTTTATTGAACCCTCATATACTGTCTGCAGAGAATCTGACAATCTTCTAGTGTGACCCGGAATCGGCAGAGTCGATTTTCTCGTCCCCAGTCCTGGCGCCAAAGACCACACTGGTGACTGTCGATTTGACGCATCAAGTACTGGCTACAAAAGCTGTGCAATCACGCATTCTGGGCGTCAAGGACGAAGCCGGAGAGAAACCAAACCCTACAGTCCTTCGACAAATCCTTCATGCATTACTAATGTTCTTTGCCGGGACTTACGATACTGTTTTTGGAATAAGCGCTGGCCCGCCTCTCCATGATCCTCTTGCAGTCGCCATTTTGCTGTCCAACCTCAACGACCAAGCTAAGACGGCAGCTAACCTTAAGGAACAACTGGCATTTGACGACGCAAACGGCAGGAGATATGATGTTTCTATCCACACAGATGGACTTCATCACTGTGTTGAAGGTGCCGACTTGCAAGGTGAAATTGGCCGTACATTTGTCAAATCGTGTCCTGCGGGAGCAAAGGGAGTCACCATTCCGCAGAGCCTCGACGTTGATAAGTTTTGGGAAACGATTTATGATTGCTTGGATCGTGCTGATCAATGGAACCTGGAACGGACTCGAACGACCTGATGACTATCCTATTTATTATCCTCGTCCCCTTTTTCCTTTTCTGTTTGGGCTTCACTGACATCTTTCACACCATACTGGTTGTAGATTTTGTTTATATCTGAAAGGTTTCTTTCTTGGTTAGATAAGGTCACTGGCACTAGACAGAGTCTAGTATCGGATATAAGTGAATTAGATTGGGTCTTCAAATGTGTTCTATCCTGGAAAATTTATGATAACTAATCTACTATACTAATTACCACTCACGAATACTACCATCTCGTCCAAAGAAGCCAGTAGTGACCCAGGGCTTTGTATCTTTAGAAACCCTCCTCACCTCTTCCTCATCCACTTCTATCCCAAGCCCTGGACCATCCAACGCCTTCACATATCCATCTTTAACATCGAATACACTTGTGTCCTTGATATAGTTGGTAATATCATACTCCTCTCCGGATTCCGTAGTATTGTAATGGATCCCCAGGCTCATCTCTTGTATCACGAAGTTCGGGGTCGACAAGTCGACCTGCATGCAAGCTGCCAAAGCAATAGGACCCAATGGGCAATGGGGAGCAATAGCAACATCGTACGTTTCAGCCATAGCGGCAATGCGCCGAAGCTCGGAAACACCGCCGCAGTGGCTGATATCAGGCTGTAGGATATCGACACTCGCGTCTTCGAGGAAGCGTTTGACATCCCAGCGACTATACAGGCGCTCTCCCAGTGCTATGGGGGTAGTTGTTTGGATGGAGAGCTGCTTTACGCCCTCTGGGTGTTCGGAGAGCAGTGGCTCCTCGATGAATAGGGGCTGATATGGCTCAACCATCTTAGCGAGTTGTTTGGCCATGGGTTTGTGAAGTCGGCCATGGAAGTCAAGAGCAGCATCGAGGCCTAGGTACTTGACTGTTATCAGTCTTTCGACGCTGGCTTCGAGAGTACGTGGAGAGTCTAGCCAGTTGATGTCTTCTGTAGCATTCATTTTGATAGCCTTGAAACCCTGGGCAAGCCTTGATAGACCAGCTGCCTTTACATCAGCCGGTCTGTCGCCTCCAATCCAAGCGTAAACGGATATCTTATTCCGCACTTTACCACCCAGTAGCTGGTAGATGGGGACCCCGAGCCGTCTGGCTTTGAGATCCCAGAGTGCAATGTCGATACCAGACAGGGCGGACATGAAGACTGGGCCGCCACGATAGAAGCCTTGTCTCCATGCTGTCTGCCATATATGCTCAATATCACTGGCATTAGCCGTTACCTTTTACTGCACTTCCATCTGTGAGGGTAGGTAGGTAGACTTACTCTGCCTCGTAACCCTGAATCTGTCTACTAAAGGCGTTCAATGTCCCTTCGATGGACTCTGAATGACCCTCGAGAGTGCTTTCACCCCATCCGCAACCGCCTTGTTCGTCTGTTATCTTGACAAAGAGCCATCTGGGGAGTACTCGAAAGTGTTCTATGGTCTTGATTTTCGCCATGGTAATTTCAACTTGGGTTTGGAATATGTTTAGAGAGAGAGAAGATGACATCCGCATCTGAACCTTTTATACTCGAGGAGTGGATCTTCTTTACCTCGGGCAAGGCATAGCGCAGGATATTTCTATTGTACTTTACTCTACTGTGAAATATAGTATCATTGCAGGCTGAACATTTAATTTGGAGAATAGCAGGAGACCTAGGAATATGAATAGTCCTCTGTCTGTATCTGGCAATGTTCTTTGTGTACTATCGACTCTATTGGCAGCCAACCATCGATGCTCTACTATCCGTCAACGCCTCCGATCACTGGCACCTGGTTTTGGAGTTTAGACATGGCAAACATGTCGTACACTTGTGGCTGTATATGTCTTTGCTCGGAGTAACACCCCGGGCTATATTAGCTGGCGTGACTGACACTGTCATTGAATCGTATCCGAGATATTGGCCTTGTACCACCGGGCCACAGGGAGAGAATCCTGTCCTATATGCTTTCAAGCTCCTGATATATGCTTATATCACAGAGAAGAGGCGGTTCTCGGCTCCCTTTATCCAGCTGGAAGACGGCTTTCATAAACATCAAGGGGCTTCCCTCGTAGCCACAGGAAGCGGTCGACGGCACCTTGCAAGCCTGCACCGTGGCAGCCATGAAGCGGTTGATCCAGCCTGCTGCATGTGTAGCCGGTATATCGACGGCGTTCGGCCAGAGGATCGAGTCGAGCTGGGTCATGGTCGAGTTCGAGCCGGGATATCAGATTCCTGCCCACGTCGCTCCCACGCTGCAACGAGGCTCTCCCGGCGAGGGTATCAAGACAGCCAGACAGCGAGCATCCTCTCCATCCAGGCCGACCTGCCAGCCTGCCATTCTGACAGCAGGCAGAAGCAGTTTTCCCGGTTCAGCAGTCCTGGTTCTGTCCGACCTCAGCGCTGGAGAAGCGGGCAGCTCCCTTCATCTCCCTCTCCTCCTCCCCCCATCCCCTCTTGTGTATCTGCCCCGTCCCTTCGACTTCTCGTCTTTTCCCTCTCCTCAAGCATCGCCGTCGTCTGCGTCTCGCCCGTATCAACTGACGCTGCCGACTGCCGCTGGCCTTCGACGCCGTCGAGAAGAAAAGCAAACAAGGACGTCATTTGACCCGGAACTCCTGGCGCAACCTGTCGTACTTTTGCCTCCGCAGCGACGACAGCGACAGCAACAGCAACATCCGATCAACGGCTTCATGTCTTCAGCTGGCGATCCCACCTGGAAGCCAGCGCATCGCCATGCCGCCGACTCGCAATGACAGCAGTGCCAGCAGCAGCCGTAATGGCCATGACAATCTCCCAGTGAGACAGCCTCCTCTCTCGGTCCATCCTCAACCAACATCTTTCCCCCGATCTTGGCGTATCTTTCTCCATCCGCTTGTCGACCTTTTTTTTTTTCTTCTTCTTCTTCTTCTTCTTCGTCTTCTTTCCTCCCCTTCGCTCCCCTGCGTATTCTTCTTGCTCCTTTGCTGACGAGACGGCTGCTTCTTGCGTGTGAACGATAGCATCCGCCTGTTGAACAGCCGGAGACGCCAGCGACATCCGTCACTCCGCCGTCGTTAAGCTACTACCTGCAGCAGCTCGAGTCCTTTGCCAGCCCGGTACCAGACCTGGCCGCCACCCTCATGAGCAACCCAGATGATGAGATACACAGCGAGAACGTCCATTTTCTTCGAAGCAGAAGACGGTCGTCGACGGAGCTCTCGCCCTCGCGTGCCCGTACCCGCAGACGCCAGCTCGGTGGAGGCGGCGGCGGCGGAGGAGGAGGAGGAGGAGGCGTAGGAGTGGGTGCTGGTGCAGGAATGGCCGATTCGCCTCACGATTCCGTCGACCTCGGCGGTGACCAGTACATGCCTAGATCGCATCAACAGTATACCTCCGGCCATGGACAGAGGATACCAATCATTCGCCGACGGGGAGCCATGAACATCAGCCACGGCCCAGCCTACGAGGGTCCTCCCCAGCAGTCGAACAGGATATACAGCTGGGCCCCGACGCAGGACGAAGAAGGCGGTCTCTACCTCCGCACCGACCCATTGCATCCTCGAGACGAGATATGGTTCGACCGGTCAGCGTCTTCTTCTTCCAGAGACGATGACGGCTCGCTTTGGAGCCATCTGCCTAGGGAGCTCAGAGGGACGTCCCAGTGGGCGTCGGAGTCATCGCCCGAAGAGCAGGAAGGCGGACGTGCTGTGGGAGCGCCAAACATACCCCTGGCACGAGACAACCCGGCCTTGGTCACCGCAGCCATCTTACACTCTGTCAGAAGAAACCACAGATACTCGCCGAGAGTGCGAACGCCGCAGAACCAGATGCAGGACGGTGAGAGAGCCAGCCGACCAGACGACGGCCGAGACAGGACCATTAACGCAAGTACAAACGGCTACAACAGCTACAATAACACCAACAACAACGACTTTGCCACCCCTTTCTCCTTTTCACCCCAAGCGAGACGCTCGAGTCCTCGCTTACCACCACCTGCTCGCATCGATACGTCGAGAAATTCTGATATTCGCCGCATGTACCTCAAAGACCCCTCTATTGACCGCCTCAGGGAGGCCATCCAGTACCTGGACCGAGTCCGTTTCTCAAACTCTTACGAAGAAAGCCTTTCCACTGCCGCAGCTGGAGGCTTTGTTCAGTTTGAGTATTTCCTTCGCAACGAAGATGATTTCATCCTTGACACTGGTTCAATTGCAGGTCCAGGCTACTGCTCCTGGTTGAGCCCTGGCACTGTTTTCTCTGGCCAACAGCAAGCGACTGCATCGACTGCAATGCTGCCACACAGACTCCTGGGAACCACTCGCCCCTCGACAGAGTCTAACGCAGCCTCAAGTGTTGAAAACCGGATAAGCGTCTACACCAGCAGTGGCCGAAGTTATTGGGCAAGCAATAATATGGGCAACAACAACAACAACAGTGGCAGCAATAACAGCAGCAGTAGCAGTCAAGATCCAGAGCCTGCAAAAACAGAAAGCTGGCCTGTTAAAGTGACCATACATAACGTTGACTATCAGACCATGACCTTGTCTGGTACCATGGAAGCATACAACATCCCCGACAAGTCGGCCAACAATCAAGGAGCACACATAATCACCTACCTGGAAGGCGAAATTATCGATTTCAATACTCATACCCTGGAAACTAAAAATTTCAACGCCGGCCCAGAAGTTGATAGTTGCTACTGGAGGGAGTTGGAACCATTCAAAAACCTGACGTATGACGAGATTGTCAAGAATCTCGTCAGCAAGAAATGGGTCTCAGAGAAGTTATCCAAAGGATGGATACTGATGAGATGGAAAGGTGAGCACCGACTATACTCTACTTTTCCTTAAATTCATATGATACTAACCTTAATATCTTCAGAACGATGCTTTGTTTCTCCATCTCATTCTCGCCAGGGGCTGACTATATCTGGATTCTATTACATCTCCGTTCATCGTGAAACTGGCCGCATCGAAGGGATGTATTATGATCCTGGAAGCTCTCCCTACCAACAACTTTCTCTTGACCCGATCTTGAAAGACAAGATGGTTTTCCCTGCCTATAAATTTAGATAAGCGGGCCGCAGTATCTCGATGCTGCTTCTTATCTTCTTACTCGACTCGAGTTGTCTATTTTACCTGCAGACATCTTGTACATATTCTCCTTTTTTCCTTTTCCTTTTATTGCTCTCTGTTCGGCGTTAGAGCGCTACTTTTCTGTTCCCTTTGTTACTTGTATAGCTGTTACCGTTCTACCTATAGTGAACTATTGATATACCCACCCACTCCAGTGTCCTCTATACGTAGGCAATGCGTCAAAAGTCTTGCTTGTTCATCTTTTTTTTTTTTTTTTTTTCAACATCAACACGTCTTCTAAGTACATGAATCCCTCCCAGAAGTGCATATATCGAAAGAGATCTCAAAGTAACGAAGGAAACCAAGTTGACCCTAGTCTCATTCTAGTTACAGAACATCCACAAAGATATCAGCAAGCCCTGCACTTCCCGGATCCACAGACCGGTTCATGTCAACAGTAAAGCACGACCATCGAAGTACTTGCGCGAGAGAGGTCGTAGTTGAACAAGAGCCATTTAAAAGACGGCAATTAACATTGGAGGGAGTTCACTGCTCGGTCTGGAAGTAGTTGAGAAGGATGGAACGCTCCTGGGACTCCTCACCCCAGTCCTTAAGGACAACGCAAGAGCAGTTGACGACCTTGCGTGGGTTACCCTCACGGTCGAGAACGCCTAATCAAATGGGTTAGCCACCTATATTCCAGCCAAAGCCACCAATCAATAACCAGGCACGTCAAGGCGACTTACAAAGCCCAACCCATTCACCCAACATCTTGCCATCAGGGACCTTAATGAGAGGAATCTTGTGCTCAGAGCAAAGAGCAATGACAAGCTTCTTGTAAGCCTCCTCCTCGCATCCCTCGTTCAGGACACACATATGGGCCTGGCGACGGTCAAGAGCCTTAGCAGCCTCACGGAGACCACGGGCAAGACCATCGTGGATAAGAGCGATCTTCAAGACACCCTTCAATGCGTCCAGGACAGACATGGAGCTGCCTGCAGTGGCATTGGCGGAAACTTCAACTTCATCAGCGGCAACGACGCCGGCGTTCGAGGTGGTCTCTTCTCCGTCCGACTGGAATTGAGCGATCTGTTAGCTGGAATTGCTCTGCTTTCCTCGCCCATTTGGTGTATCATAGTGTATTGCGATAAGCGGGTGCAGAAGGACCGCGGTTGATGGAACATTAGCCCAGCTCGAGTTAAACGTACCATTTTGATTGATTTCAAGGACACTTCCTAAATGTCGGATGATCCTCAAAGAGTTATGTATATGTGGTTGTTTAAAAAGGAGAAAGAGATATCGAGGTTGGAAAAGGTAATTCGCGGAGTCGCTGATCGGAAATAATTTTTTTGTGAGTGTGCCCTAAAGTGTGCTTATGTAAGAGAGTCACACTTCCCACCTTCCACTACTTGGCTCTTGGCTCGAACAGGAACAATTTGATAGAGAGCAAGTAGACTCGTTCGTTATATTCCGACTACATAACGCTGCAAAGTCCGAAGGAGAAGGGTAATCAACATGAAGCGGGAGCACCTGAAGCGTGCTGAGCCTGGTATAGGAGTGGATGACGAACAAAGTAAAAAGAAATGATAATAATATAAAAAATGGAACAGCCAACGACCAGCAACCCGACCAACCAAATTCCGGGCATCCAAACACTCACACATGAGACAACAAAAGAACAACAAGCATAGATGCAGGAAAGACACAGACAGAACAACCCTGCACATGTCCGGCCATCCCACCTTTTCCAGAAAACCCCCCTAGGCGCCTTGAAACATGCATCTACATACAAAAGCCCAATGATCACCGGTTGAAGTAATCTAACGTTCCGTGTCGCCAAAATGATGAACGCAGCCGTTAATACGGGATAAAAAAAACTCGAACGATATGGTGGCAAGTAAACAGGCAGCAGAAGGTATGTTGCAAACGGACAGAAAACGAAAAAGAAACGCTGGACAGTGGAATAAACAACAGAGTTAAGGAACCGTGCTGTGGGATGCCAGGGCTGGCATCTCGGGGAATTGCACGGTTATGGTCTAGGAGCTGTGGTTGACCCCGTTAGGCTCGGAAGTGCCATTGATTAAGGGGTGGTGAGAAGAGTGATCTCCATTGACAATGTGCGATTTATCCTGGAGTGAGGCAGAGGGCTCCGGGTCGATATGCATGCTAACAAAAGTGATATTAAGACCGTGAAGATGCGGAATATGAGGGACCAGATCCATAAAATCAGAGCACTGGTTGCGTAGTTAGCTTCTATGTTTTTGCTTCTCCTTTGCAGCAGGGACAGTGACATACCTTTACCCAGAAAACATGCTCCATCTTCTCATACAATGGTTTAGTTTCCCGGTAGATGCGAGAATAATCATTTCCGCCAGCCTTGACAGGATTGAGCTGTTGAGGATTCGATAGCATGGGCCCGCTACAATCCCAGATATTGTTTCTTTGAGTAGGTGTGGCAACTCTCTTCTCCCAACTGGGGTCTACAGGTTTCGGTTAGCGCAATATTCACGCATTCGAAAGCAATCATGGAGAAACCTACATTGTGACAACTGAAGATCGTTAGTCGCAAGTAATAGAGCAACGTAGAAGTTCAGAATCCATTTCTCATTCTTCAGCTCAGGATCGCAAAGTGGCTCGAGGTCATCTCGTGTCGCTTGCAGGATGGGCATGACCCTTTTCAGGAATTCATGACTCCTAGCTCGCGGGTCATTGGCACCGATTAGGTTAGCAGCGGTGCGGAGACGATGAGGGAGGGCATCCCGCCGTCTCTGTTCTTGTTCCTCTTGTTCTCTCCGTATACGTGCCTGGCGGAGGCGTTCTTGTTCCACTCTTCGCTGGTGCTCCTCTTCTGCTTGGCGAGCTCGTCGCTGTTCTATCTCCTTGCGCTTGCGTTCCTCCTCTTGTTTTCGCTCTTCTTCCTGTTTCTTCCGCTCTACTTCCAGCCTTCTTTCTTCTTGCTCGGCTTTCTCACGTTCAACAATAGCCGCCTTTTCAGCAGCTATCTTGGCAGCTTCTGCCTCTTTCCGTGCTTTTGCTTGAGCCTTTTCCGCTGCTCTTTCAAGCTCCGCTTCCGTAGGAACATGCTCCTTCTCAGCGTATCTTTCATGCTTAGTTTTAGCCGCCGCATTGCTTTCAGATGGCGTCTCGGCTTTAACACCAGAGTCGGAAACTCTGCGTTTGATTTTAGCGGCTGTAGGGTCGCGAGAAGTAGAACGATGCTTGTCGCTATGGCTTATGGAATGTTCAGCAGCTTTAGAACCCTCTGTCTTTAAGCCGAGACTGTCACGGTGGACCGAACGCGGCTTAGAAGTTTGAGTATCGTTTTCGACCTTCGATTTAGACCCCTCAACTGTAGTTTGGGGTTGACTTAAATGCTCACTCGAAAGTATCCGTCGTTTCTTGACATGTTTCTCGCGAACCTCTTCACTCTCATTATTTCGGGGTTTGGATGGCTTTGGTGAGACACTATTTCGAGAACGTTTCAAGATAGAGTTGCGTTTCTCTGACCTTGAGCCATTATCATTTGAATCTTCGGCGATACCTGCCTTCGATACATCTTCACGACCGGAAAACGAGTCCGAAGACATCACACTTGGTCTTCGTTTGGCATGGTCTGGTGGTGGTCGTCCAGCAATGAGACGACGACGTTTGACAGGTTCTTCGCCGTGTTTATGAGGCGTGGCTTCCCGTGGGTTACGGGAGTCGGATGGCAATTTTTGTTTTCTGTCAGACTGTCCGTGATCTCTTTCATCCATTAAGCCATGAGAGTCTTCCCGGCTTGATACTTTGTTTGCAGGCAGTCTGTCCTTCGTGGAAACTACACCATCCGCTCTCTTTCTTTCTTTTTGTAGCTTCAGGTCTTTTAACCCTTCCTCGTTTTGGCGATGGGATGGAGCACCCTTACTCGAGCTCTTACGAACAACAGAAGCCGGAGACGGGGAGTCACGATCCGGTCTTTTGGCAACTTTGAGAGGATCTCGCGGCCGTCGTGGAGACCTTGACTCGCCTTTCTGGGCTTTAGGATGCGCACTGATATATTCGTCGTATGCTTCTTTCAGTAGGTCCCGCTCCAGTTCCCAGTTATCACCTCTGCGTTCTTCTGCAAGTTCAAAAAATCGACGATTCTTGTGGTCCGTACGTGTAGGGTTGAAGCCCGGTTGGTCTAACAGAAGCTTAATGACATCAATATTACCTCTTCCGATCGCTGCCAGCATGGGAGTATCATGGCCGGCTCTGTGGTTGCCATTAGTTAGAGGCTCTGGATCAGGGTCTGGGTTCCCCATTCCAAGCAAAAGTCCAAGCACTTCATCGTGACCACCTTTTGCTGCTGCAATCAGGGATTCCGTATCCGCCTTCTGGAGGATATTGAGGATGGTAGCCACTCCGGCCATGTCACCCTTTGCAGCAAAAAGTCGAAGATTTTCGAAGGTTGGTTTTGTCCACAGTAGATCATTTCGAGTAGCTTCACTCCTAACGGTTTTCCGTCGGCTATATTGCGGTGGAGGGCTCTGGGCATGGTGGGGAGGGGAGTCTGGCGAGCTTGCAGCTGATGCTCCTCTAGAACGAGGATCCTTAGTTGAGGAAGCCCCCTGTCCACTGATATCATCCGACTTCCGCCGTCTGTTACCACGGCATTTCGCCTCTGCAAGAACGCGTCGTAGTTCATGACGGTTCTCGTTGTCAGACGGAACAAGGTCGTATGGTTCATCACCCTTTGCATTGCCAACACGAGGATTTGCACCAGCATCTAAAAGTATTTTAACAACATCCAAATGCCCATTTTCCACCGCATCGATGAGGGGAGTATCACGATCAATGTTCTTGGTGTGAATATCGCAACCGGCCTCGATTAGAAATTTCACGATTTCAGCACATCCTTCAAGAGCAGCAATCTGGAGTGGCGTGTTTCCTGCATTATCGGGAACATTAAGGTCCTCTGGTCGTTCAGCCTGCCGACACTTGGCTGCTTCTATTTCCTGTGCAGCACAGGCTCTGGCAAGACGTGTTCGGCCATTCTGGTCGCGTAGCTTTTTGTTTTGTGCCTGCTTCACGGGCGAGAACGGAAAAGTGTCACAGGAGGTTAGCCGACGATTACGTGGATTAGGAGGAGGTGAACCAGCGCTTGAGGCAGAAAACGGCGAAGCTCTGCCTTCTGAAGTATGGTTCGTCTGGTCCATCAATGGTTGTGGGGGTAATTTTCTCCTCTTTTGGGTGATGGAAAGCGGAGGGGAGTGTGTAGAATCAGATGTTACCCTCTTGTGTGAGCGAATCGGGGGGGAATGAGACCTGTCCTGACGGCGGGAAGCATACAAATCAGATTTCCCAGAAGATTCATGGTCGTGGGAGTTGGATCGATAATTAAGCCTACGCCCATCGGCAGGAACATCTTTGGTGTCCACGGTTGCGCTTTCTGGTTTCCTGTGTTGATTAGACTTATCGTCCGGTTTCCGCTCAGTAGAGACATCATCACTGGGAGATGGGGGACCTTGTAGACTGGACAGCGCCTGTGGTTCGTCTATCTTTTCCTGTTTTAGGGCCGGAGACGGACTCGATGCTCGAGAACTCTGGTTACTTCGAAGGGACGACCTGGAGTCATCGTTCTCGTGGTCAGGTCGTTTCCTCTTGCCGAGTTGCCAATTACCAGGCTGGCTGAACTTGGGGGTCGTCCGTGAGGCAAGGTCCAGTCCATTCTTATCGTTTTGGCCGGGGACATGTCGAACGTAGGTCTTCCTCTTCTCTGGCGACAACTCCTCTCTGCCGGACTGGATGATAGTTTCTGCCTCAGAATCGGCCTTAACACTGACGGCGTCATCGTTTACATCCGCGTCCTCCGCCACAGGCCGTCCATCATCTCCGTTGGCAGAAGTGGCGCTCCGAGGCACGTCCAGAGCGGGTTTTGGGGCTAGGTGAATATTGGCTCTCTGATGGGAGGAGTTCAAGGTTTCCGGTAGCGAAGAGGCCGTTTCAACATCACTCATAGCGGTTGAACTGGAGATATCGAGCCTCCTTGTGGCATCCTCAGCAGAGGAGGGCTCGAGGAACCGATGGCAATGTCAGTAAAGGACGAGGGGGCGATGTTGCCTTTTGGTGACGGGCACGCTAAAAAGGGTACTTGGGAGCTGCTTTTGGCCAGCAAAAACGCGGTGCCAGGCAGCCAGGACGAATCTAGAGCAGCAGCAGTGCAATGATCAACCGATATATCGGGCCTGCAGGCCAGTCGTGGCAGCGTGTCGTGGTGGATGGACGTCGAGGTCGTCGTCTTCTTCTTTGGGGGGCAGCGAGGGAGCGAGCGATGAGCGAAGGAGGAAGAAGAGGAAGAAGTTGGTTTTGGCCTTCGCGGACGAACTTTTGCTGCGACGAGAAAAAAAGAGAGGGCGCTAGGCCAGTTCAGGGAATGGGCTAGCTGCTTTGGGATCTTACTCAGCAACAGGCCGCCAGCCAGCCAGCAGGCAGATGCGACATGCAGGGCGCGGAGGGGCGGTTAAGCAGGCATTTATTTATTATATATATATATTTATTTATTTGGCATAGTTATTTCGCGACGGTCCGGACGAGAAGACGAGGCCGGATGAAAGACGAGACGAGACGAAAAGCGCTGGGCAGTCGCGGCGTCTCCCAGTCTGCTGCCTCGAGATTTGCGTGGTGAATGACTAAAAGTAGTTACTGGTCACGTGGGCGCTTGGGTGCTTCAAGCGCGGCGAAGTCGAGGACGAAAGCAAACAAAACAACGATCCATACGTCGTGGTTCTGTCGATGTTGATGTCGTCTGCGGCGTCGAGGACTAAAAATAAATATTCTAAATTGATGACGGGCTAGGTCTATCCCTGCAGAAGACGGCGATCCAGCATGGATGGGCTCGCTGGCATGGACCTTGTCGACTGGATAAGAGGCGGATATGTGGTGCTAGCTGCCAGTGTACGAGAGCCTTGATACATATACGGAGTAACAAAGATGTTAACCGAGAAGAGCAGAAGAAGATGGATGGTGTTAATAATGGCCGAGAGTATAAAATACTGACTGCTTTGTAGGTCATGGCTGTCAACAGTCTCAAGTTCCTTCGTGACAGGTTCATTTCATACGGTGCCCGGACTCTGCCAGCATCGAAGGAGCCGAGTAGCAAACCTTCGGCAGTGGCCACCGTCTCTCCATGGAGTGGTATTGCAGGAATCCTGAACCGCGTGGCAACCTGGGATGTGCCGCATTCCTACTTTACCCATTTCTACTACTGCGCCGTCGGCGTGGCGCTCTTCTGGTGGTATCAGCTTCTGGCCAGAGGTTGGGCCTTTAAGCTCATTGCCAGCATGGTAGATCACGAAAAAAGAAAGAGTTCAATGTCCTTTAACCAGATATTCCTTTGCTGGACGCTTTTTACCATCCAGGCCTGCCGTCGACTCTACGAGTGCCTCTCATTTGTGAAGCCCTCGCAGGCAAGGATGCACGTCGGGCATTGGCTCTACGGATTTACCTATTATATCGTCATGGGAGTCGCTATTTGGATTGAAGGAACAAGTAGGATTTTCTACCTTTTTTTATTTGATTGAACAAGGATCTAACTTGAAACTTAAGCAACTCTACTCTCAACTAATAGTCCATTGGGCGATGCTGCTATGACGGCGCCTTCCCTGAGGTCATTGATCTTTATCCCGGTGTTCATATTTGCTTCTGGGATACAGTATGACTGCCACGAGTATCTGGCATCCCTTGTTAAATATACCCTCCCGGTGCATCCCGCGTTCGTCAACATAATATCTCCACACTACACCGCGGAATGCATGATATACCTTTCGTTAAGCTTCCTTGCTGCACCCCCAGGATCGATTGTCAACAGTACCATCTTTTCCGCCGTAATTCTCACTGCAGTGCAGTTGGGTACTTCAGCAGCAGCTACCAAGAAGTGGTATAGCGAGAAGTTCGGGAAGGAAAAGGTCAAGGATAGATGGGTCATGCTACCCCTTATATGGTAGACTAACAGATGTCTTCTATCGCCGTCACTTACTTAGAAACCTTAGACTATTTCCCAGCTTTGATACCTTTAGCACATCCCTATATGTCAGACTAATTCGTGTCTGTCTTTCGTATTTCCCCGTTCCGAAGAGCTGGCTGTCACCCAAATTACCCCAATTACATATCGTGTCCGGCCCAAGGTCTTCGTCAGACGTTTTTTCTGCAATCCCATGCAAAAAATCAGAGTATAACGTCCCCGTGGTAATCAGCAGACTTCGTCTTTCCTGCAAGATTCGAAACCGTGGAGCAATCTGGCCTCTCACCGCCTCTTTCTCCACTGAAGGGAGTTCTGGAGCAGGTAGATCGTTTGGTCTCTTATCATAGATATCTAAGATAATCGGCGCCGCAAGACTCACTGTCGCCACGATAGGATAGTACGCTGAACCATCTTCATGAGGCATTATTCCTTGCCCTGGCTGGTACTCGTTGATAAGTACATGATTGGGCGATTTGTGAGGAGACTCGGCAAAGATGCATAAATCTCGAAACCGAGAGGCAATGGGACTCTCCAGCCAGTCTGGTAGCGGTGAGGCCAGCAGGGTATTGGATTTACTGAGCACAGACGGCCACGTCTGTAGCCGCCGTCGGGATAACTGTGTCCATCTAGGGGCTGGAACAGACGTTATCTGTACCCGTATTAGTAACTCTGGCAAACATTAACTCGACTCTTTTATCGCCTACAAATTTTCGGGCCTCATGTGTCAAGACAGACAAGCTACTTACTTT
The DNA here is from genome assembly GCF_000151425.1 of Trichophyton rubrum CBS 118892. NCBI lineage: Eukaryota > Fungi > Ascomycota > Eurotiomycetes > Onygenales > Arthrodermataceae > Trichophyton > Trichophyton rubrum. The sequence goes on along the minus strand of NW_003456428.1, from coordinate 1,153,598 downwards.
GCTTAAAAGAATCCCCTCCTCGTCCTCTGAAATGAAATCGGGAATATAATATGCCGTATCTGGAAGCTGGTTTATTTTGTGCCTCTCCAAGCCTCCTGAGCCATCTAGTAGCCCCTCCGCCATGTTTCTCATAATAGTTAACTACCAACCTCCACGGGTTCTCTGGATATGATTGCGGTAGTTACGCAACTTGGCTGGATTGTCTTGATAGTTTATACAACAAGTTGCACAGTAAACGACAGCTTACTGATGCAGGCATGTTATTATCATGAAAGTTTTGTTTGCTGTGAAGTTGGTCGTTAGTAGTTAGTTAATTAAGCATGTTTTTTGGTTGGTCACATGTCCAATCGGCTTTATCGTCGACATCCATCGCGTTGAATATTTTCTGTTTGCTCAACTTCCTTGAGTCGCTGATATTTGTGCGATGCTCTTGTCTCTGTTAACTACCTTGATGAAAATAGTCTTAACGGACGAGCGAGGAATGGCTCGGTTCGTCATGGGAAACCTGGGATACTAACAAATGTCTGCCACGCCGAAATTACCGTCGAGCACGACTCAAGAATGAGTTATTACCAGCGCGCAGGCACCGTCAGCAAATGTTCTTATACGATGTAAAAGGAGAGCATTATCTCTCCTGGATCTCGTTCGAATCATGGCGACCCATGCAATTTCGTCACATTTAGCTAGCCTCTGTGCCAGCGTGCATCAATGCGACTGTCAGAAGAGAAGCTTAACACTTCACACTTCTTGAAGGCATCTCTTGGAATTTACTTCCCCGTTTTCGGTGTCTACGAAAGGCCTTGGATGCTCTCGGAGGGTAGCAGTGCTATTCACTGCTATTAAAGAGGCTGGGAGCGGCTGGTCTGTTCTCGTGAGCAACCCTGCTGGTTCTTTTCTTAACCACAGGCATAGTTAAATACGAGATCACATCTGTGGCTCCCTAGATATCTCGGGCTGCATGAAGTAAGTAAAGTAGTTACCTTGTCGAAGATACCACGCGCCTAAGGAAAGGGATCTGGGATCCGATTGTACCTAACTTGGGTCTCAACAGCCGTTTTGACCAGTTTCACTACTAAGCCATCTAGTGTGGCTGTTTTGTCCCGGAGAACCACGGCCATGCAACGGATGTCTCGCCAACAGATTGCTGGAACGATGTGGCAATCACTTCGTTTTGGAATAGCATCTGGGTATTATTACAACATGCCCTGTGGCCGATCAGTTCCGGGATGCTGGGGGTGCCGGGGACCATTTACCAATAAGCACAACAATTGTTCACTCGGTAGTTCCAAGAATGGGATGAGGGATGCCGCAGTGGTTTCAGTTGCCTGCTATACATAGCAATATCCAACTTGCGCTTCCAGTGAAATATTATACAACGATGCAACGGTATCAGAATGGAAACGCTCCAGCGGGGCTTTATTTTATTCTCTGTATAAGACCCATAGCATCAAATCCATCTCTTTCGACCCTTTGGGCTTCGCTGGACGTTGGAACGGGAAATGTTAGCAACCTAGTGGTGACCGACCATCAAACCAACATTTATCATGCATAGCGCAACATCCAGTTGGGCATCCCAATATGACGCGACATGGATGTTTTATGCTATTTACTGCGATTCCCTGCACATGAAATACCCATGATATTCGGCAAGTAGCTCAGCCCCTTTTTGTTGTTATTATATTTGGAACCCGAGATGGCCGTGTTGTGGGTAGTAAGTTTTCATTTCGATGTCGTCCATAGTGAAAATGGGCATTCTCCTACATATACTATTCTTGCTATCGCATAGCGCCATACGCAGTTTGGCTTTGGACTGCCGTCCAGTGCGCATCGATGGGCCATCAGTGGGTCAGCGCTCTAATTACACCTGGGAAGAAGGGCTTCCGATACAGTTTGGAGGATGGTCGGATGAAGAGATAAAAACTTGTATTGGGGTAGCAGATGCAGACGATATATGGCTAGTGTCGGAGGATCTAGACTGCCCAGTCGTATGGCCAGTATCTGGTATGTCAGAGCAGTCAGTCATTACAGGTTTGGAATATCTTGACAAATTCCTTCAGAGGGGATAAAAAATATAGAAACGTCCTACAACACCCATATAGGTACCTTCTTACCGAAGGGGGACCTTAAATGGTCACCATTCCATTTCGATCTCAGAAAACAAGCCGACGTGTGGTATGTGGATGAGAAATTGTTTGCAAGGTCTCAAGCGTTCTTTATCCATGATGGCGGTGACGGGGCAACCACACTATATACCACCATCACCAGCACGTCAACCTCAAGCTATACTACATCAACAACTGCCGCGTCAACATCGGCATCAGAAAGCTCCGTACGAACGATTGCGACCGTTGTAGTAACGCGGACACTGGAACCTACTGCAACAGGCCTGGTACTCATTGATCATGAGGGGGCGGGCCTCAGCACCGGGGTGAAAGCAGGCATTGGGACAGGTGTGGCTCTAGGTTCAATTGCTATCGCAGCTGCGGTATATATATTTATACTACTTCGACGGCGGCGGAATTCGGATAAAGTCATCCCAATGGTCAGCAGCGAGGACTCGAATAAGTACTCACCCCCTGGGCCACCGGAGATGCATGACGAAGTACCGGGTTCACTTCCTGTCGTTAGCGAGACAAACGATCCCCAGAAGAGACCTGCCAGCGAGATGCTCGGATCGATACCGGTGGGAAAGCCGACCGGCAGGGTTGGTGATGATATAGTGCATCATGAGTTGCCATAATGGGTGCCATAGTTTGGTTTTATTTTAAGGAGCGGTTTCTTCATGGCTTATCACTTTCGATGTATATATTAAGTTCTGGTTTGCTTTATTGTGTGAACCATCATCGAAATTTTTAATTCCTAAAAAGATACCTAATGTCAACGTCTTCAGACAACATAACGCTCTATTCGTTCTTTATATATATAGAAATACGGCTGAAGATTGCGTAAAGACGAAACACATTTTGAAGTCCTTAACAGTCTCATAACTATTACAGTGGTTCTCACTTTACTTGGGGGGCTTTTAGTTTCTTAGCTTCTTTTCTGAAGCGGAGACCTTCTCTATCTAGTTACGCTGTACCTGAAATACTCTAGCGGCTATGACAGCTAGTTGGACAGTTAAACTGGTTTCTCAACTACCTAGGTATATAGGGAACCCTAGAACGCCCAAGTAAATAATTGCTAGCTGGTACATAGTTCTAAATCGTTAGTTAGTTAACTAGCTAGTTAAATCTATTTAGTCAGCTGCTGGTGGGTGTGGGTTTCAACTCCACCTCTTCATCAACAACCATATCAAGGTCAATACATGCGAGATTCTTCCACTGGCGACTTGCTATCACCGAAGTTGTAATCGAACTTTATACTTATACCTGACTTCGCCAAATTCACCGCATAGGACCCTTCTATTGCTACCAGTAACACCTATCTCCACATTTTGCCAATGGCGCCAAAGAACAAGGGAGGTGATAGCAAGGGGGCAGGCGGGAAAGGCAAGGGGAAAGGAAAAGAATCAGAGAGTTCAGACATTGGTAAAGGAAAAGGACTGAAGGCAGCTAATTCTATAAACGTTCGACATATCCTTGTACGTCGTGAATATATCCGATTTACCCAAGTCGATACACCTGTTGTGGGGAGAAATATACCCAATGGGTTAAAGATATAGCCGGGCGAGGAAGGCTGGCTCGAGTCTTGACTATTTACTTACTATATACTGTGGACAGTGCGAGAAACACTCGAAGAAGGAAGAAGCCCTGGAAAAATTACGAGCAGGAGTCAAGTTTGATGAAGTTGCTCGAGAGTTTTCGGAGGATAAGGCGAGACAAGGTACAATGTGTTTGATTGACAAGTTCGATGCTGCCGCTTGTTTGTTTGGATATTGCATAAAGAGTAACTTCTAACGCTACTACTTATAGGCGGATCACTTGGGTGGAAAGTTAGGGGTAGCTTGGATGCTGCGTTTGAGAAAGCAGCGTACGAATTAGAACCAAGCACAACAGGAAGCCCAAAATATGTCGAAGTGAAGACAGGATTTGGTTACCATATTATCATGGTAGAGGGAAGGAAATAAGCAAATGATGCAAAGGGGACGCTACAACATCAGCTGCATTAGTCTGAACAGATATTAATTTAGGGTATTTGAAACGTATAAATCAACTATATACATGAATGTGAAGTCTGGTCTATTGTTAATGAAACGTCTTGTCTAAAGAAAGTGGCGGTAGAAGGATGTATATGGATCAAAGACGATCCACGGAGACACCATAGTCAAATATGGTAATAACGTCGTAAGTTCCCCAGTGGGCAGCAGTCGGTGTGGATTATGTATCTAAAGGGATTTTCCCGCTTTAGCCTTCTCACGGAGCTTCTTCTCCTTTTCCTTCCTCTGAACCCAAGCCTCAGCTCCAATTCCGCCAAATACCAAACCAACACCCACCCACTGGCCTCCACTCAACTGGTGGCCAAACCATACAACACTGAGAAGCATTGTTAACATCTTCCTGGTCAGCGTTACCGTCACCAAAAGGAGGGAAGAGAAGTGAGCCAAGGTATAGAAAATGAACAACTGGCCAAATGCACCACAGGCAGCGAATGCAACCACATCTTTAGCAGCTTCTGGGTGTCGAGAGAGAAACGCTATGGCGGACGAAAGTTCAGATGTTTGAGATGGAGGGATTGGTAGAGGTAGTAGTGGTAAAATAGATGTTGAGAGGTGAGGCACAATGACAAGATAAGCACTCGTGAGAATGGTGGATATGAAATTTTGAGCTACCATCATCTGGGGCCCGCTGAATTTGCCGTAAAGCTTTGGAGACGTAAAGATATGATCTTGCGTTGTGTTTGTGAGGCCATCCAGAAGAAGATTAATGAAGAGAAGGAAGAGACCGAATAGAGACGACGAATTTGGTCCCTTAGATCTACTACTCTTCTTTGCCGTGCCGGGATGGTGTAGAGTAAAGGTCGCTACCCCAATAGTAAGGAGGAGGATAACACCATACTTATATAGGGGATAGCGTTTTTGGAAAATAGTCAGGTGAAGAAACATGACTGGCAATAACTTGCAGGATTTTGCCAATGTAAAGGTGACATAGTCGATATGTGCGAGACTGGCATATCCGAAAGGAGAGGCGAGAGAGGTCGACAAGCTGACAAGTATCAAAGGAATGAGAATCCGACTGGTTGGGAAAATGGATGGTGTGCTCATCCCGCGAGGAGTTGAGAAATAGAGATAACAGGAGCCCGTGATGACCGCGAAAAATGATTGTATAGTATTTAAAACGAGTGAGAAAGTAAACCTTTCTGTTTGGGGGTTCGGGACCGCGGAAGTAGGTGGATGCACAGGATAATACGTGGTGGTGATTGCCTCTTGAAGCACTCCCCATGAAAGGCTACAAACAAGCAGTGTTAGGGAACTATATTTCGGAAGCACAATACACTCGGCGGGCTACTTACAATGATGCATAGATGCCAGTCACGCAGATCACCAGCTGCAGAAGCCCGGCTTGGGATGGCTCTGAAGTAGTCCGGATCGGCGGCTTTCCTTTCTCTAACTGTTGAATTGCACCATTTGTTGAATCAACATTCATATCTGGAATGTCCTTGGGAGCATGCATGATTCCACCGGAGGGCACCCGTTGAACGGGAACCTTTTGTTTCTCACGCGCCATTGACGATGTGTGAATCGATAAAAAGGGCTAAAGAGTCTAACCGTCCCATTAACAGAGAAGATGACGAAAAAAAAAAGTTGAGAAAAACGAAAGGTAGAAAGGAATACTGAAGCAATAAATAAAATACAGGAGGCACAAATTAAGTCTAGAGTGATTTGTTGCTTCGGTCTTTCTCTTGTTCGGGCGATGACGATCTTGAAATCTGTCCAGTACCTTACTTATCGATTACATAATAGGCGCTAAAGGCTTATCAGATGGAGTTTTAATCGATATCAAAACTTTATTTCATTTTCGCGGCTGCTTCGGCTTTTTATTAACTTAGGTACTCGACAACACCCAACTTACGGCTGCGTTCACGCTATTCAGGCGAGCAGATTAAAGGGTATATGGCTCAACCAACTTAGCATTTGACCTTTAAGTCTGTATTACATGTTGATTTCTTGGATCTCGCATCATTATCCCAAAGATGTCGGGCCACCCTCCAGCAATAGCGCCGTCAGCCGTCACGACGCTGATTTCCTCGCAACCACGAACCCCCCCACCACATGTGGCTCTCTCACTCGAGATTCTTCATAATCTCGAACACCAGCACCAATGGAAACATTTAAAAATTCATGAACCCTTCTCTCTTTCCCAGAAACAGTCCATGCCGTTGATATCTGGCACCCCTCCTCAACCCATTTACATCCACCCGGATGAACAGGCGTACCTGTTGGAGCACAGTATTCCTATGAAAGATATACCAGTAGATAGGGAATGGGTAATTCCAACAGCACAGGGAGAGAAATGGACATTAAGTCGACTAGCTGGCCTACATGACTCTTTGCCTAGTCGGGCTGAGGACTTTCCGCATGATTCAGTCGACTTGGAAGAAGCGACCAAGAGCATGCAAGAGTATGTAAAGCTCAAAAAGGAAAAGCCTTGGGGAGGGAAGAGAGCTTTACTTGCAATGGTAAATCGAGGCTTGGGTGGAGATGGCACTGTTGTATATTACGTGACGATGGAGGGAACACCGAAGCCGAGGCAAAACTAGACAAACTTTCAAATGGCCCTACAGAGTCTTCCTTGTGTGAGACACACTATGGAAATGGTCGCCGGATCATGAGTGAATAACAAGGATTTGGAGTTCACCTAGATATATATGAACTAATCTGCCCGACTACCATGGTTGTTGTACAATGAAAAGGATTGACATAATAAAAAAAAAAAAAAAAGCGAAAAAACAACCATGCCGCCCTGAATATTATGAAACCGCCGAGTTCGCCAACAGGGTATATATAAAATGCGTAACGAATGCCGAAAAATCAAAAGTGGTGAAAAGGGTCAAGGACGCTGATGCTAATTATCGATAAGAACCCTCTCCTGGTCCCGCTGGCAACTCGAACAATACTCCTTATACCACTTTTCAATTTCTCTCTTGTTTCCAGATAAAATCTGTTTTCGAATACCCAAAACTCCGTCATAGTCGTCATTATCGTGATATTGTATACGCTCTTTGAGCATTATATCAAGCATGGCGCATCTCCCGGTTTCTCGACGAAGCCATCGTTCCCACTCCAAGTGAAGAACTTCCTTCTCGATGCTATTCACCACCTTTAGGCCCACAAGGAGGTTGTGGCGATAGGACCCAAGTCTTTCCCGAGTACGTTGGAGCCGGTAGGCTGCGTTACGTGATATTTTATTCTGAGTAGGTGTGCTTGATGGCGGTAACAGTAAGTCATTTCTTGTTAATCCGTTCTCTTCACGGAATGTTGAAAAACTATGGAGTGTTAGCAAATCTAAATTCTATATTTTGAATAGGGAGTGACTAACCAAATGCTAGTATTGAAGCCCTGAATCCCTACCGAATCCGGAACAGCGTCATTTAAATCTTTAAGATAGACTGCTTTGCCCATCACTATGTTTGGACGAACACCAAGGCGGGCCATGAATTTACCCGCGTTGCGTTCTTGCCACCAATCCATTGTATCACGCCATGAGTGAAACCCATTAGCGAGAATACTGAGTATCAATAGCAATAGAATAGTCTTATTGGCATTAGATACTTTCCAAATCCATCGAAGCAGGGCCCAGAACCAGATAATCAAGGACGATGCTGCGGATTGGAATAACGATCCAGATGTTTCTAGTAGCAGTGGCAGCAAACCACTCTGCTTTAATGGGCGCTGTAGCTGTAACCGAACTCTCTCAGAAACCGTAATGTTGGAAGTTTCTGTCTGATGGCCAATGTTACCAAACATGGAAATTGCGCTTTTCGTTGTAGGATACGGCCCAAGTCGTTTTACTTGGTCTGATACTAGGTCGATCAGATCTAGTGAGCTTTGTTCTAGCTCCTTCATTGCCTGCCGTTCGATTATACCTTGATGTGCGTTAACTATGCAAAATCTAACGCGTGAAGGAATACTGGGAGACTTACTGCTGATAAGATATGGCTGCGATATCCACTCAACCTTGGTGAATATAGCCAGCTTGCATTTAGATTTGGAAACATAGGTGATGACAGCTTTGCTAACGAGCCTAAATTGCCGCTTGAATGGTAGATGCCAGGGAGTGCGTTTGTCCGTGACAACATAGCAAAGGTGGTCGTTAAATACATCTATTATTTGGTAATCACAGACGTCTGCGAGGTGGGATCGCCCTAGATGATATAGAATATTAGTTGAGTGGGAAAATTTATAGTGTTGGGGAAATCTTACCGAAAGTATCAACCATGCGAATTTGATACGCCATCTCACGTCGAAGGTGAGAGGAAGGTAAAGTGACCCAAGGCCCTTGCTTGATATCTTCATACCATTAGCTGTAAAACATCATATGGTAGGATAGGAGTCACATACTCTGCGCTCTTCTTTGGTGCTGAGACAGTTGCCAAATAGGACTATTATCTCCGAATAGCACGAGGAATAAAGCTTTGGGGCTCATGTTAACGTATTGCTCAGCAGCAAGGTTAAGGGAGCCTTGTGGTTCATATATGACTGGCTGTGAAGGCAATCTTATACGAGAAGCTTGTGTGGCAGGGTTCTGCTTGGTGGGATCGATATCCAGGTCGTGGTCAATGTATGTGCTGGCTTTCAGCAATTTCTCTGGTTTTGGTACCATGGTACCGTCATCAGCTGGGGTGTTCAAAGATACATTTTCCCAACTGTCCATACTAGGTGTTCTTGTCGGACCAGTGGTTTCCAGCTTAATAAGTGTGTTAATTACTGTTTCTAAGCCCGCTGGGTTATCCAGAGCAGCGTTGGTGACAAGGTAATTCAGTCTTCTTTGCAGCAATTTCAAGGGCTCCAAGAATGTTTTTACCCCTAGACGTCCAGGGATATCGCTGCCTTTTTCAGGAACAACATGAAGATATAAGAAGTCACAATCCCTTCCCGGTGCTGCCGTAACCTCGGTTATACTGCGTAGATTGGCGCAGGTGGTTAAAACAAGGCCAAGATGGTTGCTATAGAAATAGATGTTGTGAGTAGTTGCAAAGGCTCTTCCCGGGAAATCTTGTTGATCATTTGGGCTAAATGTGGCCCTGAAAACAAGAACAAGACTTTCGTTTCTGGGTATATGTGGGAAAAGTAGGCGGAATTGAGAGTTGTGGGGTCTGAGTTGCTGTGGATAGTAAGATGGGTAGTCATGAGGCGCTGTGACGGTATCTGGATGGAATGCTCCAGTATCTCCAAGGCTGACCGTAGCCCTATGACGTGTCATAGATGTACGACCTTGAGGGTTACCTGTAGAGCTAGAGGGGGTATCTGGAGTTATTTCAACCTGAATTTGCCTCGTTAGCTTGGGATATGAGGATAGAGAACGGTAGGGGAAAAGCATACTACGGGCTGATTAGGAGTACTCGCAGGGGCTCCAGGCGGTTCTTCTCGTTGGAGCTGATTCACCATTGCCCATTGTGAACTTCCCCATAAATTGGCCATCATTCCAGTGGGTATCGAACTTGCGATATCACCTGGTCCCATACCAATGCCTCTCTCGGCGCTGACCATAATAGCCACTCTACTCATATTCGTAGGTGCAGGAGGGTTAACTAATGTTGATGGCGCAAGGGAGGTTTGGCTGCGATCTCCTTTAGAGGCACCTCTTGATTTGCCGCTCTCGACATTGCCATCCTTTGCAAAGGGAACAGATGTGACAGGGAACATACTATGGCTCGCGGATATCAGGCTAGCAATACCACTCGATGGTTGCGCAGGTGAAGGTGGCACAAGAAGAGGCGAAGTTGGATTTTGCTTTCGGTGGATATCTAACTTCTGGATTATCCTTGAGGTGTGATCCCGACCAGCACCGTCAGCGTCTCTGTCCGGCCCGGTAGATCGTCTAGAGTGAGAGAAATCACCACTGCTCCTGACACCTAGAGCATCTAAATCTAGTAAAGGTGCGGTGGCCCCGCGTTCAACAGCAGGCAGCTCCTCAGTGGTGTTCGGAGTCAAAGAGTCAGAAGGATCCGCAGCAAATTCAGGGGCAGGGGGTTGTGAGATTGCAAACGCTGGATCTGGTGATTTCGATTTTGAAGCCGCTGACATCTCTGAGCTAGGGCTTTCAAGAGCTTTTCGTTTAGCAGCTTCAAATGACCCTATCCAGTCTGTGAGTTCTTTTTGAGTCTCTCCTTGTAGTAGGATTGTGTTGCTCTTGGTCTTAACCTCGAAACAGAAACGGCGTTCTTCTTGAAAAGCTGGACGGATGCTGCAAAGCAATACGCCTATTCGTTCACTCTCTTCCACTCCGCCAGTCCTAGGATTCTGAACCAGACAGCCAAATATTCCATTCTTCAAAAAAGCCCAACGCCGCACCCAAAGTGTCCTCGTTGGCTTTCCGGTGAGGACCCTTAGGTTAAGCCACCCTTGCTTTTCCGGTAGGAAAACATGGCTCTCAGCAAGTTTGACGGATGCAGGTCCGTGTGAGCCAAGGTATGGCACTGTGGATATAGAATAATCGTCCAGTTCTCTTGAAGGTCTCGTAGAATACTCAACCGTCTCTTCAATTTGTTTCCTTGCAATCAGCAGATCCCTGCGGGCAGACTTCTCCCCTGCCTCCAACTCATGGGTCCATCCTTTTGTTCGTTCCATCTCCTGCCCATATTTGGTGAAGGTAGCCGAGGATGCATCCCTGACAACCCGGAATTCCCGCCACTGGTCAAAAAACACTTTAACAAGAAGCTTTTCCAGTGCAACCTTGAGCTGTGGAGCTTGTACAGAGAAGTCCATGGAGGCTTTGAGGTATGCTTTTCTGGCCTCATGGAGTTGGAATGCATCTTCCCTCAAAGAAGACGGCTCTTTTGATTTTCCCTGGGAGGAATATCTTGCTTGTAGCTGATCAAACTGCTTCTGAGTCTGTTCAAGGACCCTTCGTAGCTCCTGTACAGGTGTTAACGGAGAGTAGCGATATGTCTATATAGGGGTTGTATATCCGACCTTGAATGCTCGTATATCTCCCTGCATGAACGCCCTGATGGGTTCTGCAACCTGTACCTCGAACCGCTTGGTTGCATTTATCATTCCAGACCAGCTATCTCTAAAGCACTCCCCGTAACGTTTCATTGCGAGTAAAGCGTAGTCTTGATCGAGGATGGCTTCGGAGATATTGGGCGGGGAGGTGATATGAGCAAGGATTCCGTTCGATATGTTCTCCAGCGACGCCAGCTCGGACGTAAGCCGCCCTGTAGTTTTGATATAATTGTCGAGCCATCTTTCCATATAATCTATCTGCTCGGAGAAATGTACCGTCGTAGCTCGAAAACTCGGTGAATCAAGAGCGGCTTCCTTTAGAACTACGGGCCTAGATTACAGGGTTAGCTTCATCCTAGCAAGTTACTTCGTTCCGGATTCAAACGTCTAGGCACGATAGTCTGCACTCACACGACATTCACCAGTTTCCCTTCCTGTGGTATCGAGAGTTGTATATGTGACGCCATCTGGACAACTTCCTCCGATCTAAAAACTCCCGATACACCAAGGAATTCGGCCGCGATCAGCGAACCTCCGCCGTAGAGGACTTGGGATCAGCAAGAGGAGGTAGGATTAATGTGAAGGAAATATATTAAATCGGGAAGACCTGTTGTCATGTCTTTGCAACCACACGACGAGGCTTTACCTTTCTGACCGCTCAAACATGTCAACGTCAAGGAAGCTTAAGTAGGTTAAGTTGGATGAGTCAGCGAACCGGTGAGCTTTAAGGCTGACTACGTCATTGGTCAAGACCGCATGGGCTTTTGGCCCACCACAAGGGTATAAAAAAAAAAACTTCTGATAGAGCAGGAGGCCGAGTCTGACGGAGGACGAAAGATACATTGAGACGCACATTGGTTGTGTTTTCTTGATCCTGTGACTTTCAGTCGGTTATCTCGGTTGTCCCTCTCCCGCGCAGCCATGGAACCTCCGAATAAGCGTCAGAAGAAGGTCCTCTTTGCCGAGAGCGGCTCAGAAGATGAAGCCGTTACAGAGGACTTCAAGCTCAATGTCAATAAGGAGTATGCCAGGCGCTTTGAATACAACAAGAAGAGAGAGGAGATGGTACAGCGTTAGTCTCGATCCGTTTACCCAATGTTTTACATGGAGTGAAATTTAACCTATTACTTTTTAGTTGAGAACAAGCTTGGAAAACGATCACTCTCAAAAAGCAAGCCGCCCGCAGACGAAGAGGAAGATGAAGAAGAATCTGACTCTGAGGATTCGGAAGAGGAGGATGATGCTGCGGAACTTGTGACTGAGGCGCTCGATGAGGAAATCGCTGCTACACTGCAGGCTATAAGGTCCAAGGACCCGAAAGTGTATGACCCGAATGCGAAGTTTTACACTACCCTGGATGAGACAGAAAATGCAGAGGGAATCAAATCGGAGGCTTCCAAGGCGGAAAAACCCATGTACCTGAAAGACTACCATCGTCAGAACCTACTCAGTGGCCAGGCCGCGGTGGAGGACGATAAAGAGGCTGCGCCGAAGACGTACGCTCAGGAACAGGAAGACTTGAAACGGTCGATTGTTAAAGAAATGCACTCAACGGCAGAGAATGGGGAGCATGATGAGGAGGAGGAAGACGATGGATTCCTGGTCCGCAAAGAGAAAATACCAATGCCCAAGTCTGACCGACCTACGATAACAGATAAGGATGTTGCTGAGGCGGACCAAGACCCTGAACTATTTCTGTCAAACTTCATGGCATCTCGTGCCTGGGTGGCTACGTCAAAATCCAGCTTCCAGCCCCTGGAATCCGATGATGAAGAGGAAGACAAGAAAGCCGAGCAGTTCGAGGAAGCTTATAACCTACGATTTGAAGACCCCAATAAGCTCAATGAAGTTATTCGCACCCACGCTCGTGATACCACAAACAAGTATTCAGTCCGAAGGGAAGAGGTCAGCGGCCGCAAGCGTCAACGAGAACTGGAACGACAGAGAAAAGAGGAAGAGAAGAAGCAACGTGAAGAGGAGCGAGCAAGACTACGAAAACTGAAGATTGAGGAGCTTGAAGAGAAGCTTGCCAAGATAAAGAAGGCAGCCGGCGTAAAGAGCAGCGATTTTGCAGATGAAGACTGGGGAAGGTTCCTCGATGAAGGCTGGGATGATGAGAAATGGGAGCAGGAGATGAAACGGCGGTTTGGAGATGAGTATTATGCTGCGAATGAGGAAGAGGATGAAAGTGGTGACGAGGAGGGCGGCTCCCCAAAGAAGCGCAGGCTGAAGAAGCCTAAATGGGATGATGACATTGACATTGGTGACCTTGTGCCAGACTTTGACGAGGATCTAGACGTGGACATCGACATGGATGATGAAGATGAAGACGAGGGCGCTGAAGGAGAAAGCCAAAGTGGAGGGAAGAAGTCCAAGAAGCAGATGCTCCAGGAGAAGAAGGACAAGCAAAAGGAAGCCAAACGAGAACGACGAAAGATCGAGGCTCTGGCTGACAAGTCCCTCGAGCTCGAACCGTCTCTGCTACCGGGTTCCTCAAAGAAGTTTGGGGGCACTTTCCGCTACCGTGAATCGTCACCTGTCTCATTCGGCCTGACTGCCCGTGACATCTTGATGGCAGACGACGCTCAGCTGAACCAGTACGCCGGCCTGAAGAAGCTGGCCAGTTTCCGGGACGCAGAGAAGAAGAGGCGAGACCACAAACGTCTGGGTAAGAAGGCTAGACTGCGAGAATGGCGCAAGCAGACGTTTGGTACTGAAGAGCCGCCGGAGTTGACTGCTGAGGCTGTCCCTGCCGGCAGTACTGGAAATGCTGACGGGGAGACCACGGTAGACATCCGAGAGGGCAGCAGCAAGCGCCGCAAACGGTCAAGGAAGCACTGATGTATTTATATATGACTATGCTCGGTTCTGTGTATGCCCTTGATAAATACTGATTACTCCGTACTAGACATCTGAATGAAGCGTCACTGCGTGTTGATGTCTTGCTTTGGGCGTCACTTTGATGTACCTTGCTGACTAAGCCGCCCAGCCCTGACGATCTCCAAAGCTTCTCCTTGGAACAGCCTGAGCTCCGATGCACGAAAGCTGCAACAACAGCGTCTACTCCGTACTGTGCGAGCAGCCTGTCTTTGCAGCACGCTGGAGCAGGACTCCGTATATATCTCAGCGTTGCTGCAAAAAGAAGCCTGCATCCCAGGTTCCTCGTACTCCCACTGGCAGATTAGTGTTGCAAGATAAATTACAGCATGCGTTCCGGCAGTACCAGCCTTGCCGCCGTCTTGGCGCCAGCAAGAAGGCCAGCTGACGGTATCATTACCGCGTAACGGGAGAGCCAAAAGCCCTGCCTGCTGCACCTCATGCCTGCGCCTGTGGGTAGCGTCGCCCTCTGCTCCTCCACCCCCAGCCCCAGCTTCGTCTCTCGCTTTGCCTCCCTGGAGACGGCGCGGCGGTTACCTAGGCAGCGCCAGAGAAGCAAGACCGCCGATGTCTGGTCTCTGGTTTTGCCCCGAGTGGATTCTTCAGCAGCAGCAAGCCCAGCGACTCGTAGCCAGTAGCCAGTAGCCAGCAGCCAGCAGCCACCACCACCACCAGCCGAAGGGGAAAGAAAAAAAAAAAAAAAAAAAAAAGACGAAAAGTTTTTCCCGCCGAGGGAAAATCTCGGGAGAAGTCGGCAACGTGACAACTTCGCCCAAAGAGGCCTAGCGCGACAAATTTTCCTTTTCCTCCCTGACAACCCAATTGAGTATTTTTTCTCTTCTTCAGATTTTTCTCTTCTTCTTCTCTTTCTCTCCTCTTTCTCCCTTCCATCTCTCAGCTTCATTTGCATCCCTCTCTCCTCCTTCTTGAAGGCCTCGCATCCCTTTGCCAGCCTTTACCACCCTCTCCTCTCTTCCCTTTCTTCAGTCCAGCGAAGAAAATCACATACCGGCACAATGGCTAGCCAACAGGACAAGTCTATCTTCGGAGTCCCCGTAAGTAGCCATCAAACCCCCCAGGACGGGAGGCAGAGGCAGCTCGAGCGTTCAATTGATGAGAGCGGTTGTCAATGGCACGGCCGCGAGCTCGCAATGGGTGGAATTCGATGCTGCCGATGCTGCTCTCGAGAGTGGTGAAAAAATTTTCAGTCTCACGCGGACAGCGTCGGCTAACGTGTCTCATGGCTATAGGGCTTCGTCGTGGACTTCATGAGTACGTGGAATCACTCCTGCTAAGCTATTAAGCTAGAAGCAAACGACTGCGTTCATCAGAATCTCAACCAGAGAAAATCCTGGTGCGCAGTTTGGAAGACCCTCGGGATGGATATGCTAACAGTTCTCTGCAGTGGGTGGTGTTTCCGCCGCCGTCTCCAAGACTGCTGCCGCTCCTATTGAGCGTGTCAAGCTTCTTATCCAGAACCAGGTTTGTTCAATCGAAGTTGCAAGCGGCAGGCTTGAAACCATCGCTGCAGACTCTTCGCATGTGATAGGTAGGCTAACTCCCCAATTAGGACGAGATGTTGAAGTCTGGTCGTCTCGACCGCAAGTACAACGGCATCATGGACTGCTTCCGCAGAACTGCCGGTACTGAGGGTATGGTCTCCCTCTGGAGAGGTAACACTGCCAACGTTATCCGTTACTTCCCAACCCAGGCCCTCAACTTCGCTTTCCGTGACACCTACAAGTCCATGTTCGCCTTCAAGAAGGACCGTGATGGATACTGGACTTGGATGGCCGGTAACTTGGCCTCCGGTGGTGTAAGTTTTTTTTTTTTTTTTTTCCTGTACTATCGGCGATTTTGAAGAACATTGAAAAATCTGACCGTATATAATAGATGGCTGGTGCCACCTCCCTCCTATTCGTCTACTCCCTCGACTACGCCCGTACCCGTCTTGCCAACGACGCCAAGTCTGCTAAGAAGGGTGGTGGTGAGCGTCAGTTCAACGGTCTGATTGACGTCTACAAGAAGACCCTCGCCTCTGATGGTATTGCTGGTCTCTACCGTGGATTCGGACCCTCCGTCCTCGGAATTGTCGTCTACCGTGGTCTGTACTTCGGAATGTACGACTCCATCAAGCCTGTTCTTCTCGTCGGACCTCTTGAGGGTAACTTCCTTGCCTCCTTCTTGCTCGGCTGGACTGTCACCACTGGTGCTGGTATTGCTTCTTATCCTCTTGACACTGTCCGTCGTCGTATGATGATGACTTCTGGTGAGGTACGTATCTTATTATCCATACCGTCAACTATACACCGGTATATCATATCTAACAAGCTGTGCAGGCCGTCAAGTACTCTTCTTCCTTCGATGCTGCCCGCCAGATCATGGCTAAGGAGGGTATCCGCTCCTTCTTCAAGGGTGCTGGTGCCAACATCCTCCGTGGTGTTGCCGGTGCTGGTGTCCTCTCTATCTACGACCAGGTCCAGCTCCTCCTCTTCGGAAAGAAGTTCAAGTAAACGGCTCGCCTGCCGAAACCCGGACCATAATGGATCACAGTCCCTTGAGTGTTCATTCGTGATGGCCGTTGGTGCTTCTTCCTCTGGGAGAGAAGTGAGGAGTGTCTTGACGCCCCCGGAGCAGCATCATGGAACAACAACAGTGCGTCGAGGACCACCGAATCCTATCGTCCTCGTTCTCGATGCATTAGAGAAATCGGAGACAGGGTCGCGTTTTTCCTTTCACTACCCATCTGTACTTTACCACTACTACATGCGAGGTCTCTTTCCTGCTGATTTTCTGTGTATTTCCTCCTGTGACATCTTGGCATTCAATCAACTTCTCTCCCTTGTCCCCCCTGCCTTTTCCCTTTCTTCTGTGTTTTCACTATGTACAACCTTGTCAGATAGAAAATGTCCTTTTTTTTTTATTGCTCTCAAACTGTCTCCCTCGTCCCCGTCCTTTCCACGCAGGTCCTTCATTCGAGAGCCAATCAGAGTTCTCGAGTGGGGTCACATGATATGACGTAGCTTCCGCTCAGCCAGCTTCGATTGCAGTAGAACTCGCTTTCTACTACAAAGCATTTAAAATCAATCCAGCAGAAAACATCAGCTGCTGCATTCAAAGACGCATACCCCTCTCAACCTTGTGGGCTTTCTACCGTACTTCGGACGCTGTCATCGGTCGAGGATGGAGAACGAGCCGGAGAAGTCGCCAGCTGGGGCTGTGTCGAGTCAGGAGGAGACGCATCTCCATACTACATCCACCACTGGAACGTCTACAATAACGGCTCCTGAAGCCGAGCCAGGTCCTGGCCCAACGCCAACGGGCCCAGCAGCAACCTCGGAAGACTCGCCTTCACCTGTTCCTCCTCCACCGCAACCACAGCCCTTTCCATCCCCATATACAGGGCACAGTACGTCATGGACAGGCGCCAGCGTGCCACCCCAAGAAACCCCCAACGTCCGCCAACCCATCCCTCCTCCTCCCAAAGCATCAGAAATGCATCTCTACAAGGCGTCGACGACAACAACGAAACCGCCGAGCGCACATATAGATACTCAAACACATGCTCAACACCATCACATCCAAACTCTACCACAGCAACATCAACGCTCAGCATCAAACCACAGCAATAAACTGCCCAACCTTGAGCATCCACCAGGATACCGCCAGAATCCCGCCATCGCCCAGCCGTCACCCGCAACACTCGCTGCAGACGGCGCGGGGTTTGGTACCGGCGAGGGCCCGCATTTCGGCATGCGGCAGGTCTGGGACCCAGCGCCCGGTGAAGCGGGAGGACGATATGTGTACCAGTATGACTTCTTTGGCGACGATGAGGATCGCGACGGCCAAGCAGCAGATGATAGTGAGTGGCTGTGGAATTCTGCTGCTGGGGCATGGGAGACAACGCTTTCGTGGATGAAGAGTGCTGGAGAGAGAATGGCAGAGGCAGAAGAGGGGATTTGGAGGTGGGTTAATTCCCGCTCGTAGAAGGCAGAGGCAGCAGGTAGAAAGACGCTTTCGGGTGTAATCATTGTATCATTGGTTTAATTGTATTTTTACGGCATTTCCTTTTTTACACTGTGAAATAGGTAGAGAGGAGAGAGAAATATGAAATTAGCGTGTCTTCATTAATTAGTTATTGCGTATAGCAAGTGTATGTATAATGTAATGTTGTAGAGTGTAGTGTAAATAAGTATATGTAGTGTGTATCAAACATCTCATCTGATCTCCCCCCATGGAAGAAGAAAAAAAAACTACCTAGCTAGTAAACGCAAAGAAATGGCTGATAAGATACCCTCAACACAGCCCAACGCCAGACAGGGAACTGCAGAGCTATCGCCCAGGGGTGAACAAACTCCCAGTACAATACAGTTAAGATGACCAAGTAAGTTGCTGGACGGCAGACCAAGATGTCGTGCATTTTCCGCTGGCCAGCTGGGCTGTGTAGAAGCAGAGAGGAGAGCAGAAGAGAAGGCTCGTAAAACTTGGGGGAAAAAAAGGGGCAAGGCAGACAGGCAGACAGACACGCAAAACAGACGAGCAGGACAAGGGCGGTTGGATGTCAAGTACAATGCAGTTAAGATGACCGGACCATCCAGACCTCCCCTCTCCTGTCGCCCGTCGCCGCCGCTGAATGCCATCGTCCAGAACCAAAAAACATGCAAATGACGTTAAGAAACGGATTCTGCGCCGAGCGTGTGTGTAGGTAGGATGGGGCCTTTATTTGTTGTTTTTCTTATTTCTCTTCCAAGGTTATTCTCAATTTTTTTGTGGATGTTTCTTGATTTTCGGCTGATGGAGTTGGAGTTTGGTGGTGGGAAATCGTGTGGTATCATGGCATATCGTAGTAGGCAGGCAGGCAGGCAGGCAGGACAGAACAAAGGGAAGAACTAGAACAATAAACATGAGATATGGGGAATCATGATGCTGAACATAGGAAAGAAGGAATAAAGGGGGTATAAAGATGAGGGAAAGGAAAACCGGAAGAATGATGGTTGTTTGGTGTGGTTTGGTTTGGTTGGTTTGTTTGTTTGTTCGTTTGTTTGTTTGATGCTTGCATGTTTTCTTTTTTTTCCTTCATCTCTCTTGTTCCTGATCTTCTAACGGCTGTTGCTTTTTGCTGGTGGACATGGAACAAACAGGGAAGAAGACGAAACGAAGAACAAGAGCAAGATAGAAAGCAGAGCATAACAAGACAAACGCGCCAGCCAGCCAGGTTAATTTTTCTTTTCTTCTCTCTTCTTTTGCTCCCATTAACTGATTGATTGATTGATAGTTCCCAGATCCTGGTTCCAGATCGACTTCGACTTCCCGAGCTCGAATTCAACTTCAACCGTCATCTTCTACTTCCAGTGCCCATCGTTTCTCAGATAGCGCTGCCATTGTTGAGATGGCTGGCCTGGCACGGAAGCAAATTCGAATCGCGAGTTTATGCTAATCAAGTAAGAAAAAAGAGGAGCCGAGGGGTCGTTCGCTGGTTGTTCGGTGGTTTGTCTTTGATGTGGATTCCTCAGCTTGCGCCATATTCCAGATATGCAAGCCGCCAACCGGCCAAGAAAGGAGGTAGAAAGGGAGTAAAAGGATGAAAACACCGCCACCGTCAGATCGGAAATCCACGTTCAGTGAAGAAAACACATTAAGTAAAACGCTGGAAAGATAAAGAAAAGAAAAGAGAAAAATATAAGGAGAGAAATATACATCGTGAGGCCAAAAAAAGGAGTGTGGGTTGATAAGTATACGATCGGGGGCCAGCCACGCGTACTTGATATCGTGAGAAAAAAAAAAGGAATGAAAAGGGGGTAAGGCTTCGTTTCGGGTCGTGTCTTGGGGATTAAAATATTGTATGCTGGTTTAATAGGGAAAAAAAGGGGGGGGAGGAAGAAATGTAAAAAATGTATAGAAGTGAGGTGGTAAGGTATATGCATGGGTTGTCGGGCGGGTGTTGACGCGCGAAGGTCCGATGTTACTTAGACAAGGAAGACTACATCGACCCAAGCTGCAGAAGTGCTTCGACAGCGGCACGTTCCTCGACATTGCCACCGGGCATGGCGATGGGAGCAGCCTTGGCCAGAGCAGAGGAAGACGGTCCTCCTCCGTATCCATAGCCACATCCTCGAGCGTAGACAGACGACGGCATGGAAGGCTCCTGGCCGAGGGACTGCGCTCTGAGTGCGTCGGCACCGATGTTCGCCCAGTCCTCTTCGTCGGTCATGTCAGCCTCATCCCAGTCGCCGTCCATGATGTCCGGCTCCTCGGAAGCGGAGGAAGAGCAATACATGCGTGGCTGGCTGGCACCGTCGTCGTCAAGGGACATCTTGTCCACCTCGTCGATGTCTTGGTTCTGACTGAAATCTGAGTGGGAGAAGATGGGCGAGTCCACGGGGGCGTAGTAGTGAGGCAAGGGAAGATGATGGTGGTTGACGTGGCCAGCACGCTCAGTGGCAGTGTGATGATTGCCTCCTTCCCGCTTCTGCTGGCCACGACGGTAGGCGTCCCAGCGACCCCATCCGACTTTTTCGAACTCGACCTCGCCGTCATCCATGAAGTCAGCGTTGGCTGAGAGCGACGCCTTGCCCTCTAGGCCAGCCACGACAAGTCTCCTAGCCTTGGCAGGCGGTATCATGGCGAACCCAGGCACAGAGGTCGTCAAGTACCCCATGATGTGTCTGATGGCGAGCGGGCCGTGTGCGAGCAGGATGTCGGGCAGGTAGTGTTTGGCCAACATGGCAGGGGTGATGTCTCCCGAAACATCAGCCTTGCCCTTTGAAGTGGATGCGGCTGCGGCTGCGGCTGCGGCTGCGGCTGATGAAGGAACACGCCTGTCCTCAGTGTCTTGGAGGTCGATGTCTGAGTCGACTGCGTCTATCTCGTGCCGGGTGTCATGCGGAACGAGGGAAGAGGAGGCCGGCGGCGACCGGAGGTTATACTGGTGGAGGGCCTCCTGGGTGACACGCTGCTTGAAGCCCTGGGGGTTGAGGCAAGGAGAGATGGACGAGGGAGGCGTAGGCAGCATGCCATGGCGGCGAGGAGCATCCCGCGACTTGGGAATGTCCATGGAGGCCGTCTTGGGAGCTGAGCGAGGAGCCATGACTCTGATGGTATCTGGGGATGGTTGTTGTAACTGCGAGTTGAGTGAGAATTAGCATGTGACTAACGCGACCATCTGGAGTCATAGGAACAACGCCAAGGGGGGGAAGGGAACCAACGTCAGTGAAGACCACAAAATATGACCACAAGCGCGAGTATCACGAGCTGAGAGTTATCACAGATAGACCAGGACCCCGTATAGAGTCCTCTTGTTTGTTGCTGTTGTTGTTGTTGCTGTTGTTGTTGTTGTATGAAGTAAGAAGAGAGAAGAGAAGAAAGACGCGGATATATTAAGACTGTACAGAAAGTGGAGAAAAACAGAGGAAAAAGAGAAGGGCCAGTCAGGTAGGTCAAAAGAGCCAGAAGGTCAGGGATGAAATCTTGGTCAACTTTCTTCTGCGGCTTCTGCGTCTTCTCTGCCTGCTTGCGTGCGTCTTCTCGGGGGGCTGTTCGGTGCTGCTGCTGGATCTGCTGTCTGTATGTTGTTGGTAGTTGATGGAATATAAAAGAGAAGAGGAAGAAGAGAAGAAGAAGAAGCAGCCGGAAGGGCGAGGAAGGACGAGAAAAGGCGAAAAAAGAGCGTGCAGAAGGACGGAAAAGTGGAGACCTGGCCCCTTTGGGGAAAGGGCCTTGCCAAGCCAGGGAGAGTCAGGTGGGACCCACTTTTTACTCTTTGCTTTTTTAGGGTCTCCCCGCAGGCTAAGCCGCTTTGGGCGCTAGGCCGGGTTGACCCGATCTGGTGGGTGGCACGTGAGCTGACTCAGCGAGCAGATACACAGAGCGATAAGCTGATAAGAGCTGGAGATCGCAGCGGTAGCGAGTAGATAGTAAATAGTAGCAGAACAGTAGCAGAACAGTAGCGGCAAAGACTCGACAAGAACAGAGCAAGGCAAAGATGCATATGAGATACTTTCTATCTCCTTCTGCTGGCTTCCACTGTCCGACGACTGCCCTCTTCCTGCTTCTTCCTGCCTGGCCTGCCTCTCCACCCGCGCCTCCCGCCAGACCTTTCGCGCTGCTCCGGCGGCTGCCCGAGTCCCTCTCTGCCATTGGCCGCTCGCCCACCAGCCAACCACTGCGCGCCTTTCCTCCATCTTCCTCTGCCTCTGCCGGCTCGTCGCCCATGATGCAAGTCATCCAACTGACGTTTCTTGCTGCTTGTTCTTTCTTCTGTTCTTGTGCTTCGTCCGCGATGAGGGGTTGGGATCTCCCCTTCGCTTACTTCGCCTCCCTCGCGTAGCGCTCGTACCCAATATTATCCCACTTTTAACAGGCGTAAACAAATGATATAATCACTCAGCTACCAAGGTCACCCATATATAGTTATAATAGCACCCAACTTCAGCCCTCTTTTCGCCTAAAAGGCCTCCGCTCTGAGCCCGCAGACTCCAGACACCTTGCGCGTCAGGACAGCGCCAGTGCAGCGGCATGTCGCACAGTCCGCATCATCGCTTCATTGCATCATCACCGATCGCTCTCAGGGTTCTCGATAACATAACACCCTGGGCAAACTTCTAGATGTAACAGCGTTTGGGATCCCTCCGTTCTTTTCCGACCCCGACCTGCCTGCGCTCTTCTTTCCCCCTTCGCCAAGCGTCCCTCGCTTCTCTCCTCACTCGCCCTCGCCCTTCCGACGCTTCCCCCACAGGCTCACGGCTCACGGCTCACGGCCGGTCCTGTCAAAAATGTGCATAACCATGCATCTTGTCGAGTCTTGACTGTGCTGACTGTAGGGCTTATATTATCATGCATGCCCAACCTCGCATTCACAGGGCAGGGGACGACCTCTGATTGGCTGAACTTTATAGCCGCCTTTTCCTCTCTGCGTCCATGTGTCTCTGCCTTCTCATTCGACGGGCAACCTTGGACTTGGAACTTATTAACAGCATTTCTTCCTCACTGTCGACTTTCGAGATTATAACCTCACCTAGAGTCTCACAGACGCCACGTCGACTCTCTCCCCCTCTCCCTCCCTCTCTCTCCCTCTCTCTCCTGTTACGGAGTACTGCTAACTGCTTCACCGATCTCAACAGCTAACGAGTTACAGGCCTTCTCTGACCGCCACCCAAGAGGATACGCCGCCACCACCAACAACGATCCAGCTTGTGCCCGTTTTGGCACTTTTTTATACCCCTTATTCGTACCATTAAACGCAAGCTTTCATGGTATATTATATTTTCCAGGATTTCATTCCCCGACTGGCCGCTCGTTTCTCAATTCAAGTAAAATGAGAACTAGTTCATCCATTTCCCCCTTTACTCATGAACTTGCAAGGATTGAGCTTTTTCGAAACAGCGGGTGCAACGGGCCTTGTTTTCTCGATAGCCCATCTTTTCAAGTTCCGAGCAGGATGGCGAAAAAAGGGGGATTTATTGGGGGGGGGGGGGATCTAGCTTTGGATACATTGGATCGATAATCCTCCCCATAAACTCATATCCCCATAAGTAGGAAAGCGATCTTTCGAACTTTGTCTTCTTGGAAAAAGTGCTTGTCAATTGGAGAGAATACACCATGGAGTAGTGGAGATTAATCATGCCGTCTGATCGATCGTTCCCCTTTTTTTCATCTGCTTTTGGTCCTTTAAATTGATGATCATGGGCTTGTCGATAGGGCCAGACTCTCGTTTTGCGCCTTCCCTTCTTTCATTTCTTTTTTTCCCTCTTCGTTTCGTTTCTTTTCTTTTTGCCGTTTTGTGATCTCGCGTTCGTCCCTTGAAACTGTGGATGGTTCGTTGATGCTTGACCCCCTTTTTTCATCTAAGGTTTGAGCGGGTAATTTTGGTACATTTTTGTACTGTATTCTATAGAATACTATATTTTCATTGGCTGATATATGTAAATTTGGTAATATCCTTGTCACTGCTGAGTTATTTGATGAGTAATAAACCTATTTCCTTAATGGGAAATACTTTGCATTAGTCATCATATTATTATCACCTGACTTGAATCTCCAAGAAAAGTAGTCACATGATATATTAGTCAGCGATTTGGTTGTTCCACCTCGTACAAAATTTAAGTTAGAGGGGATCATTTCAATCATACCATCCTTCTAGACAACGAATTGCTAAACTGCTACTTTCTCAACATGCCACAGAGTTGAACAACACATCAGTATGATGTCAGGATTCTCGATCCAAGCAAGAATTGTTGTCATCCCTTTTAATATACGAAATAGATGCCATTACTTGGATCTGGGGCATCACTATACTCGGCCATGAAATCCACCATGGATTTTTAGTATCTTCACTCCAGGTTGGCCAGTGATGGCTAGAATACCACGTTTGTCTTATCGCCAAACACGGCAATTCACTCGCCCGTGTACATGTACATATACCGAACCCTAGGGTCTCACACCCAAACATCCCGCAGCGACTATCCGTCAATTGATTCCTTCCCTGAACCGTTTGCAGACATATCCTGTCTATTGGCCCTGCATACTGGCAGAATTGCAGGTACAAAGCCTACCCGGGTCATGGCCCAACCTACCCGTCGGGAGATCCAGACGATTCAGTTTTCCATTAGCAGTTTGACAGTCCCTCTAGTTCCCTCTCGGCGTATTCATTGTGAATTCGCGCTTGCTCTACAAAGTATACAAGCCCTAAATTGGAAAGTTTGCTCCCTCTGCATCCTATGCGATAGCTATAGTTGGTTTCGTATGTTAATCAACCAAATCCGTGAATCTGGTGGATATAGTCGACAATATGGTAGAACCTAGCACGTGGTGTGCAGGGCTGCCCTCTTCTCCTTAGTGACCTGTCGACAATGAGAGGGATATTTTCTTCAAGGAAGTTAAGGGCACGCTTGCATATTTAGTGGCAGTTCCATAGGCATTGACATCACTGCTGGCTCTCTGAACTGACCCCTCCAACAAGCACATTTCTGTTTTTGGCTTGGAGAGAATTGCGAGCACTGTTGCGGTAGAAGGGTGCCGTTTATATTTAAGGAAAGGATAACGGTTCGTTCATATAATTTTTGTTAGGCTAACTGATTCTTTGAAAAGCCGCAAATGAAAGAGGAGCATTACCCGATATATACCCTTTCGGAGAAAGATACCCGTCCACCACTAATCTGGCTCCTATCAGTTGATACCAACACCAAAAAAAATACAAGTGTGACTAGCTGTATATGAAGATACACTTCCATCTAGATTTTTTGACAACTTCATACCAATAGCATGTACCTTGTCTTCCCCATCAAGCCGAGCTATGTGGTGTGAATAATTAGCGGGTATCGCATGGCTAGCTCCCTGCCGCCCCATACTGATACCATCCCAGATACTTTTCCCCCTTGTTTGGACTACAAACTCTGTCAATTTCCTAGTGGAATCAATTCTTGGTACGGTCTCCACGGCGCTCTTTTTAGACTCCCTCAAAGTACATCCCTCCAAGATGATCGATACAATGGAGAGTGTAGGGTCGATAGGGCGGCCAATACTGCCCTAGAAACAGCGTATCAGTAGCTGTCGAAGGTAACTAATGGGACACAGATACACACCCTCTTTTCGCCCACTTAATTGAATGTACTAAACATCATGCAATGTTATCTCTTCATCACGTTGGGGCTTTATTGGCTGCCTCACATTGGAAGAGTTGATGACTGTTGACTTGCAGACTCATGCCCGCGATTGCGCTTCGAGGAGAGGAGAGGTCCGGGTGGGGCTGGCGGCCCGCAGAATAGCCTTAAAACTTTGAAGGTAAAAGGATAACTCGATGACAGTTACCCAACCACTGTTGTCATCACGCAGACCATTCACCAAGGATGTTTGGCTCAATCCACTTTCAAAAACTTTTATAAGAAGTTGTTGAGCCTTGAAGTCTCCTGGCACAATATTAACGAGATGCCATCTCGGTTTGGTGGTCAATTGGTTGCCTTTTTCCTATGGTACTTGGAGTAAACGCTAACTCGGCTGGCAAGTACTCCGTAAGCTGGATGCATATTACTGACGAGGAAGTCAAGGGCTTGCCTTATAATAATGACGGGCTAGTAAGTCCCATGCTCTTGGTTCTTCGTCCGCTTCGCTGATTATAAATGAGCTTCCCTCGCGTTTAGTTTACGTAACTAACTATGTGGAGGAGCTTGACCCACAGGCAACTTCCGTGACCCTATCATGGGTGCGATATTTATCTATATAATTCGATATGGGGCCGTAGGTTCAAGAGTGATCCTAGCTCATTCATACGATGCCTGTCTATATGTTCAGATGTGAGTTACTCGTTTACTAAGGAATGGCACAGGCTAATCACGTCTAACAAAGAAGGTATTCTCTCCGTTGGAAGAAGGTTGGCGAACGTAAGAAGAGCACTTTTTTCTCTTTACTTGCTTTGCATAACTCTACGCCTAAATACTCAATTCCAGAGAAAGATATCCATGCCGTTACTCTGGATTCTGGCCCAAATAGGATCCACATCTCTGAGGGCCAGAGTATTGAAACCCCCTGCACACCTGCATAACCACTTAACTACTTAGTAAATGGCTCAATACAGCCTTCGGATTCGAGAAGGGATTTTCTTGGGTCTGATAAATACACCAGTAAGAAGCGAAAGAAAATACAACGCAGCCTAACAAACTGCAGGGAAAATTCTATACCTCTAATCTCAATGTCCACTGTCCACTATGCAATAAATTATCTGTACGGAGTACGGATAGCTAGTTAACCAACCGTGTGAGCAGAATAACACTTATATACCCATATTCAACACGCCTGAAAGAAGAGTATTTTTACATACCAGTTGAATGTTGTATTTTTTTTTTTGTTTTAGAGAATCAACCCATGTATCCTGCTTTAACACTTATCTGCCATGTTTGAAAATGGGGCCGCTTATGGTGTACCCTGGATTTTTATGCATGCCCGGCTGCAGCTAGGTGACTCGAAGTCAGGGACTATACCCAGAGTAACTTGGCTCCCCGGCCTGTCTGCCCCCTGTAAATTACTCCGTCGACAGGGTAAAGGTTGAGCTGGTGGCCCAAGAGGGGGTCGCCAGCTGCGAAACTATTTACGGAGTAAGCTGGCCCATATATTTCCACTGTATATAACCAGCCTGCCACTTTCGCTAGTTAGCTGTTCAAGACACTGATAGGAAAGTGAATGTATGGCGGTTATCTGCTATTAAATTGAACCTCTTATTATCATGGCTTCAAATTTGACAACGTCAATCCTTCCGCACGCGATCGTTTTAGACTATGCACAGGCAGTGCTAGAGACGGGTCAATGGCTCAGAGCTGCGAAATCCCATATTTCAGCACATCCTTCGGCCGTGAGCCTTGCCATCATATCGGGGATAGTCATATATGTCATCTGGTCAAGTACAGCACGTTACTTACGCCTTAGTCCGTTCCATGGCCCGCCATGGGCAGCATTTACACGCTTATGGCTGTGCAAAACAATAGCTTCTGGTGAATCCGCAAGTCGATTTATAAATGTCAACCAGCAATATGGTCCCGTTGCTCGAATTGGGCCGAACCACCTCATTACCGACGATCCAGAATTTATTCGCAAGATTCTCGCGGCCCGATCGCATTATACCCGTGGACCATGGTTTGACTCCATTAGGATAGACCCTGAGGTGCCGAATATAGTATCCGAAAGACATCCGGGTAGACATAATCACTTACGGCATCAAATGTCTGGGGCATACGCAGGACGGGATGTGGAGGGGCTAGAAGATATGATTGATGAGCGTATCCAGGATTTTGTCGAAGTGATTGAGCGGAAATGGCTCTCTGATGATAATGGGACAAATGCATTTGACATTGCCAAACGGGTCCAGTTCCTGGCTGTCGATATGATCACACATATTTGCTTTGGAAAACCAATGGGATTTGTGAAGACAGATAGCGATGTGTCCAACTTCCTGAAAACAGTCGAATCCCAACTGCCCATAGTTCAACATTTCTCGGTCATCATCGAAATCAACGATCTGTTGCACTGGTTGGTGGGATTTCCTTTTATCAGAAGGCTCATAGTACCTTCATCCCAAGATAAAAGTGGAATCGGCATTATCATGGGGGTATGTTATGAATAATATCCAAACGTTCAAAGCGCTGTCCCTCGTGGCGGTACGTTGACAACAGTCAGATCACTCGTAATGAAGTCGAGAAGAGACAACAGTCCAAGAGTGAACCGAAGAAGGACATGCTCACATCTTTTATGAAGCATGGACTTTCTCCAAGTGAGGCAGAAACAGAGTTGATTATATCCTTGTGAGCTCTGATCCGTTAACCATTTAACATTATGATATAATTCTAACAAACTCTAAGGGTCGCCGGTTCCGATACAACTGCAACTGCAATCAGGGCAACCTTACTTGCTGTAGCGTCCAATCCACGAGTATATGCTCGGCTGACCAAGGAAATCGACGAAGCAGAAGCCAGTGGGAAGATATCCGCGCCGATTCGAGACCAGGAAGCGCGTCGTTTACCATATCTCCAGGCCTGCATAAAGGAAGGCCTTCGTTGTTTCCCGCCGGTAGCTCAGTTGCGCGAACGCATGGTTCCTGCTGGGGGAGATACATACAATGGACAGCATATCCCCGAAGGCACATTCATCGGCTTGAATACCTGGGGCGTTCAGCTAAACCCAGTGTTTGGTAACGATCCTCGGGTGTTCCGGCCTGAACGTTGGTTAATTGACGACGAAGCGCGTCTACAAGAGATGTCTCGAGTCCAGGAACTCATTTTTGGACACGGCACAACACGGTGCCTGGGTATCCCCATCGCCATGATGAACCTGAACAAAGTATTTCCGGAAGTATGTCCTATATCAATATCCAGGTATATATAATAAAGTTGGATGCTAACTGCACTATTCGCTAGTTGTTGCGTCGATTTGATATCAGTATTATTAATACTACTAGTCCGTGGACCAGTATATGTTATGGCATATTCTTTCAGAGAGAGATGAATGTGAGGGTGTCTTATAGACAAAATGTATAGTTCCGTGACATAAGGGTAGAAGTTACCCAAATAATGGTCTAGTTAAAGTTAACTTTCAAGAACCACAAGAAGTAACTAGTTAGCTACTTGAAGCTATCATGGCTATAATCTTTTAGGCATTTATATCAGTTTTCATGATATATAACGCCGGATAAGTAAACAAATAAATAAAAACTGGAAAGGATAAATTCAAACAAAATAGGATATTGTCAGATACATTTATGGGATGTTTACCCTAAAGTTATTAGCTTGATAAGGGAATAAGCTCATTTGGTAAGTCAAATGTAAGTTAACCCTGTGGACTTCATTTCAATCTATCACCACCCTCTTCTTCCTTCCCTCATGGTAACACCAATATATTGAGAGTAATTTAATTACATGCGAGCCCAGTATTATTGAGTCAATACCATAAACCCGTTCAATGTCCATTCTCTTTAGCACACTCATCAAGGGCATCGAACACTTTGTCGACGGTTGTGTTATCGACAGGGTCTTCGACATTAACCCAGGTTTTTGCAATGTTTTGGTGACTATTTTTGTTCGCCATTTCTCGTATAGTCTCATTGGTAGCGTTCTTGTTTGGCTGGACGTAAATTTTGACGAGGTTCCCAACCTGAACACCCCTGTCAATCCGCACTCCAATGTTTGCATCATGGCTAGGTGCTGGGATAATGCGGCGTCCTGCAGCCGAATTGTCACCAACTGACGGTCGAAACCCTAACCCTATAGCAAGAATACCTAACCCAAATGCTGGGAATCCGAAAATGGTTGTTTCCAGTGAAGTTGCAACTCTCGAATTCGTAAGAGAAACTTTTGACTCCGATTTTGATGAGGATGAAAGTGTGTTAACTTGAATACTTTCATTTATAGCTTCGCACGGTCCTTGATATTCCTGTTCCTAAAGTTCTTGCATGGAGCTCCCCAGGGCCACACCAGAATCTAGTAAGCGCCGAGTATATGTTAATGGAGAGGGTGGGCGGCCGTCAATTGAGTGATGTTTGGGACAACATGTCTGAAAGACAACGTTTCAATTTAGTCAAGAATGTCGTTGAGATTGAGAGGAAACTTGTGAACACGCCGTTTACTGGCTACGGCAGCCTCTATTATAAAGATGCATACGAGGAAAGTTATCCGGGATACTTCAAAGCTATTAATGCTGAAAAAGTGCCTGGAAAGGAAAACGAAGTATCCCGATTCGTTATTGGCCCAACAACGGAGAGGGCCTTCTATGCCGACAATGATGAGAAACATAACATCAGTCACGGACCTTGTGAGTTAAACCAGACACTAATTCCTTTGCTTTTATAAGTTTACAGTTTGAAGGGGAGACGGCTGTGGAGTACCTTGCTGCTATAACGAAGCGTGAGATATGTTCGGTTCAGAATTTCAACCTCGCTAGTCCAGGTGATACCTTGCCATTTTGGGAACGAGTCAGTACGCCATCTTCCTCTAAACTCCACGTCAAGCTCCTCGAACAGTTTATTACCGTTCTACCTTACATAATACCTCCATCTGAAATCATTCAACCTATCCTAATGCACCAGGATCTTCATTTTGACAATATATTTGTTGATGAAACGGACCCATCAAAAGTTTCGGGTATAATCGACTGGCAAGCAACCTATAGTTCCCCGATCTTCACGCAGTCTAGATTTCCCTCAATTTTCGACTGTGAGGATCCATACACTTGGGGTGCCGTCCATCTTACGCTCCCAGAGCACTTTGATACGTTATCAATAGAGGAGAAAAAGCTGGCCGAAGATTCGCTTGGCCGCCTAAGGTTAAAGAAATTTTACGAGTTGGCATCGAGAAAAATGAACCCCCTGTTAGCCAAGGCGATGGATGCAATGAGAAATGATGAGTGTCCCACCTCGTTTATATTTTATATTGTCCAACAGTCTGCGTTTGACGGACCAATACCCCTGAGAGAGCTTCTCATTCAAATTTATGAACAATGGGATCAGATAACACGAAGAAATGGCGTGACTCTGAAGTGCCCTATTCCATTCACAGAGGAAGAGATAAAACAAGCACGTCAACAGGCCGAGGAATGGGGGGAATCATTCAGCGAATTCGAGAACTTCCGAGCCAGTCTCCTTGGCAAAGATGGATGGGTTCCGCATGAACAGTATGAGGAAGCTAAGCGAGCGTTTGAAAATTCTAAGGGTGAGCTAGAGAGGTTAAGGAATGGTTTGGAACACACTTTGTAATATGAAGTAGACTTAATCATTGCCAACGAATGAATATGCAATCATCGGCTGGAATCTTGCTATTATAGCGAGGTAAAAAAATAGCAAGATTCACTCCAGTGCCAGCAGCGGGAGAGAAATTCTGACAATTTAAATTATCTCTTGTGCATCAACCGCGACTCGAACGCGGATTGGGTGCTTGACCAATTGTGAATGGAAGGCACCCGTGCTACCCTTACACCATTGATGCTATTGTGTGTTGGTGGGGCTCGCCTGTTGGCTTCATAAAATCTGCTCGTTGGTGTTCTATATTTACTACGACATTTCACCTTATTTAAGCTTATGTCACTCCCGATGCGCCAAGACGGCGCAGGAACCATCTTTTATTCATACGAGTAACCTCCCTCACACTAAATATTATAGTAGTTATTTCGTTTGATTTACGCCGAGACCATGTATCCGGGTAGTCTTCACTATAAAGACATGAATATCGCACAACTAGTCATGAAATGGTATACAATCAATCCTCGTCTATATGATCCGTGTCTCTCTCTACCTTCAACCGTGGGGCTTTGCCTTTACCTTTCCCGCCCTGCCCCTTCTGTCCACCTTTTCCTGCTGGGGCTTTTGCGTTTAACATCCAGTCTGGTGACTCTTTCACCAGTTCTCCGTTCTCCCACAATACGCCCAAGCCGTTCTTTCTTTCGACCACGATGTCGAAGAATTCAAGTCCAATCTTCTTGTCTTCGGTCCCATCGGTAGACATACCCTCACTTAAAATCACGCCATTCTCGCTTAGGCCGAATGGACACCCAGCAGCCAAGGCACGCTTAAGGTCAATATATATCAGTATCTGAGCATCTGCTCTCATCCCAGAAATTACGCCATCCTGTCCTCGGCCTTTGGTTGAAGGAGTTGCGACCTCTCCATCTCTCCCATTAGGCAGGATTGTACTTATAGATGGGCCACTGGCGAAATGTATGTGATTCCTTCCCATACACCTCAGCCCACCGCTTTGAAGTATCTTTGGCCATGTAGCGTGGTAGGTTCCATGAACAACGGTATCAGGCAAGGGGACAGGAGGATTTTCAGAGAGGGTCAGTGGTGTGAGTAGCGAAGCGGCGTCGATACACTTCATGCTATGTCCTTGTCGCGCACGGATCAGGTAATTATTCGGATCCGGGTCATTCGCAGCGAGTGCCTGACTGGTAGCAGTTGAAAGAGAGGATCCATCACCTGTGGTTGCTTCTTCTGTTGCCTTTATCTCAGCTGAGGTAGGTTGACCTGGGATATATAGAAGGCCAAATCTTTGCTTATCGGAGGTAGAGACTGCTTCTAGGACGTCAGAAAGGGTGGACTTTAGGCCCTTGAGTTTTCTATATTGCAGCTGAAGGATGTGTCAGTATCTGGTGCTTAAAGGGGCCCGTCTGTATGCTAACCAGTTCGCCAACGTTGGCATAGCCCTGTCTGTCGATATTTATTCCTTCCTTCTCCGCTGCATGTCGCAAGATAAACGTAAGTTCTCTTGATATTCTATATTCTCTTGGTTGATCCCTGCCCCCTCTTCCCCGAGGCGGCGCCATTTTGATAGGTATAAAAGAAGTTGTCTGGCGGCGAAGACGGACGAAACGCGGGGAGGTGGGATGGAAATATCGAGTCGGAGAGAAGGCAGAGGGATGATGCTTGGAGACTTGACGGCTCGCAGAAAAATACGTTGTCAATGAGTTCAGTCCTCTCGCATAGTATATTAACATAGAAAAGGGCCCTTGTATCTATTGTGCTGATATGCAAGTCCAGGTCAGCCTAGTTGGTTCATGGGTCACGCACGAGGCTCAAGATGACTCACTACCGGCTGCCTTCTTATCAATGACTAGTAAAGATGTAATTTCCTATTTCCTCTTAATTAGTTACTGTTTAAACAGTAATAGAGCTACTTAAGAGAGGCAGCTATTTTGACAAAGTCCTAAAATTGTATATACTAACTGAGTTGCATCTCCCAAGCTCAAGCCTGGCCCGAAGACGTTACTCCAGAATATCTAGGGCTGGTGTTTATCACGTGATACCAAGATGAGACCCACTTCATCTGACTAATATTAACTAAGTTGATTGGCCCAGCCAATAAATAGTCACGTGAAGATAATTAGTCAGCTAAGATGTTAACGTTATCTCCTGGTTTGTTGAAACATGTTCAGTTTTAGCGTATTTATTAGTAATCAAATATAAGGCTCTTATTGGTTACTAGGAGGTTAGCTTAATTATATAGTCAGCGCGTCCATAACCCATCTACTAATATCTATAAAAGCTATCGCATTTAATATTAATATCTATTTCTTCTATAAGAAAATCTCTAGTATGGCTCCAAAGACTATATTATAAGGTATCTTATAGGTGTAAGGTAGGTAATATCCCTATGTACTCCGTATACTCCGTATAAAAAGAGGATATTGGGAGGCTCTCTATACTTTACCTAATAGAGCCTAGCTTCTATTACTAATATTACAAATACTAATTGAATACTAAAAATACATAACTTCTTCTATTAGAATGTGCCGTTTGGCGTCATGGTGGTATCAAATAAATGACCGCTAAAACTGACATGTTTCAACAAACCAGGAGTAGTAGTGCCTTAATAACGTCCATCGACTTGGAGATACGCGACTGCTGCATCGTAGATTAAGTGAAGCGGTAACTAGTATAGTTAATATTAGCCCAGATACTCGCCCGTTTGGAGGCTTTTGAGGCAAGACAGGAAAATAAATCGCAAAGCCGCCGTTTAATTCGAAGATAAAGGGAAAATGTCGAACATTTAGGTATAGATGTGCAGCTATCTTGTGAAGCATTTGTTTGGACACAAATATGGATAATATACTTAGCTGATAAGAAAGGGGAACTGGAGAAGGAGAAAGATAAAGAAGGAGAGAGGATGAAGAGCAGGGGGAGCCGGTGGTAGGGATGTAGATGATTGGGGGCAAGAAATGGTACTACGGTGCGTTTTGAGGAACTACAAAATTTAGAAGAGAGCTTTAATGTGCTTGTTCGTATTGCGGTAGGCTTTAGAATCAGAAGACTCGGGGGTGATTCATAAGGCTACAGAGCGTTATCCTATCTACCAGATCGGCTAACTAGTGTGGGCCGAATAGGTAGAGAACTTGTTTGTATGAATGACTGTAAGAGGTTTCATGCCTCCCATGATTCTATTATTTTCTTCCATACCATTGCATTTATAGCACTAACTATTCTACTCTTCTTCTAGCTCCTGCAGGTTCTCATCCAAATGAAGTTCAGCACAAGCTGTTTATAGATTTGGAACGTAAAAGCGGTTCTTATGCAGAAACTACACAAAAGCTAGTATATTTCATTAACGATCACAGATGCATCCACACTCCGCAACAGGGCATATTTTATGCTTATTGAACCAGTCCCTCGCGTGATCTGCATGAAACCCATGGTTACAGTTGACACAGAACGCTACAAACCGTCTCATAATATCATCGTGGCTCTGAGTAGTCGATGCTGCCTTTTTTGAATCTTCTGCGATTGATGCTTTGGACATCGGGTCTGGGGTCCCCAACCACAACGAGCATATACCGCAGCGAGGCATATGCCGGTTGCATTTGGGGCATGCAGTGCCATTCATGGAGGGGTGACCTAATGGGTTCCCTGGGGTTGCGTGGGAATATTCGGTGGGCGTAGTAGCAACCTCAGAATTTGAAGTGTCCTGTTGTGTAAGGGGTCGGGTGCAGTAGTTACAGACAAGGCTAATTTGTTGGAGAGGTGGTTCCACGAGCCTGCGTGATTCCCATGTTATCGCGAGTTTCCTCGACTCGATATCGAACTTTACTCTGTTCAGATGTAGTTTCCATGAGTTCATTTGGTGTCGGTAGGTTTCGCGCCATGCCTCGAACCGGGCCTTGCTCGGGGCATCTCTTATAAATCGTGGAACCGTGTGACACATCGCTAGGACGGGTGTCTGCACGTCATTGAACTTGTTAATGTATGATTGAAACAAGTCCAACGCTGCATGATCAAGACCTGTAAGCAGAACACCCTCAACGTCTCCCTGGTGTATAGCCTGCACAGAGGCATCTCTCAAGTAGCTCGTGAGCTCGGCGTCAGGTAGCCAGCGCAATGCCACTTCCACACGGTACTTGAGCGGAAGGGTTGCTTCTTGCAATACAGACATCCAGTCACTATTGCCAACCATGGCTAGTATGGCCCTGGCATAAGGGTCTGTGAGTTCAGCTGCGATTTCTGCACATGTCTCTTCCCAATCGGGCCCTGCGTCCCCTTTTGACCCTCCTATGATGGCCATTGCCAATAATTTGTGTGCTTGGGATGGTTTATTCTCTCTTAGCGCCTTGTAGGCTAACTTCACCTCATCTTGGAATATAGCTAAGGCAGCGGCTTTGGAATGTTGCCTGTCTGCCACGAGCTTATTCACCGTATTAACAAGGTCATCATTTGACTCAGGTGCGCCGCATATATGAAGGCAAAGCTGACGTTTTTCAGGAAACTCAGATTCACAGGTTTTGCTTTGAGCGAAGTTAAGCTTGTGTACCAATTCTTGGAAAAGCTGGCTTATACTTCGTTCTTCAGCCAGTTCTGAGCTATCACGTCTGCTTTCAAAGCTTCGTCCTGTTTACGACGTTAATAATCACCAAAAATAAGAACCTAGGGCATACTAGATGGACGAACCGAGCTTCCCATTCCAAACACTATACACGCCTACATAATTCATGTCAATTCCGTGTATGATCATCGAATCGTTCTTTGACCGCGAGTGTGCACCTAATCGTTTTTATTAGTAAAACAGAAAATTCGATGTAGACAGGTAACTTACGCCTAATCCAATCCCATAACTCCTGTAGAGAGTGGTTATCGGATACTATAGCCTTATTTTTCTCGCTATCCAGCAGATATCCTTCTTTACATCTCAAGCGGGGTATAGTTAGCCATGACAGTGCATCATCAAATGAGGGATTGTCGTCGATTGGAAACGCGCTATCTCGCTTTTCGTGGTTTGTTTCAGCCGTTTCGCCAATTTGGTGACCCGAGGTGGATTGGTGGCTATGTTCCTCCTCACTCGAAAGTACATTAGGAGTTTTTCCAAAATTAATTTGTGATGCAGTGAGTCCTAAGTCTGATGATGGCCTCAAAACCATAGGGCTCGAGTCACTGCAAACTGGACCTCCTATACTCAAAGAACACTTAGAAGAAAGATCTGTGGAGGATGGCGGAGGTGGTGGAGTAAAAAGGCTGACAGTCTTGTCAGCCAAGAGTGTTATTGCAACCGGTTGAGATACCACTCCTTTGTTTAGAAAATCGAAGGAAGTAACCCGTTGCCAGTCTTTCCTTGCAGCACCGCCAGAAGGGAGAATAGAAGGCCTGAAGTCTTGCACTTTCCTAGTATATATTTGCTCAGGGTAATGTTTGCTCGAGTCTTGCCCTAGGGCATGTTCTAAGGATGATTTGTTTTCCTCGGAAAGATACTCCTTCGCAATATCATAGCAACGAAACGTTCCGGTTGTGGTAAGCATTCCTAAGCATCCCCGCTTTGATCGACAAAACCGGAGACTTGAGATTGTAGAGTTGGATTCTATATCTGGTTTTAAGTCCAACGCAGTAGAAAGAGGACCAGAATCCGCACTAGCAGATGCGGCACCTGCGGCTGTGGGGTAGCGAAATCCTGAACGGCGATCCCATATGCTAATGGCGACGTCATTCGAAGGGAAACAAGCAGCAATATAGTTCTCGTCTAGCCAATCTATGGCTATGTTGTGGACACACCGTGTGACGAACTGCAGTGATGGGCTACCAGATGACTCTAGAAACAGACGAGGTTTAGATACTATTTTCAAAAATAAAGTGATGTAACTCTGGCAAAAGGGCAGGGGTTGAAATATGTACATACCTCGTAGGTCATATATCCTAACTGACTGACCTCGAACCCCAACAACTAGCGTTTCTGGGTGATCCTTGAAGAACTTGATACTTGTAATTGGTTCTGAGCTGGCAAGCTTCCGGAGCGGTTCTGTAGGATACCGACTGGATCCAAATGGTCGAGCGGAGCTTCCTAAGCTAAGGCGCTGATTCACATTCCATATATTCAGGCTGAAATCATTCCTAACTTTGTCGAGGCCAGCAGCTAGCAATCCCTGTGTATTAAATGCAACAGCATTGCAAGATCTCTGATTTCGTATGGGGAAAACAACAGGACTCTGCGTATCATCATCTAAGCGGAGAACTGCTGCCTCTCCCGACGACTGTCCAACAACGGCTAAGTTCTCATCGGCTGATGACCAGTCAAATGCTCGGAATGGAGGGACTGAGTGTCGGGAAAATAGAACATCATACTTCAACGTCCCCAGGACATCATCACGAGAGGTGACCTTGCATAAGTTGAAGGACTTGCCGGGTATATCGACGTAGAGAAACCTCTGGTCGTCCAATGTTGAACTCGGTGACCAGCGGACAGCGGTCTCCATCCTGTGTGGGGTATCTTGGCTCTATCGTAAATTAATGCATATGATGAAAATTGGCTTAGGCGTATTTCACCCGGGATTAAAGGCCATGGCGATTATAAGGCCATTATCGTTCAAAAGTAGTCAGTCCGTCCTGGGGTTGACGTCCTTTGGCCTGTCTGAAAGTACACGATCTTCTTTCTCCAGATGCGACTAGGAAGGTAATGCTTATATAAGCAGTCTTTTGAAAAATAAATAAACCTTATGGATCTACTGATATTTATTGGTCAGGACAACTTATGCATATTACATAATATTGTTAATGTAGGCTCAAAGAAACTCCGCCTTATCAAAATCGCTACCTTGCAGAAAAAAGTAATATTTTGATTTCAGTAGGCGGCCGTCAACTTGCTCATATCTACCCTTCTTGCACTCATTGGAGTACCACATCTATATCACTACCACTGAAACCATGAGTTCTACCTCCAGCAAACGCAGCCGTAGCGAGGAGCCTCATGAAAAATATAAAAAGGCACGATACACCTACCAGCAAAATGCCAATGGTTCAAAACACCACAAGAGGAACAGCAGAAATAATGCTGCTGGTTCTTCAGGGCCCTCAGTCAATGATCTCAAGAGCAAAATACGAGCCACCAAGAGACTATTAGAGCATTCGAAGACCTTACCTGCGGACGTGAGGATTGAGAAAGAGAGGGCCTTAAAAGGATACCAGAGAGATCTAGAGAAAGTGGAGGAGAACAGAGCTCGAAATGCCATGATATCGAAATACCATTTCGTCCGGTTTCTAGGTAGTTTGCTGACTATATCTATACGGTCATTATTTAATTGCCTTTGCTAACAATCTGCATATAATAGAGCGAAAAACAGCCACCCAGAACTTGAAGAAATTACGGCGCATGAAAGAGAAGTTGGAAAACGAAGAGGAAAACGGCGCTAACGAGAAGAATCCCACAACCAAATCCAGAGCTGATCGATTGGCAGAACTTGAGAAACAAATATATTCTACTGAAGTAGATATAAACTACGCCAAGTACAGCCCGCTAACGGAGAAGTACATATCGTTATTTCCCAGCGACAAATCTAAGGATAAAGAAGGGCGGAAGAAGAATAGAAAGGATGGTGATGATGGCGAGGAACAACAGGGAGAGATTGAAGATGGAGAAGAGGAAAACCAGGAGAAATCCGCACTCGGACAGAAATTGGCCCCAATTCGATATGCGTCGAGCGAGAGGCCGCCGCTCTGGTACGCTGTGGAGCAAAGCATGAAAGATGGAACGCTGGAATTACTACGGGAAGGTAAATTGGGGATTACAGTTACGGGGGAGAGGAAGGGAGTCAATGCTGGAATTAAGGAGGGTGATATGGCCTCTGGTCGGAGCAAGGCAAAGGGAAGCTATTCGACCATGTCAACCAAGGAAATCCAGGGCGGAGTGTCGTTGCGTGGGAATAATCAGCGTATGAACGAAGCAAGGAACGATGAAGATGATGAAAGTGATGGTGGATTCTTCGAGAAATGATTGAATTAGATATACTGTTTAATACCCTCTTGTGATTGAAAGATAGACGGATATATAATTTTGGGCACAAAGACCCTATGAAGTCCTATATTGTTAAGATTCCGGTTTCTCTGGTCTGAAAGGACAGTAACTCCGCCGCCCAGTCTAAAATAAAAAAAAAAAAAATAAAAAGAAAATAAAGGAGAGATACATGTTTGAGATAAGCACGGAATAACAAGGATAAAGGAATGTGCAAAACCAGTGAGCTTTCCTTGCAATTTGCCGAGCGAAATGAATGTGAACAAAAAGTAAAAAAATGTATCCCCGTACTCCCTTTCGTAGATGTTGCTGCAGTATATTCGCTCGTGAATAGATAGGTCGTCCGTCATATGAATTGGGGAAAAAAAGGGAAGTGATAAAAACGACCCATCGCTCAAGAAAAACATCAGAAAAGAACTCCTCGTAAGATGACTCCGGTATATGTCCGTATAATCCATAAGCACTGCAATGAAAATACTTCATCAAGAAGAGGAGGGCGAAAGATTGAAATGTTCACATGACGAGACAACCGCCACTTCTGGCTCGTCGTCTTCTGCCACCCAATGGCGCCAATCCAGCTGGCCCATAACCGTACTCCTGGTCTTCGTCCATGTCATATAGAGCTTCCAAATCTCTTGCTCGGCGTCTACTTCTCCTGGTAGTGCCGCCAGTCTCTTCATTGGCCATCATAAAGTCACCCCATTTCCTCTCTAGACGCATTGCGGAAGCGAGATTCCCGCGAAGTACTCGCTTGGTATGTTCGTCGACGGTCTTTTGCCATCCATAGTAGCATTTAAGGCTGATAATTTCTTTCGGGTAGAGGTTTGGGCGGGGAGTTGGCTGTGGAAGGGGGGAAGAGAGTGCCGGTAGGTAAGGAGTTGATGATCCAGAGTCAGAATCTGAAGTCGTGGTAGTGATAGAACTGCCGCTGGAGATGGTGGAAGCGCTATCATCATCCTCTTCAACAATTCCTTCTCCACTATCTTCCTCCTCTTCATCATCAGAATAGCGAGGAGGGGGGGATGAATGAGTTGGCTTTGGTGCACCAGAAGATGGATAAGACATGTAGGGAACAGAGCAGTTGTTAGAAAGCACTTCCCGGACCCCAGCCCAAGTTACGTTTCCACAGTCAAATACCGCCAGACGGAAACCAATTTTTGAAAGTTCAGGTCCGACGCCACGTTTTCGCATCTGAGAGCAGATTTCCATCAAAGTGAGATCGGAGATGCGGGTATTGTCCAAGTCAAGAGAACGGAGACTGGGGCATTTGCGTAGTAAGGGCAAGATTCCTGTATCTCCAATATTTTCACAGAAACTGATATTCAAATGTTCAAGGGTTTGAGAGCATGAAGCCCTGGCCAGCTCCGTGATGACATAGTTTGTTAGTTCACCGAGTTCTTCCAATTCGATAAACCGTAGTTTTGGAGTTGTATTGATGATAGATGCAATGCAATCATCTGTCAAAGTGCTGAGAAAGGAAAGATGCAGGCCCTCAAGTTCTGGAACGTTGTGTGCAAGGATCTTGACTCCATTTTCAGTGAGATGACGACAGTTGGAAAGGTTTAGATGTTTGAGTTTTCGTGGAGGGACCATTGGGCGGCCGGTAAGGATGTCGATTTCCGGGTTGATGCCCTGGATAAGTGCTTTCAGGCTGGCATCGGTGATGGAAGCGCAGTCAGCGAGGACAAGCCGCTCTAGCGAGTTAGATTTGAACAAATCTAACATTATACCCTCGTCGTCCCATCCTACAATGCGGGTGACTCGTAGATCCTTAAGTTGAGTGCAAGACTTTACCACACTGGAGAGCCCCTGAGTGTTTATCCCTGCACACCATGAGATGTTTAAAGACTCTAGCATTGGACAGTTTTGCGCGATAGCTTCCATGGCGGAGTTAGTGGCGGTAGAGACGCCACACATATTAATATGTCTCAATCGCAGGTTACGGGTAAAGAAGCAGTTAATCGTGGCTGGGTCCATCAAACAGTCTTCGATATTCAATTGCACCAAGTTTCGGCACAAGTTTGTCACGCGATCACCCTCTGTGCGCCAGATATCCAGCAGCTGAGCACATCCACGGAGACTTAGATTCCTCAAGAATGGCCCTGCAGCCAGAATCACTTTGAGCAAGGCATATCGAGGTATTTCCTGATAGTAGGTTGAGGTATCTAGACATGCCCAAAGTTGACCATCGAAGCACATCTTGTTCCAACTCTTGGACACGATAGAACATCTAAACAATTCTTTTGTGCTGAGAAATTTGAGAATATTGATCCTGACTTCCATAGGGAGATGAACAAATGTATCCCGACGCAGACGTCCTGCGGACATCTTCCTTACTGGCAGTGCATCCTCAAAGATATCTTCTTCCGCAGTAGAATCGAGCATCACTGCACGAGATGACGGTCGTAGATCTGCTGGAAGGGGAATAGAGGTCGGATTCTGAGCTGTACTGTCTGTTCCAACAACCCGGTTCGGCTGATGGTGATCGTCCGCACCGGAACAACCGCTAGAAACAGCGGGTGAGAATCGCCTGTTTGAAAGATCGCTATAAACGCTCGGGTCATCCCAGCAATTGGAGGTCAAGGAGACGCAGGACATGGATGCTCCGGTTCGAAAGCGTCGCGAGCCTTCTGAAGCAGACCGACCCCGGCCCAGCCTAGCCAGGGAGGGACTGGAGGCCATCCGCTGTATACCCTTGAGGAGCCTCTTGCGGCCTTTGAGCTTCTGCTGACCATCTTGCTGATTTTCGTCGATTCCAGGAGTGAGAGGAGGAGAGGACTGGCCGGACGCCTCGCCATCTGGCGGCGTCTGGAATTCGTCTGAGAGGATTGAAGCCATGGTGACGAGTCCAGCGACGCGGAGGAGCCGGTCTAGTAACCAAGAGAAGAGAAAAACAGTTAATTGCTCGTCGCCAACTGCTGGAGAGTTGAGTGGTAAGGTGTTTAGATTGATTGTAGTTGTAGCGATGAATAAAATTCGGTGTTTCAAAGCCTTGTAGTATCCATATCACGCCAATGCAGAGCAGCCCCAGCTGAGGAGGAATAAGCGAGGGGGCAAAACCACGAAGCAACCCTCCCTGGGAGATGTATTGACGCTGCTTGACCTGCTTCGGCTATGGTAGGAGAGAAATAGAGAGGATGAGAGGAAGGCGAGATAAAGGGGAAGCCGGAGAAAGAAAGAAGGGTAAGGGGGAAAAAAAAAAAGGAGAGAGAGGATCAAGTATCCATTCCGGCCCGGCGAGGAAGACGAAGGGTGGCAGTAATAGAGTTAAAGCGTACCACTGACTGACTGAGGGCGACTGCGAGTGAGCCAAAGAGAGGCGCGGGATTCTCTCAGGAGAAGGTCGATGACGGCGAGAAAGGCTTCGGCAGGCTGCGTTTACAACGGTCTCGAGACCTGCCGGGCTGACGCGAGCTGGCGATTTTGTAGTCGATGACGGCAGTACCTGTTCGCTGCCAGAGCCGCCACCATGCCCTGCGGACGAGTCACATCGGCATGGCACTCGCAGAGAGACGGAGGCAGCCAACCCACTACGAGCTGTCAACGGGCCTATTAGGGAGTCATGCGACTGTGATGGTGGTGTGGGGAGCAAGAAGGTCTCGAGAGCGAGCGAGAGAGTCGAGGTTGAGGCGTGAAGTCGGAGTTTTGAGGATGGAGTCGTTAGGGCCGTCTTGGACTGTGAGGTCGTCTTGCCTTGGCCTGTCTGGGTGGCCCCGCTAGCGCTGCCGAAGTCGACGCTACCCCGGATAGGCGGGCTTATCGCCTATCGATAAGCGGGCGGGGACAAGAGCCGAGGTACCGGGTACTTCTGCTGTCTCTCAACTCTTCGCTCTCTTCGTCGTCTTTGTTGTGCTGGTGATAGTTGATGAGACTGCGCTATATGGCTGCAGGAGCTAAGTGATGGTGACAAGTGACCGGCAGGCCGGCTGACTGCTGCTGTCCGACCCCCTGGGGCTCAGCTGATGCCTGCTAAGAGACCGTTCGGAGATGATTTACGCTGCACCCGCCAGGCAGGCAAGGAAGACCACGCGGGTCTTTTTTTGGTTCTTTAACTGGGTGAGTCCTGGGTGAGTCGGCCAGCCAGTCCGTCAGGCAGTCAGACACGGTTCAATACTAAGTTACGTTACATGCATCTTCCGCTTCTTCTTCTTTCTCTTTCTCTTTTTTTTTTTTTTTTTTTTTTTTTTTTTTTTTTTTTTTTTTTTTTTTTTTTTCGGGGTGACCTGCTTTGTTTCACCGGTTGGGTTCAAGTGGAGTTTGGCAGTGGTCTTGTTATCCATGGGATGGAGACGGGGTACAGGAGGAATATGAATGTCTTGGGCTAACAAACACCTGTCTGATACAGATAGATACACAATTGCAAACCA
Source organism: Trichophyton rubrum CBS 118892 (assembly GCF_000151425.1). Taxonomy (NCBI): domain Eukaryota; kingdom Fungi; phylum Ascomycota; class Eurotiomycetes; order Onygenales; family Arthrodermataceae; genus Trichophyton; species Trichophyton rubrum. Next base: position 1,110,027 of record NW_003456428.1, on the reverse strand, counting down.
GCAGCTCACAGGTTTAGATTAATCTTGAGATGAAGGCGGAGAGAGAGAGAAGGCGAGTCCTTCCGAAACGCCGGCGGAAGACGAGAGTGGATAGATAGTAGGAACAAGGGGAAGGAGAGTCAAAGAAAAAAAAAAAAGGGAGAAATAAGGAAGAAAGAGAGGGATAGTTAGGTAGTTATCGAGATATGCAAAGAAAATGATATGTGTCCAATCTGCATAAACCTGCGTCCTCCCTTCTCCTGGCTTCACTTCCATACATACAGCATACAACATCATCTCTATCTTTTTCCTTTTCGGTAATTTTTAATCCAGTGCCATGCCCGCTTCATGCAAAAAGAGGTGAAAGAAATAGAAGAGGGGAACAAAGAAGTCGGGATAAGATAAACGAACCATGGGATGAAAACATTCTAAAAAAAACGTCAAAGATGGTGGCTGGATATCATAGAAAGAAAAACAGAAACATGGACAGGAGGATAGTTAATCGTGAGAGCGTAAAAATAGACGGGTTAAAGCGGCAAAAAATAAATAAATATGGAAACGTCCGCCGCGATGCATATAGTAAAGGATGAAATAGGACTGGTGGATCGAGGGCAGGGTTAGGCCAAACCGTTGTATGATAGAGAAAAAAAAAAAGGGGGGGGGGGGGGGGAAAGGTCGCCTATGGAGGTAGACTTATATAGAAAATAGCGCGAGAAAGTGACAACGGGAATAGCATGTTTCCTGGGTTTATGAGTTTATGCTGAAGACCGAGGCCGAAAAAGTAGTGTAGGGGGTATCGGTAGGTAGAGTAGTTTGAGGCTCTGAGATTATCGACTAGGAAGACTTGTTGCTGCTGCACCATTACTATTCCCGTTACCGTTGGCAGCAAGCTTCATCCAGGGATGATTCATTACTTCGGTAATAGATATTCTTGTCTGCACATTCCGATCAAGCATTCGGCGAATCAGATCAAGACAGTCGTCAGTGAACGGTAAGAAGGGAACACGCAGTGGGTGGTCCATAATTTCGTTGATGTTGTAGAATGGATTTTCCTTGTAGATTATCGTGTAGAGGAGGATTCCTAGGGCCCAGACATCTTGTTCCTTGCCGAGATACGGTTTTCCCTGTAGAACTTCCGGTGCAGCATAGTCTAAATCCTTATTGTTAGTAAACCACTAAGTTTTAAAAAAGAAATCGTGGTGGCTGCATGCATACCTATGGTGCCAACAAACACATCAAACGGGCCACTGCGAATATACGCGGCACTTCCAAAGTCAATCAGCTTGATCCTGCCTTCGCCATCGAGAATGACGTTTTCATCCTTGATGTCTCGGTGGACAACAGACGCCTTGTTGTGTAGATGGTCGATGGCACTGGCGACCTGGTAGAAGATATTTCGGCATTCGTCTTGTTCCATGTTTGCACGGAGCTCGACATAATCGAACAGATCCATGCCTGGAAGACCATGCGGCACCATTTCGATGTAGTAGTTGACATCATCTTCAAAGAAACCTTCCATCTCAACGATGTTCGGATGGCGGTTGCCTTCGCGGCGGAGGAAGTTTAGAACGTGGATTTCCAGCGGCACCGTGCCAAGGACCCTATCCCGAGTCCATGTGTCGACAAGGATTCTGTTCTTGGTGACGTATTTAAGGACGACCTTTTTCGACGGGTCTCGTCTGGACCGGGTCAGTTTCACCTGTCCGTAAGCGCCTTCTCCCATATCTTCCAAAATTACGTAGTCGGATATGCTCTTCTTGGTTGGGACTTCGTCATTCGCAGGAACGGCCACCCTGGCTTCCGCTGCTCGTTGCAGAGGCTGTGGAACAAGAGGCTCAGATGCAGCTTCTGTCAACTGTTGAGTCAAAAGAGATGACTGGGACAAGGGTTCCCCAGACGGCGACTCAACCTGTGGTATTCTCTGCGCCGATAGAACGGGAGACACCTGGCCTGGAGATATGGGCGGAACCTCAGACACTTTCCTCGCCTTGTTGGGTAAACAGAGCATGTCATCCTCCGTAGGTGAATGAAGCTGCCTAGAATATGACACCCACAGTGCAAACACATCCTCCGTAGACCGGGTGGCATTGCTGCTGTTGTCACCCTCGGAGGAACTGCTCCGGTCAGATCCAGAAGTAGGCTTGCTGTTCTCAGGTAGCGCACACTTGCTTTTAACCACCCGCATCTGCACGTCGACCGTGAGCTTCGAACCATCTTTATGACACGCAGGCAGACCCACAGGGCGCAGATCTGTCATTGTCAATTTGGACTCACTATGCCGCATCATGAATAAGGCTCGAGCCCTGCGGAATCCGTGTTCCGAAATAACCACTCCATCCACAAGGGGAGTGTCGTCCTGCTCAGTCAGAATGCTGAGAAACTCGTCAAAATGTGGCAAGAGGTCCGTAACCTGGGAACCCTCTGTTTTGGGGTCACCGAACAAAGTAGCAGTGAACGCCGAGTTGGCGCTGATGATCTTCAGAGTTTTCGCACAGAGTACCATCATGCCAGCGATATGCGGGAAGCAAGATATGCGGAAAGCATGAGATCCAGAGACAGGCGTCAAGGTCAGTGGGATGCTGTTGTCATCCCGAGCGCCAAATGCAGTGAAGTGTCTTTGTTCATTGATTTTAGAGAAGTCAGGCTTTCCGCAGCCTGTCGGAAACCGCTCGGGCACATTAGGTAGGAGCTTAAAGATAGAAGAGCCCCTTTGAATCATCATTCTGTCCCATATCTGTTCAGAATCGCCGCTGACGCTGGTCACTCTGCCTCTATCATCGAATTCCATGGTAACAGCGTGTTCAGTGATTTCTTCGACAACCCAAATCAACCCTCCTCTCTTCTCCATCACCCAGAGGCTTGCTGAACCCGTTGTGCCGTTCCTCTTCTGGATAGGAACGACCTCGCCGCAAAGTAGCACGCCACGCGACTTTTTGGATGAATGATTGGGGTTCTTGGGTTGTTTGGTTCCGTTGTTGCCGTTTCTGTTGCCGTTGCCGCTATCACTTGTAGCGCTTGAAGACGGAGAGCTATTCAGAGCGTTTGCTTTTCGCGTAACTCGGGACGGGGGTTTGCTCAGTAACTGTGCAGTAACGCCGCTTCCCAGGCCGAATAGCTTACCGGGAGCCGCCTTGCGAGGTGATTCCTCATGGCGGTAATCTGATTCTGGAGTCGGAATCTGTGTACCTTGAAGCTTCGACGCCAGCCACTCTCTTCTTTCTCTCTGAATCAAATCTAGAATGCTTATCTTCCTGAACTCACACTGGGTAACTCCGAATATGAGGCACGCAAGGTCGTTGGCTGCAAGGATAGTCCACTTAGGCTTGGTTTCGGTGGTAAACACAGCCTGCGTAGGAAGCGATGATTTGCCGCTGTGGACGTGCATGGTGGGCGTCATACAGCCGAAGCCAAAGGACGAGGTACTCCGGTTCGAATGGAATTCCACGGCGGAGTATGGCTCTGTTATGGCACCCATGGACTTACCGTGCTGCGACAGGGATCCGATATCTGTAAATGTCCTCTTCAAACTAACTCGTCTTGACGATGGAGCCGACTTTCTGCCTCTCGTGCGAGGCGTTGCTCGCTCCAACGTCACTGGACTCAAATGCTGTTGTTCCCTGCCAGCAAACCTATCCTGTGGAGACCTGATTTCTGCAGGACTGTATGTTTGATAGGCTCCAAAGGCACGGTCGAAGATATTCCCGCCTGCTTCGGGAACTGGCGGTCCCGTGGCTGGTCCCACAGAGTGATTAGCTGCATCATAACTGCCCAGCAGGTTCGAACGGGAGAGTATGTCCATCATCCACTGTATCTCGTTTTCATCGCTCATCTGGGCTGGGCCATCAGTCTGACCCGAGTCGTTTGTATGTAGCCCAATTCGATCCCGGAGAAAGTCGATGGACCGCTTTAGGAGATTCTGTCGATTATTTAGTAGGTCGTCCGATTGCTTCGCAAACGAAAAGGAGTGCAGTGACTCTGATGGAAATCGGTAGAGGTCTTCGACGCCCGGCGAAACTGTGCCGTCGGACGGGTGTGTGGATGGTATGGTGGATTTGTTTTTATTATGATTATTATTTGGCTGTGACTGAGACAGCTGCTGTATCGAAGACGAAGATGTCAAGGCAAAGGGGAGAGAAGGAGCTCTCGAAGATTGTCGTATGCGAGGCAGGCCAGACGAGCTGAGCCCATGGTCATGTTCGAGCAGAGGAGATCTACACCGGGTGCATAATACCACACAAGGCAGTCAGCCAACTTGAAACTCCGGTTCCATCGGCGAAGGGTAACTAAGCAGTAGTCTGTATCCACGGATGAAGGACTGACCTTGCGAGATAGTCGTAATCAACAGACGAAGTGTCTATGGAAAGGGACTTGGGATCCTCGCCCATCTCTCCTTCGCGGCTCGAGGTTCTGGTATCGTGAGGCGAGTGCATCTGGCTGGAGTCAAAACGCCCATCGCCGTTATGAATGCCTACTCTCTCGCCTAGCTCATACAGACCAGGTCAGTTATAAATATGATAAAAAAAAAAAAAAAAAAGATAAACGGCGCAAGAGATGAAGAAAGGTTGCTAGATGTCGCTGTGAGGGTGCCACAAGATCGTTTCCCTTGCAACCTCCGATATCTTTCGCCTGCGCCGGACTGAAATGACCGAGGTGACTGACCATTCTGATAGCCCATCCCCTCAGTCTCTGACATGACACAGAAGAGGGATACAAGAAGAGATCCCAGGCGTGAGTCCTTGTCGGTGTTTCTTTCTTTTCAGTGCTTACGGAGGCAGACGGTCTTCTCTAGATGAAACAAGCTGCGCTGTCCCTCGCGTTCCTAGAGTCGCATCGCAGAGCAAGGGTCGGCGGTCACGAAAGACAGACTTAAATAAGAAACGAAGGGGAAAAAAGAAGAAGAAGAAGCCCCAGTGTGGGAGCTGATGAAGGAGTGGTCGATGTGATGCTTGCTTAGTCCCTTACGTCACTGACGGGCCCTGGCCATGTATATATAGTGTAGGAATGGCGGAGTTCCGTTGGCCGCAAAAGGGGGCCGGTCCAGGCAAACAGTTGCAGCCGCCAGTGGATGCAGCGGATGCGATGCAGCGGTCTTCCTGTCTGCTTCCTCGTCCTGCTGAGCTATGCGAAAGGGCGAGAGGCGTACAGTTGGGCGTTCTCTCGGAGCCTGCAGAGGTAAGGGAGCGATGGCCAGCCAGCAACAGGGAGCTAGGCGGAGGACGGCAGCCTGGCAGGGAAACAGGGAGAGAGACGGAGAAGAGAGAGGTAAAGGTATCTGTAGACAACCCAAGAACGACCAAGACCGCGGTCTGATATCTCAGATATGGATGTCTTCGGGCTGCTTCTTGGGTTTATATTGACTATTTTATTATCGCCTGCCTCGAAAATAAAAAATTTATGCACACCAGACCAACCAACGTATTCCACTAACTGATTAACAAAAACCAAGTTACACTATCTAAAAATATTACTAAAATCCGTAACATAGCAGTCAGTTACCAGTTAAACAAGTTAAAGTGATATATAATAGTTATTTTTTAACAATGCTGTTAGGTAGTTATGAAATGAGGCTGTTAAGGAAGAGTTGACAGAAAATGTATCAACAAGCAAGTAATAACTATAGACAGGAATAGCAGGCCAGGTTAGTGTCGTATGGTATGTAGGTATGTACTGCAGGGACTGGTCCCTGGATGCAGGTTGAGGACAGGTTTGAAGCATTAAGTAAAGGATCTGAAGCCGGTCTTTAAGTATTAGTCTAGAAAGGCCTCAATTTACCCTGGGCTCTGCATTATTCGAAAGTCGAGGGCCTCGCAAGCTGTTACTCGATGCTCAAGGCACCTTCAAAACCCAACGAGGCCAGGCTGTGTATCCGTTCGCGAGAGTGGCTTGCTGGTTAGCGAGCTGTGTCTGGCTCGTGGTGCGAGTTCACGAGCCTGGTTGGGGCTGAGGTCAACAAGCAGCTTCTTCGAATAAGGCTGCAGGTTGCAATTCGCTTGGGGAAAGGAGACAGTCAACCCGTTAGCAAGTTACTTGTCTATCAAATGATCCATTCACTTGTGTCTATCACACGAGTTGACGTGGGAAGCGTGAAGATATCACGGGTGGAAACGTTGCTCGTAAAATATCTTCTATACGTCGATCCTTATGCTAGTTAACTACTGACCCGGGGACTGTTCTCGCCGCCGCTGCTGCATCGACTGCGGAGCATGCTGTAAATCAGAGAGGAGCAAACCTCCAGCAGCTGCCCGGCTGTCACTCTGCGCCTCAGGGTCATCAAAGATCGATTTCAGTGGTACTCGTCTCTGTTCGGGAGGCGCGGATGCGCTCGTTGCAAAGCTTGGCCGGGCTTGATCGTCGCCCAGGATCCAAGCGAAGGATGGATCCCGGACCGAGGTTCGTGTTGGTCGGCTGGGATACGCTTTCATCGATGCTGTCGTATGATTGATGTTATTTCCCATCTTTGCTGATAGGGTGTTGTTGTTGTTGCTGTTGGTGGCAGCAGTAGTGACGCTGCTTGGCGGTGACCATGGTGACTGCGGCTCCTTCATGCCAATCTTGTCTTCGGCAGCGATGGTAGCCTTTTCTTCGCCCTTCTCGCTCGACTCTACTCGCGCAGGGGTACGGTCTATGGCAGTCTGGGCTCTTCCTCTGGTCGGAGAATCCTCGCTGCTCCGAGCGTTGGATAGACGATGTATTTCTTCTCCAGTGTCTGCAGAGGCCAGTGGAATCGAGGCATCTTCGAGACAGGCCTTCACCTTTCGAATGGCAGCAACGGCATCATTCATTGCCGACAGGCTGCCCTCTGTCTCTGCGCCTTTCTCCCCAGCTTCTCCTGATGGGGCTTGCTGGGTATGCAATACATTCAGTGCATCCTCTAACATCATCGCCAAGTCTTTATTCCTTTGCTCCATCGAGGCCACCCTCAGCTGCAACTCTCTAACTGTAGCGAGTGATAGTCGGGGTGGGCTGGGGGAATCCCACACCGGACCATCATGGCTAAATAATGCAGAGTTCGTTCCGCCTGCTTGAAGACCTTGCATGTTGCGTCGAGCTTCAGTCACCGCACCACGGACGGCTTTTGTGACGCCCCATCCTTCTGCTCGACGATACAGGCCCTCCGAAACATCCTGGAAAATAGAGTCAAGGCGTTTCGCGGTTATCCTGTTCGGTGAGCTGTTCGGGCTATTGAAAATATCTCGAGTGATGGATCTGCTCTTGTGTCTACTGGGTAAGGACATCCCAACCCTAGGAGGAGGAGACACGTTATTTTGGATCGTCGGAGGAATATGCCTGCCAGAGTACTTATGAACAAGATAAGAGGCACCCTCACACGTTGAGTTGTGCTCTAGATAGAGACCATCGAGAACAAAAGTACGTGGTTTGATAGGTTCTGGAGACGGATATCTTAGTAGAAGGGACAAGGCAGTCGAGTAGTCCGCATCCATCACTATTCCTATCCCATCAGCATCACTGTTGTTGTAATGGGTATAGCCATAGCCAATACTTACACTGCCATCGAATACGTAGTAGCATTGAAACACATATCATGTCAACTAGTGATGCCCTCACCTTCTCAGCAATAATCAAGTCCCAGACGGCTAGTACATCGTCAAAGGGGAACTCCCGGCCAAACAAGAGTCTTATCCATCGCCTACACAAAGTCAGCTCTAACTCTTGACTCTGACGTGGAATAAGAACTCACGTCAAGAATATCTGCGGCAAGACTTCAATAGCAACAAGATGGTCAGCCACTTCAGGGTCTATCTTTCGCAGTATGCCCAGATGAATATGTTGGCTTCTCGCAATGATAGACGAGACTTCCGAGCTCCCTACTCCGCCACTCTTGCTATCATTATGTTCATAGAACTCCTTAGCAGTTTGCATAATAGCGCAGAAGAGGATAAAGGAGTCATGCTCGATGTATGTTGGATCGAGGGTCTGTAGCATCAATGCTTGTTCACCAGCAGCAGCGAAGGCCACGTCCTCATTCAGGGTTTGCAGATCAATAGCATCTTGCGTTACTACCCACAGTATAGGAGCGAGCAGCTCATGCATTCCTTGCCTATAACCCAGGTCTGGGTTCAGCTTGACAAACACGAACAGGATGTTGAGAAGCCTGAGCTTGACTAGCGGATCGTGAAAGAAGCTGTTTTCCTGGAGACATCTTTCAACATCCTGGGATATCTCAGCTCTGATCTGTTCGTCCCGTCGAAGTGATTCCCATGGTGACTTTGGGCAATTGTTAGTATGATGTTTGTACAGTTGTAGCCTGGCGCTGTGATTTACATACTTCAGCGTCTTCTGCCAACGGATCAACTGTAGATGACAGTTCATCTGGGTTATCAATGTATTTGAGAAAATGCTGCTTCACCGAGGTATATGCCTCTCTGGAGTCTGATAGCTGTATTGACCATTGGGTCCGATCTATCTCCTTGTGCAGGAGGAATGCCTAACAAGGTATAAGCATGGACTCAGTGGCAAGTTGATATCGAGAGGTAAAGAAAGACACACCTTCCAACACACTGACCGCAATCCATTCTCACACGGGTTAGATCCCTTCTCCCCGGTCTCTAAAACCTGTTTCAGTTCATGGAGAGAGTGTATCTCTGGCTGGTGGAAGGTAGTATTCCAAAGAGCCCTGGTGAAGAGACGGTTAGAAGGTGCGGTAGCTCGGATGTGCAGGGTTGTACAGATCTAACCGAGATTCCTCCACAGATCTCATTGCATTTAGCAGGAGTCCGTGGGACTCTGGCACTGTCTATATCAGATATGTTGGTTTATCCTTTTGGGGCTGGACTGGTTTGCGATGCGGGTGTTGTAGTCTGAAAAGTCACGCCGCCGCCTGGAGGTTCAAAAATAGTGACTGGTCGAGTCACCAAGCCTGAGCTTCCAACACAGCTAGCTAGCAGGGTATAATAGATGTATCGAGAGAAGCCTCAGCCCCCATCGTTTGAGTCTGCTCTGAGTGAAGCGTATGGTGGTCTGTCCCAAGGCTCAACGGGCAGCGAGTTGGGCGTTAACTTCACCAGAGTAGTTCTAGTTAGTTAGGGGGAGACTTTGATTGGCGGCGGCGGGCTTAGTTTTAACTAGCGCATGGATTGTTAGTTAAAGCTTTACCTGAAGAACACCCCTCTTGGCTTGCTCTTTTGCTTTCCTAAACAACATACATCCCCACGCTGGATAAGATATCCAAGGACGCAGCGAGGACGCATGGGATGTAGGGGAAGCAGTCCCGAGGGAAAGGATCCTGGGCGCCTTGGACTCTGGTTGACAGTGTAAGACAGAGAAGAAGGAGTGGCCACCGCCAAACGATGTCAGCAGATCTCTTTGCGGCGTTTGGACAGCCTGATTCCTCATCGCAGCCCACCACTGCCCCAAAAAATGCCAACTTGTCGACAACCGGCCCGGTCAAGGGACAGCCAGGTGCTTTGTTAGACACGGATGCCGACCCAAGAGATGCTACTGCGCCACAGACCTCGATATTTGAATCCTGGCAGCCACCTGCACTGGAGCGGGCGAGCAATGATGCCGAGGTGCTCTTTGATGCCACGACGGAACCACCTCCGGGTAGTAACGACGAAGACGCAGACGACGATGAATGGGGGGAGTTTGAGAGTGCTGAGCAGTTACCAGTAGCCCAGCAGGAGGAGTCTCTTGGTCTACAGCACCGGGTCATCAATATCAGGAGCAGCAGCATCTCCAGGAACTCTGCCACACCTCAAAAGCCACCATTCCATCAGGTTGCTCAATCTCAGCCTCAGCTGGAGAATACCATCGATCTGCTCTCTATCGACGATGATCCTGCAAGAACTACAACAGGCTATTCTACGGGTGATCGACCGGTCCGTTATCAAATAAGTCAGACATCAGGCGAGGAGGTGCTAGTTGCTGCCCCTCCTGGGAAGAACAAAAACAAAGAAATTGACATTGAAGAAGATGATGATGATGATTGGGGTGAATTTATTGATGGAGCCGAAGATGCTGGCACTAAGACCCGGCAACAGCCACAGCCAATCCCTACCTCGTCGTCAGGGCGCGCTCAGGTAACAGCAGCCTCAACAGGGACTGGCTTGAATATGGGGGAAACAGTGACACGCAAGGCAGAAACCAGCACCTCGTCGGTTCGACCTACAAATATTCCACCGCCTTCGATCCTCCTGCCGCTCTTCCCGCCTTTATTGGAAGGGTCAAGACGAAAGGCGGCAGGTTATGCAAAGCGGAAGGGAGACGGCAGCAGCCCGCTGCCTGATGGTGAGTTCGCCAACCAGCTGGTATCTGATATCAGAACCATGGCCCACGTCGTGTCCGGGCGCCATCTACGGTGGAAACGAGACCAAATACTCAGCCAAAGCACTAAGATAGGGCCCGCCCGGTCTGGACGATCCGGGGGCATGAAATTGAGCAGTGTCAACAAATCAGAGAATGTAAAGGAAGAGAAAGAGGCAGTGGAGGTGGTCGAGGCTTGGAAGAGGTGCAGTGGCCTGCTCAACTCGGTTGTTACATCAAGGGGGAAGAGCCCGATGCCAGCCCTGTCGCTGAGCATGCTAGTACGAACTGCTACTGCAGACGAGGGTGCGCTGAAATCCGCGCATGCCTGTGCCCTCTGCGGGCTGAAGAGAGAAGAGAGAGTGCCCCGAGTCGACGACGGGGTTAGCGATAGCTTTGGAGAATGGTGGCTAGATCACTGGGGACACGCGGACTGCGAGGCCTTCTGGAAATCCAATGCCGCCAAGCTCGATCACAGATGAGCTCTCTTCCTCCAGCTCGCCGAAGCAATTATTATTATTTTTAACGATAACGAATGGGTGATATTTTTATTTTATCTCCTGACATGGTTTGGCACAGGGAAGGGGAAATAATAAAGTAAAATATCAAAACCACCTTTCGGCTTGCCACCGCGCTATCCAAATCCCTGCATCAGAGTGAAGCAGGCCAAGGCCGGCTGGGGGTCGAACGCATCCTCCTTGCTCCAGGAGAAGGAGCCGGCAAGGATGTCCACGAACGAAAGAAACGTCTTTTTTCGCCCTTTTCGTTTCTCGGGAAATCGAAGAATGAACGAAACCGTCTGCCTCGCTCAGCCGGCATGAGTAGTCTCAGTCTGTTCTCCGCATGTAGACTAGCCAGGACCGGGTTCCAAGGGAACGTACCAGCACCGATTCGTGGGCCCGCCGGTTTGCCAGCAGACTAGTCGGTACCATTCAGTCGTCTGATATATGTACGATAATATAACGCCTTACTCACCACCGTCCTATGATCGAAGCGGGGTTTCGGGCCGTCACGGCTTTTCTAGGCCACTAAAAGACCTTGGGGGATGTTTCAAAATGGCTCATCGGCGTAAGTGGCTCGGGTTAGGTGATGTTTGATGGTACGATCGCAATGCTGGATCTTCGGTAGCTCCCAAGTAGAACGACCGTTGTACATACGTACCAGCCTGGGGTGAAACCGACCATCGACGGCGGTCTTGGTGCTCCACGAGAGATGCTCGTTTCTGCTTTGTTTCAATCCTGCCATGAGACACGCAATCATATAAAACAGCGACGGGGGCTTCAGGATCTGCCGGCTGAGCTGCAGGAGGGAGTCGAACTAGCTTGCTTTGGATGCTTTGCTTTGCCTGCTTTGCCTTCGTGACTTGCTTGCTGGCGTTGCTGGCTGGGGTTACTTTGACTACTAGTTACGCCTGGCTAGTATAGTTATCGATAAGAGGCCAACCGGCTTGGCCTCGGGCAGCAGCGAGAGCAGAGAACAACAGTTCATGCCGGCCGGAGGACATGGATGGGGGGCGATACGAGGGGGGCAGAGGGGTGTCTTGCTCTCTGGCTGTTTCGTAGCTGTTGTAGATAGATACCCAGCTGTAGATACAACAGAGCCGGTCAACCAGGTAGTTAGGTAGCTAGTTAACTATGTGGAATATGTGGAATCCAGCTATGTCGTCATTGCAGGAGGCCCGAAGAAACCGCCCTCTCAACGCCTGCGAATACGAACTCCTGGAGGCAGAAGAGACACAGCGAGCGATGACAGGCCCAGCTTCGACTGTCCACAGCATCAGGTGCAGCGTGTCAGGTCACCGTCTCTCAAGGCAGCATCCAAAGGCGTGACCCCCCGAGCAGTTTCACCGAGCTTCCCTTTCTCTCTCTCTCTCTCCCTCTCTCCCTTTGCCCCGTTGGCCTTGTCCAGCTTCACTTTCCTGCCTCCTCCTGCTCTCTCTGCTCCTGTCTCTGCGCCGTTCTGCTGCGTCTTCTTTTCTTTTTTGCTTGCCAGTCCGGGCATATCTACATACTTACATCCTCACGCTCGAGGCCGTCTCTCCTGCTCCGGCTTCAACCTCGTCAAACCTTCTCCTTTAAGCCGTCCTGTCTGCTGCTGTCTCTGGCTCCTCCCTTTCCTTTTCTTCACCAACCCAGCTTTCCGCCGAACAAAAACCCTATAAACAGGCAGATAACGCATCCAGGCTTAATATACCGTCCTCAGCCCCTTGCTACGATCATAAAGCGAAGCATCTTGAGCTCCACGAACCTCTCCGCCTGGCCCCCTGTCCCTCCCTCCCTGAGAGAGTCTAGCCCGGCGGCATATCTTTTCGTCGCCAGCTCTCCCTCCCCGTCGTACCCGTCTCCACCTCTCGGCCCCTTGGGCGATATTATTGCAAATTCAACGATCCCCCGGAAACGTTCATAAAAAGGGGGGGGGGGGGGAGATTCCGTCTGCTGCTCCTTTTTTTTCACTTCTCACTCGAGCAGAGCACACTAGGAAGCAAGTGGTTGTTTGATATCTGGTTACAGCGGGCGTGAACTCCCAGTAAACTTTAACTGAAGCCAGCAAAACGAACCCAACGACCACCCGACATATTCCCCAAGTCACTCGCCGGGGGAGGAAGAAGACAGAAGAGCAAAGCAAGCAAGAGAGCTAAAGAGAACGGCGGACTCTGTTCATTTCCGCTGCCAGCCTGCCAGCCTGTCTAGCCTGTCTCTAGGGGGGCCCTCTTGTGCCGACATCCAGGCCGGACTCCGAGCAACGAACCCTCATCCCTAGAACTATCTTAATTAGTTAACTTACAGCGCTTTCACTACCCAAGGTTGTTTTGTCTGGGTGTTTGTCTGACTTTCTTTGAAAGTTTGGCTGCTTTAAATACCGAACTGCGCCTCCCTCAAAAAACACCCAGCTAGGTAGTCAGCAAACACCCAACTATTCTGAGCACAACGTCTGGGACACAACCGCCACTGCCGCCCTTCCTGAGATATACCATTTACTCTTCGCCAAAAAAAATAAAGCATCATGGGGCTCTCTTATAACATCTACATCAACTCAAACAAGATATTCGGCTGCAAGCACTGCAAAACTCATCTTGCAGACTATCATGACATCATCAGTCGGGTAGGCTGCCTCGCTCACTCCTCCCCCACATGTTCAAATGTATAGCTAACGAGAGAAAATATAGAATTTCCGTGGACAGCATGGCAAGGCCTACTTGTTTGAAAATGTTGTTAACATCAACGCCTCTGAATCTGAGGAACGCAACATGACAACAGGCAAACACGTTGTCCGTGACATCCACTGCACACAGTGCAACGAGACCGTAGGCTGGAAGTACGACAAGGCCTACGAGACGTCAGAGAAGTACAAGGAGGGCAAGTTCATTCTAGAAGCTGAACTGCTCTCCGTCGTCTACTGAGCAGTCCATTTCTCTCCTCTCTGGGCGGGCAGGCTTTATCCTAACTCGGCTTGCTTCTCGACTTCTTTCTATTATCTGCCCAACACCTTGTTTCCTTTTTTATCATTTCCGGCAACTCTCTCTTTACTCTGGCTGTCGCTCCACTGGCACAAGAAGAAGATAGTTACTCGGCAAGACACGAAAACGCGACATGTTGCTGGAACGGTCATTTTACTAAAAATATGCTTTACAATCGGATCTCAGGACCTTAAAGATTCCTCCTTACACAGCTGCGACGAATGGCGTTTTCAAACAGGGTATTAATCGGGGGGCTAAGGTGTGCGGTGTGTGGTGTTTGTGCTTTCTCTCTCTGAAGTTCTTTCTCTAGGTGGTGAACTGGGGGGATTAGGCGCCGAATCATTTTACTCTTAAAGGAAAACTGGAGGTTTCTTCCTTTTTATCTGTCACCATCGGGATTCTGGCGTCTATCACTTTCCTTTTTTTTTTTTTCCATTCCCTTTTCCTGGCACTGGTTTGTCGATACTGCATTCTCCCCTCCGTCTTCACTAGTTATCGGAGCCAACCAACTATTACTCTTTTCTAATTTACCCTTTGTTGTTCCTAACTCTCCTCGACCCAGATGCTTTTGCTCTTGTTCGTCCAATTGACTGCCAAAGTAAACCTATCCTCTACTTAATACAACCTACAAGAGGCTCTGAGGCTTTGATGGCCGTATCTATGTATGGAGCGGCTCCACAGTACCAGAGTCACACACGTATAGTTGGCTGGTCAATTCACCCTTATATTCACATTGAAACCTATAAAACTATATAATGCTCATATAGTAGATACTATCTCAAGTACTCTATTCACTAAACATGTAGATACACACGTAGATATCGTTCAACCGTCCCCCGTCGGCCAACATCGCGATCTCACCCCAGCCGAGGGACGACGCCTCGGCCTTCTACTCAGCTCCCCACCTCATCTCTATCGGTGGGACCAAGAGGTCGGCATGAACTCCGTATATACAGCTTATTGCCCAAGGATACAGCTAAATAGCTGTCTATCGTCAAGAAAACAATTAACAGGTGACTCTCTTTGTTGGTTTAACAAGATGGCGACGAAAGATACTATGAATGCCGTAGTCTTTAAGGGCCCGCGGCAGATCGTCATCGAGAAGAGACCCATTCCCAAGATCCAGGACCCCAAAGATATTATCGTTAAAGTCACATATACTGCATTATGCGGGAGGTATGCCTTGCTATTATCTTATCTCTAAAATCAGAGATGCTAATTAAGACCTCATAGCGAGCTTCATGTATACCGGGGCCACCAGCCGTCCGGAGTCGACTTCATCATGGGCCATGAGTTCACCGGCACCGTCGTAGATGCTGGTAGGGATGTTAAGACTGTGAAAGTTGGGGACAAAGTTGTCAGCCCTTTCACGGCATCATGGTATGCCATTTACATCCTTCTACTCATAAACAACTCTTACTGACATATTGTATATAGCGGAGAGTGCTTCTACTGCAAATCCGGTTTCTCATCTCGATGCGTAAAGAGTCTTCTCTTGGGCTGTCCAGCTCTCGACGGCGGCCAAGCTGAATATGTTTGTCAACGACATATATATGTGAATGACACCTTGAGTCTCAATTTTACTAACTTCTCCTAGGTACGTATGCCACTAGCCGATGGCTCTGTTGTGAAAGCTCCAGAGGACATCAATGAGCATTGCCTGGTTCTAATGGCAGATATCTTCCCAACCGGATTCTTTGCCGCCCAAAACGGCTTCAAGCACTTCAAAAAGGAGCAGATTCCGGACTTGACCGTGGTCGTGATGGGATGTGGCCCCGTGGGACTCTGTGCTCTTATCAACGCCGAGGAATACAAGCCAAAGAACTTGCTGGCTGTCGATTCGGTGCCTGCACGCCTTGAACTTGCCAAGTCCCTCGGAGCAGAGCCATGGAACTTCCAAACTGATCGAGAGGGTCTTGAGAAGCGTGTTAAGGAGCTGACTGATGGGCGTGGAGCTGATATTGTGATCGAAGTTGTTGGCTTGAGTCCGGCTCTCAAGATGGCCTTCGATCTTCTGCGACCGTGGGGAGTTATTAGCAGCGTTGGTGTTCACAATGCTGAGGTGAATCCAATCTTCTATTTGCGAATGCGTTGTGAGCTCCCTCTGCTAACGAACTTGGATATACCTAGATCCCATGGAATGGAAACCAGGCGTATGGCAAGAATCTCACGATCCAAATGGGACGATGTCCGGTGAGGTCGATATTCCCAGAAGCTCTTGCCATGCTTGAAAAGAAGCAAAACCTGCTCGGGTAAGGATGGCCTTGCAATGCTTGCTGGGGGGATATAGTTGGCTAACTGGATGAATGTTGATATAGGTTCATGGCGGATAAGATTATGCCCCTAACTCAAGCGGTTGAGGGATATGATATGTTTGACAAGATGAAGGTCCAGAAGGTCATTTTCAAGGCTGATGAATGATGCATCCGCCTGTTGTGCTATTACTCAGTTAGGATATAGCCATCTCAAAGCATCTCATTCAAATAATATGTTATATCTGCTAGAACAGCTTGATATCGAATTCTTCAGTGAGAAAGAGCAGTAAAGGAAGTATCATTCTGTAGTCCTAAAGCAGCTAGACTGGATAACCGAAGCTTATATTGGACTAGGCCCGAAATAATTTAGCGGATGATGACTAAGTAACATTTCGCCCATTCCGCATTCTCAAAACATAAACATCAGAAACAGCAGAAGCAACGAGAAAGAATCAACAAGCGATAACGACCCCCTGCGCTCCTTGGAGATGGCCTGGATGCTTTGCTTGGTCCATAGATGGCCGATCCCCTACCTGAAGCCAAAAGGATGAACTTACAACGGTGGTTATCGGGATGAGGCCGTATCTGACTAACAGTCAAGTCTTAGGAAGCAAGAGAAGCGAGCATTCCAGTCTTCTCATGACATCCCACATACTCAAAAAACTGCTGCTCCGGCTTCAGGACAAGGACTTCGTGGAACAAACGGAGGGAAACGTTGTTATCCAGCCTCTTGGCGTATTTCAGGAACGTCCCGAATATGTTGAGATGAGTAGGGTGCTCTCTACTCCATTTCTCCAACGAACCGAGACTATCCCAATAAGCTAGTCCAAAGGTGCGATCCTTAGCGACCTCATAGGTGTCATTGTCCACGATGTCCATGAGTCGACAGCTATGGCATCCGATTTCTCTGCCCTGGTCGCGGAGGAAAGTCATACCCTCGATCAAGGGTGGTTGCATCGTGTCGAGGTACAGCTTGTGCTCTTCGGGGCGGGTATTGGACCAATCCTGGCCAGATCGAATGACGACCAGGTTTTGTCGTCCAGGCACCCGAACTCGACGTCGAAGTGTACAGCCAGACTGTTGAGCAGCTGAGTTGGTGGTGTCTCCAGGAACGGCATCTGTTTGGCAGATGGGCATCCGGTCTCTCATGCTTCCCCAATATACGTGCTCTAGAATTGGTCCACTGGCTTTTTCTCGCATACAGGCAGCCCCTTCGAGGACCTTCTCATCAGAGGCTACGGTCTCGAACCGATCTGTGGTGGGAGAGAATACTTCCAGAAACCAGCCGTGTTGCTGGTTTTCAGCGTCTAGACTCTCCCACCAGCTTCTGAAGTTGCTAACTGTGTTCCAACTTTCATATGTTTCCTGGCTCGGCCAATATGCAAGGATAGCAATATTGTACGAGCCGTTTGCATCAGTCACGGATGCTAACTCCGAGAATGATGGCCGTACCCCTGTATCGGTCGAGATTTTCACAAATTCTAGTATCTTGGAGATGGCAACACCATCGTTTTCTGCTGCAGACGCATACTGTGCGCCTATTATGGCCATCACGATGTCTTTGACATTCTCTGTGAATCGTGATGTGTATGCTATGGTAGGCGGCTCATAGTTATCCGGCGTCTTTGCAGGCTGAGTCCGCTCCTGGGTAAGGTGCAGAGGGATAGCTGATTCAAGCATTCTCAATGATAGATCTAGAGATGGTGATGGATACTATTCTGTGAAGAAGGCCCTCCCCCTTTTGGTTGATGGTCGACAAGGCTCGCTTATGAGTGAGGGGGAGAATACAGGCCTTATAAGGCTTTTTTCTACAGCTGGGATTGGCACCTGGGATAAGACTCTGCTGCATGGTGGTACTGCATCTGAAGTATTCATGACGCCTTGGGTCCTCTGCCCATCCTGAGGCCTGAGGCACAGCACGAGTGTGTAAAGAACGCCGCTGGTCTATCTGCCAGGGAGCAACACAGCTGCCTGGCCCTGCTGTATAACTATTTTAAGCCGCTTAATCCAATATCAGCCCGTCTCTCAAGTCCTCTGTAGATCGCTGCAGCGAGCGAGCGCCTTTCTGGCCGTGGAACCTCTGGCCTGCGCTTACATAATCCTCGTGTAAAGCGTGAAATTTTGGCCAAAAACGGCGACGACCAAACAATTCCAGCGTCTTCCTCATCTTCCTCCTCTTCTTCTTCTCTTCCTCTCACCACCTCCGTCCCTCAACCGACATCGCGAATCTCCCTTCTATCTTCCTCACCTCTTCCTCTCTCTTCTCTCCTCTCTCTCTCTCCCTTCTCCGCCGCCTCTTTTTTCTCCCGCCGCCCGCTCTCCCACCGCGAATACCTCAAAAACTCAGTCCGCGCTCACCGTCCGCCGCAACGCACACAGATCCTTCTCCGTACGACTGACTCGTCTCCGACTCCCCCCGCGGTCGCCTTCTTCACAGCTCCTGTTTGATCCCTTACGCCTTCAGGAACTCTCCTTGTCCTTGCGCCCAAGTGAGTTCTTTCACTCTGCAAACGTTGTATACAACAAGGACACAAAAAACCCAGAGACATCTAGAGTGAGTTTCCGCTCTTTGTTCGACTCATATTCACACAAGTCAAAAAGACAAATTCCTCCCTGCCGATAGATGGTCCTCATTCCTTCTTTACATCTGCTAAGATATGGTCCTTTCTCTCGATAGATCGATATCACAACTTCCTACGCCATACAAGCAATCATGTCTACCACCGAACAACGTGAATCCGGCCCTGGCCCAGCCGAGGAGACCCTCGCCGAGAGCTTCAGTCGCGTCAGCGTAAACGACCAACCCGAAGCTGAGGCTCCTCCAAAGACTGAAGAAGAGTATGCTCAGTCGATGCTAACTCTTCGCGCTATCGTTTCCTCCAAGGAAGCCGGTGTCATCATTGGGAAAGCGGGGAAGAACGTTGCTGACCTGCGTGATGAGACTGGTGTCAAGGCTGGTGTTAGCAAGGTCGTGCAAGGTGTACATGACCGTGTCCTCACGGTTACCGGTCCTCTCCAAGGCACGTCGAAGGCATACTCGATTGTGGCAAAGAGTCTACTGGAGGGTGCTCCCCAGATGGGCATGGGTGGAGTAGTCCAAAACAACGGTACACACTGTAAGTCTTACTATTTGACTTTTACCTACCGTTTCACTTAGAGTGCAGAGGGAAATATAAGAAATTGGAACTAACTGTGCTTGTGACTCTTAGCTGTCCGGCTTCTCATCTCACATAACCAGATGGGTACCATTATCGGGCGACAAGGGCTGAAGATCAAGTACATCCAAGATGCCTCCGGAGTCCGCATGGTTGCCCAGAAGGAAATGCTACCCCAGTCCACCGAGCGAATTGTCGAAGTCCAAGGAACCCCAGAAGGAATTGAAAAGGCCATTTGGGAGATTGGAAAGTGTCTCATTGATGACTGGCAACGCGGCACTGGCACCGTCCTCTACAATCCCGCTGTCCGGGCTTCCGTCGGCTCCAGCTCTGGCCAAGGCTCTGTTACTGGAACTAACCCTAGCTATGGTGGAAGCAGCCGATCATATAACCGCACCGGAAACGGTGCTGACTTCAGCGACCACCCAAGCAGCTACAGTCGACGTGGAAACAATGACAACCCAAACCGCGGCATCCCCCTAGTGACTGAGGATGGCGAGGAGGTTCAAACCCAGAATATCAGCATCCCCTCTGACATGGTCGGCTGCATCATCGGTCGTGGTGGTACCAAGATCAGTGAGATCCGACGAAGCTCTGGGGCACGAATTTCTATCGCTAAAGCTCCCCATGATGATACTGGAGAGCGCATGTTTACGATCATGGGCAGTGCCCAAGCAAACGAAAAGGCTCTTTACCTTCTCTACGAAAACCTTGAAGCCGAGAAGATGCGCCGCAGCCAGCAGCAGCCAGAGTAAAGCGGATCTCGCTTGGATCCTCTCTTGTAGGCTGTCCAGCTATGTTTCAACATAGCCTGACTCTGGAGTTTACAGCCTTTGCGATACCACTAGCAACTTTTTTGATCCGGGGGTGTCCTTCATATTTTTAAATCCCCTGCTCCGTTTTCTTTTTCCCACTTCCTTATTATCCTCAGATTACTTAACGTTTTCCCTTTATTTCTATCATTCGTCTTCAAATGCCTCCCCTTCCTGCCTTCTTACCTGCTGGAAAAAGGGCCTCGGACCCTCACTTACCTTCGACATTTTCATTCAATGATTTCCTCCGAATAAAAACCATTCCACTCCTCTCCTTTTCCGCCCCTTGTCTCTGCTATATCCCTGTCACACTTTTCGCGCTGATTACTACCAAATGTTCCCGGTTAGTAGTTATACTCCCAGGGTGTTTGTTCCACCACCCCTTCACTTGAAGCCCTTTTTTACCTTCATCTTCACCTTCACACGTTTTTCCGCCCCGCAAAAACCCTCATCCCCCCTCCTTACACTGCATGCTTTCTTCTCGTCACGGCCTCTAGTCTTCTATCCTGTGCCCTTATGGGTATTTTATTTATGCCTCTCAAAAATTGTTTCTACTTATGGAGAACGTATGAAATATACTGGATGGGCAACTACAAAAAGTATACCAAAATAAACCAGGTTTGACGATACCGGAAGTCTGAGTGTCCTTTTTGACTAACACTTTCAGCACGCTGTCTCTGGCGTGTTATATTCATTGTAGGAAGTCCTTGTTTCCATGGCCACTGATCAAGGATACCCGTAAAATCCAGTGGCTCCGGCTCAGGGACACGAATATATACTATATGATCAGAGCTCTCTAAAGCAAAGCAGTGTAGAACAGGGTAATGCGAACACTGAGCGCCATAGGGCGAAAGTTCCAAATGCTCTATGAGAGCACGGGACGTCGTACTTATAAACTAATCCAATATTTGGACTCGGCAACTGGATTTGAATAAAGACATCTCCTGTTCCTAAAGATTCCCATATAAAGGGCTTGTAAATGAGTCCTATTGCAATCGTCGCCGTCACACTTCTACATTGTCATGCTCGTGGTAGGAATAGGGTCGAGAATTAAAGTGGAGGAGATTATCTTCGTGACTAATTATATCTCTTGTTCAACTAGTTAATATGCAGCAAGCGATATGGGAGCAACCAAGGCGTGCAATGTAAATTGTAGAACCCTGTGTGTTTAACTACAAATGTCCTTAAGGCTCTTCACCGTATCCACCACGGATTCAGTCAATGGTCGATATGTCAGCCCAAGCACGTCTTTCGATCTCGAGGTATCAAATCCAAAGCGCTGCTCTAGGGGTACCCTACCCGGCGCGAGAGCGTCACCAGATGGCAGTTTGTCTCGTAACTCGGGGAATTTCTCAGAGATAATCTCAACAACATCCGCGTTGCAATAAGTGCCAGCAACAAGGAAGAATCGCTTGTTTGCTGCCTCCGCCTTCTCGGCTGCGAGGACATGAGCCATTGCGACATCACGAACATCCACCCAGAGAGATGTTCCAGTGGGTGGGCAGCTGTTCTTGCCCTTTCCAGTGATCAAATCACTAATGCGCTCATTAGAGGTGTTGATGGCATCCAAGGAGGCCAGGTAATGAACCACAGGGCCAAGTACAAGGGGCGGGTTGCACTAAGCAGGTAGCTAGGTATGAGTATATAGTTTCTTTCATTTTTCGGATGAAGAGAACAGGCAAGTACACGTACCGTTGCGAGAGTAAATCCAGGCTTTTCATTTTCGACAAAATCCCATGCTGCTTTTTCCTGTTATGAATACTTGTGTTAGCCCTGATCCAGAAATAACTATTATGTCGAAAATAATTGATATACCGCGAAGGTCTTGCTGCCACGATACCCAAAAATTGGGCTCTTGTCAACCTCATCCTCTTTGATTGGGTTCCAGTCTGCCTATTAATTTCGTTAGCTTTGACAGGTAAAATTATGGGCGGTTAAGGTCCTAGAATTTTCGTTTACCTCAGAGTAAACATAGTTACTCGGCTTTGCGGGGTCAATTATCGCAGCAAATGAAGAGGTGATGACAACTCTCTTCACTGAGGGGGCACTTTTCTTGATGGCATGAAGGATACCAGTCGTTCCGTTGACGGCTATGCATGTCATGGTTAGCATGAGTGTATCTTGAGTGACATCGGTGTCATAAATCCAACGTACCTGGGGCGAGGAGGTCCTTTCTAGCATCTGATATCTTGAAGTGGAAGGGGCTGGCAGTATGGATCACGGCCTCGAATGGAGGCTCAGAAATAACAGCTTTATCAAATGCTAAAAAAGGCAACCGTTAGCAATGGCCCAACAGCTCTCTGATGTCAACAAATAGGAGAAGGAAATTACCGTTTGGCTGTGCGATGTCTTCAACTACCACAAAGTCAAGCTTGTCTTTGCCAACCTGTGGATGAGCGTCGAGGATTCTTTGACCCTTTTCCTGAGACCGAACAGTAGTCACCGCAGAATGACCACGCTCTAGCAGGGTATCAAGAACATGTGCAGCAATGAAGCCGCTTCCGCCTGTCTGGGGTCAGCACTCCTGCTGTTATCTCGTTATTCAGGGTCACTATCCGATAGTGAGCTTACCTGTAAGAAGAATGCGAGTCATGGTCGTTGATCGTTGGTTACTTGCGTCGTGGGGTAGCTGAGTTTTGATATCTGATAACTAGGTAACTTCAGAGACTTGTCTACTCTCACGACAGGGCAACGAGTGAAATATATAGACAAAGGCAAGAACGGAGTTTAGCTGTTATCCTCGAAAAGTTGTCTTTAACTCATATCGCCATCTAAACTCCGTCTTGTCGATACATTCTTTGCCTCGCATCGCGGGGATTCTGTCCATCTCCACCTGAAACTCGGTGGTGGGGAACTTTCAGTTAACTAAATACCCGAGATGCCCTCATGTCTGGGCATAAGGAACAGAGCACGGAGCACAGGCTATGTGGTATTTAAATGGCATCTAGAGTAATGGCACGGAATGAAATTCTTCGTATGACTGATTCTGTATACGATGTTACATATTTATATGGACTGGGGGAATTCAATATCCTCAGTCCGGCTATTCGAATAAGTTCTTCAATCAGTTGCTGCCATGACAATGATGACGGTTGATTTATAAGCATGTTCAGGGCATCGAAGTCTAACTGCTTCGCTTTAAAACCGAAGAGATTGCCACTGCAGGTAATGAAAGATTTAGCCTCCTGATAATCGGATTATCAGCACAATGACGAATTTTACCATAAAGATAGTCTCTGACACAGTGTGTCCGGTCAGTTACATTCAATGCTCGACATCATATATCATACACCAGGCCTGACGATGATATATAGTGGTGCTATGTAGGAAAGAAACGTCTTGAGAAGGGAATTAGCATGTACAAGGCAGCCCATACAGACTCAAATGATACTTTCAGCATCTCTTGGTTTCCGTATTATTTGAATCCCCATGCTCCGGAGATCGGCGTTGATAAGACTGAGTATCTCAATGCTCGTTTTGGCGCCGACCGTGTGGCCATGATGCAGGCCCGCCTAGCTCGGGTTGGACAGGAGGAGGGTATCAATTTTAAATCCGGCGGACGAACAGGAAATACCCGTGAATCACATAGACTGATCCAGCTGGGGAAAACCAAAGGAGAAGCAGTCCAGACACGAGTCGTCGAAGAGCTGTTTGCATCGTATTTTGAGAATGAGGGAGATATAACTTCTCGTGATACCCTCGTCGCTGCTGGAGTGAAGGCGGGCTTGGATGAAAATGAGGTTAAGGCATGGCTGAAAAGTGACCAGGGCGGGCCAGAGGTTGATAAAGAGGTTGATGAAGCAAAAAGAGCTTATATCTCGGGTGTTCCCAATTTCACTATCCAGGGGAAATACCAGATTGGAGGAGCAGAGGATCCAACCACGTTCCTCGAGGCGTTTGAGAAAGTGCGAGCAGAAGAGATGTCGAGTTAAATCGTCAAGGCCCACGTAGGGCTAATCTAGGGAACGATTGCTAAATAATGAGTTAAGATACCATAAATAAGAAGGGCTTGAGGTTTCATTCTTACACAGGAATTAGTAGTTTCCTCCCCGTACCCATGGATCCTCGAAGAGCAAGTGTTGAGCATCGGCTCTGTCTTCTGGCATCCACTTCAGCATTTTCCTCATAAACTCAAGAAATTGTTTCTTTTCGTCCCCTTTTAGCTGGATTTCACGGGACTCCAGAGACTGCTCTGGGATTGGATAAATGTTTGACAGTTTCCAGTGACCTAAGATAACACGGATTAGTATACTCACAGCGCAAGTAAAGTAATTAGATGCAGGTATCACCATTTTCGTCCCAGTATTTCGGGCTCTCTTTGCTTCTCTTGAGAAATTCAAGTGGCGCGGGCCCCCTTAGGGATATCATCTCAGCAAATCTACGACCGTGATCCAACTCTCTTATAGGGTTGATGTTGTCAAAGAGATGGCGTTGCTCAAAAATTGTCCATATCTGTAGCGTAGTTAGATTTGTTGGACATTAGCATGTTATATATGAATACTTACCGTTTGCGCAAGTCCCCATATGTCAACTTTGTTATCCCATTCCATATCCAGCATCACTCCAGGTGCTCGATATATGCTGGGCTGAATAAGGCCCCTTTGTTTTGTTTCTGCACGTCGAGCCTCTCCCATATCCGAAAGAATTGGGAATCCTTTGGTGATATGCATCTCTCGAGTTAGGTATATTGTTCGAGAAGGTGTCTGTTTCCTAGAAACTGGGCGTTCAAGTTCATCCTGTTCAAGCTGCGAAAGCACAGATTAATCATCTATGCCCAGTAGGATGTTGTTTGGTTGTATATCTTGGAGCCAAGTCAGTTAAGGTTCCAAATATGTGTTGAAACTGAATATACTTGTATGGATAATTCCTAGTTGGTGAATATAATCCAGTGCAATAAGAATCTACCGGACAGCTGGTCTGAGCATGACCTGAGGGAGAGCTCCATCCTCTAAACGGTGTATGAAATCGCTTAAGTCGATACCAGTGGGCTCATATAGAATACAGCAATGTGTTCCGTGGGGCCCGTCAATGCTAAACGAATCTAACACTCTGCGGACATGTACTTCCCCCCCATGGATGTCTTCTATGCTCTTCATATAGTTCGTCAGCTCAATCTCAGGGTTAGGCCCCTTGCTTCGAACATTGACCTTGAGCGTCAAGTAGCGATGTTCTCTTGTGGCATGTAAGTAGCTTGAAAGAAGCAGATAATAGCACTTTGTAATCGAGAAACATACTGCAAGTCTCGACATAACCATACGGTAGAGGTTGCGCCGTATCCAAGTTTTGTAATAACTTGGTATCTCGACTGAAATGTCTCGCCAATGTGTACTGGATAGAAGCGTTCGGCGACGTAGTTGCCATATCTTTCCTCTTCTATCTTCTGGCGCTCGTCTAAGGCTGTGAAACCGGTTATGGGGAGGTTCTGAACAGCAGATGCAGTATGAGAAGCGAGTGACCTAAGCTGTGGAAAATTCTGACTCGGTGGGTAGGCATTAACGCTTATACAGGAGCGCAATACTAAGTGCTTAAAGCAGAACCGATGACTCGCATAAAGATAACGAAACATTTAGAGCTAGTGGTAAAGGAATATAACAAGTGCTCGATGGAAATGTATTTTCACGACGAGGAGTTGTGCTGCTACTCCGTGTTGTCGTTGGTTGGTTAACTAGTTGTTTAGGACAAACTTCCGTAGTTATTTCTGACACTTGACTTAGCACTAGCGAACTGACTAGTCAACTACGTATTAATGTCAAATATGAAATAACTACTAACCATTTGATACAAGAGAATAAACGAGCAGTCGATAGGTGATGATAATGGGTTTGCTAAGATATACTCCGTGCATGTGGAAGTCCCAGCTGATGAACAGGCCGAGAGCTGGCTAGTTAACAAGTTAATTAATCTCTGTAACTTTATTAGACTGTTAACTACCCTAGGGCATATCTTAACCTGCTGAATATTTCAGGTATCGTCAAATACCCGAATTGGAAAGTTGATAGTACTTAGTCCGTACGGGATAACGAGACTTTTTAGTTATAAACGTTGATGACGAGATTCCTCCAATATGAAGTCGCCGTTGGTGTACTATCGGGCTGAGAACAATAATTTCAAGAAGCCGCAAGGCTCCTGCTATCAGTTCTCCTAACCTGAGAAGTGCTAGTAAATATGGCTACCAATTCATCTGGCATGGAAGAATCTCATGATACCCCAGGTTTCAAGAACCCGGAGCTGCCTCAAACCCAGTCAGTACTTTTCACCAAGCTGCCGCCAGAACTTCGAGACCGTGTATACTTCTTCGTGCTTGGAGAGTTTCCACGAATAAAAATGGATGAGAAGCCCTGGCACTGGGGAGGTTCAGATGAAGGAAAACTTCATGCAGTTGATCAGTCGATAGCACTGCTAAAAGTTTGTCAACGAATGTAAGTGAAAAACTGTCTCAAATTAAGAGCTCTTACTGTACTCAGATTTGGGTAGTGAGCGGCTGCTTACAAGTAGTGAAATATAGACATTTCGAGGCACTCGCCGTTTGCTACAGGAGTACCATATTTAAAGTAATCCGTCCCAAGGGGATACTTACCTTGTTCCCACCAGCAGCCCACAGCAGTATACATACTTTCTGGATTGATATACTACTCAATTCAAAGTCTGAATGTGACATGTGTAACTACTTAGTTGACTGTTATTTGGACGAAACCATCTGGAGCAAAATAGTCACGGTCCTCAACGAACAGATGCCGAGCCTTCGACACTTACATATCAGCATCATTCGACGTAAAAATAGCAAGCCAGTAGAACATTTTAGAGCTCTTCTAGAAGAAAATCTCTACCCTACTTTAACGAGGATGAAAAAGCTGCAGTGTTTCCGGGTATTGGTAAATTTCGAGAATGCGGCACCGGCAAATGCACCGTTTGAAGTGATCTCCGGTGAATATTTGGCTGCATATGAGACTAAAGATGACCTTGAATTGGTATCCAATGAAACAGAAGAGGAAGTGAGTACGGACAATGTAGAGGATGAGAATACAGGTAATGTCAAGGAAGAGAGCACAGAAGATGTGGAGGATGAGTACGTTACCCAGCATGAGGAAAAGGCATGGGATATAATTGATGGATGGAAAATTGCCTTTCACTTAAGGCTATTAATGATCTTGGTGCCGTCCAAAGGGGGAGAGATATATCCAAGAAACGCATCTGAATCATTTGAAACACTTAACATTTCAAGAGTTATCGCCAGAGAGAGTTGCAAAGAGAGCTGTACTTGGAGGTACCCTTAGCGTCAAAAATACAAAATTATTTCAGCAACTCTGTGAATCCTATGGGATAACAACACAAAACATAATAGGAGTCTAAAAAATGTAAAAGAACAAGAGACACTGGATTCGTCGTATCTTGCCCGGTGTATCTGACTTGTCGGAAGTGGAACTTATGCTGCTGCACAGTGATGCCGTTGTGTTAATCTCTAATATGACCCACAAGTGCAAGCGGCGGCTCTGGGAAGGTTGGGCTGGGCCGGAGAACAGAGCCACATGGGACTGACCTATTACGACTTAGCGTGCTTCGGGCGGTTGTGTCCGCGCCAAGCGTAGAACCCAAAAGTCGAAACATCCCACGTCCAACGGTTCAGATAAATCTCAGCAGTACCCTCATTCCCAAATTACATTCTGGATATCATTCATGGATGTTATATATGATACCAGGTTATGCATATGCATGAGCACCCCCTTCATCCAACCAAAGCATATTATGCTGCCCCCGGACACTGTCTAGTATCCAGGCATCAATCCGAGGGAATGTCATGCATTCCCCAACCCTAGCCATACATCCATGATGATGGTTGACTACATTCTCGCTATCTTCAAGTCCCTTCTAGAGTTATTCTTTCTTTTCGTCTTTATTTGATCTTAATGCGCTTATCATTTGACTCTCCCCTTCCAGTTCTAAGCGAAATGTGTAAATTGGCTAGGAATGTCGTGTCCATCATGATGATGCAGCCATTCTGGCGGCAACCCTAGTTCGGACGCTTACATCAATTGTTCTGCCTGCACCTAGGCCCAGCCTTATGAGCTCTAGAGGTGCTTATTCGGGGCATCAGTGTATTCGATTTCCCTGAGGTACATAGCATACACCTACTTTGAGAGATACATAAACTTGTGGTGATTATAGCACCCTGTCTCAAAGAGGCCATATTAAAGGCTTAAAGGGTCATGGTACGTCAGAGGCATCATCCATCATGGATAACACTCCTTCTCCAACGAATCTGGAACCAATGAATGACTAGGAGCACGTTTTGACAAGCAGACAGTAGAGGAACTGCACCATGGCATTGCAGGTGTGGCAGGCAGGCTTTCATATCTTCAGCTTCTGCTTCAGTTGAGGGGCAGCCACAGGTATTCAATCCCACACCGGGTAGTATTTTTGATCCCTCGTTCCCAGCATCTGATGCTCGCATTTGGGGTGAAAGAATTTGTCCAATTGATAGAATCAGACCCTGCATCCGCACCTACTCAGTCCCTCAATGTTGCCTTTAAGAGGCTTAGTGTCTTTGCATATGGTACGGCTGATTATCCTCAGCGTTATTAGGGCTGACCCTTTTACAGGCCCTACCAGACAAACTGTTCCCAATTTTCTAACGTCCTTGACCAGCCCGGGAGCTAGCTGATCCCGGATTTACCATTGCTTCCCCCTTGTTCAACATCATAATGACACTCATCCTAGGAAGCATGTTCTATAACCTCAGCGCAAATACATCCAGTTTCTACTATCGCGGTTGACTTATCTTCTTCTCTCTTCTTTTCAATGCCTTTGCGAGTCAACTTGAGGTCAGATAGCTCCATATTCAACATTTGTCCTTCCTGCAGTTTGAATACCTGATTTAACTCAAATAAGAAATAGGTCCTAACTATCTACGCCGAACGTCCGGTTGTTGAGAAGTAGGATCGCTACGCTTTCTACCACCAATCCGCACAGGCAATCGTAAGTTACCTTTCTGATTTGCCATATAAGATTGTCAATATGTTCATCTTCAACATCCTTGTTTACCTCATGGCCAACCTTAGGCGGGAGGCGGGTGCTTTTTTCTTCTTCTGTTTAACTACAATTCTGACAACATTAGCTCAGTCAGCTGTCTTTCGCGCATTAGCTTGTTTGACCAGAACCCCTGACCAGGCGATGATACCCAGCGCTGTTTTGAGCCTTGGTCTCATGATATATACTGGATTCACCACGCTATTAGAATATATGTCCCGATGGTCGCGTTGGATGGCGTGTATCAACCAACTAGCCTACGACTTCGAAGCGTTAATGCAAATGAGTTTCACAATCGGGACTTTCCATGTGCTAGTATCGTACCTAGTGGCCAAGGATATGCAAGCACTCTTTTTCTCAGACTTCGTGCTTGCTGCTGAGATTGCGAGGCCTCCTAAAACTCGCGGGGAGGTGCTACTATTTCACCACAGAAGTGTCCCTACTAAGCTAGTAAAATTATTGTCTCGAGATGCAGAGAATCATGTCCTAAGGCACCTGGTGAAAGATATGAAGATAGAGCCTTTAAACAAGATGAACAATATTGTGGGGGGGGGGGGGGGGGGGGGGGGAAAATTTTTCCTGGGACAAACTTTTTTTTAAAATAAAAAAAAAGGGAAAAACCTCCCCCCTTTTGAACCCGCTGAATTTGGGGAAAAACCCCGGAATTTAACCCGTTTTTTTGGGTAACACCAAAAAACCCCTTTAGACAAGGGTGGGAGAGAATCACAAACCCCC
>NW_003456428.1:1073511-1079974 GCF_000151425.1 Trichophyton rubrum CBS 118892 | reverse complement strand
AGGGGGGGGGGGGGGGGGACATATTTCACTGGCACGATCTTTGTTTGATATTAAGATCAAGGGAGAAACTCGCCGCCTTTTGGACCGCGTTGATAGCTGGGACAAACCCGGAGTATTAACCGTTTTTATGGTATCAACCAAACAATCCTTATAGCTAAGGTGTAGGATGCATACTAATCCTCTGCCGTCAGGGTGTTTCTGGTGCTGGGAAAACGACTCTGTTAGATGTCCTAGCGACCCGTGTCACCACCGGGATTGTAACTGGAAATACGATGGCTAAATTACCAGACTTCTTGGGCCATTTCTGAGCTTATTAAAAGACTTGCAAGCAATGGCCAGGCCGTTCTCTGCACTATTCATCAGCCCTCCGCTGTTTTATTTGATCAATTTGATCGACTGCTTCTTATAGCTCCTGGTGGCAAAATAGTCTACTTTGGAGGTGATTCAGTTGCCTCCAGGTAGTCCGAAGGGGAAAGATTGGCATCAGATATGGCTAAAATCCCCTGAATACCAGATGGTCCATGCAGAACTTCGACATCTTCGATAATTTTCTACTATGAAAGGCACCACTTATCAAAGATGATCCCCAAAACCAAGACTTCGAGTCTACTCTTTGGACGCAATTCAGCGAAGTTCTGCAGCGCACCTGGAAGGACCTGTGGCGATCACCATTTAATATTTGGTCCAAAACCATACTATTCATTCTCTCTGTGCGGGAAATCTCCAATCCACTTCCTACTTTAATTCTAATAACACACCTTGCTTTCTGGTCGCTTTACCTTGGGTTCAGTTTTGATGCCAACAATTCCATTCAAGGGCTTCGAAACAAATTGTGGACTATTTTTATGCTCCTAGTCCTTTTTATCAATATCAACTAGCAGCTTATGCCTATATTTGTGCCTCAACGTGCGCTCTATAAGGCGCGCGAACGGCCCTCCAAGATTTACAAATGTACAAGGTCTCGTTTTCTGTTTGTAACGTACAGTCGACTCATGATCCGCTGACATGTTACTATTACAGCATACGTACTCTCCAACGTAATTGTCAAACTACTTATATGGCATTACTCGATAGCAACCATCATGCACTTTTGCTGGTATTATCTAGTAGGTTTTGTCCGAAATACTACCTCCAATAACGGGCCATCCGTGGATTTCTCGTCTTTCTTTTCCTGTGGGTTTTAAGCACGCTTGCCCATTTTATTTTTTGGATCGACCTTCCTGAAACTGCGGGAGTACTGACGAATCTTTTCTGGATGCTATGCATGCTATTCTAGGGGTTAGTCTTATCGTTTTCTACCCACAGTAAGGAAGGCAGTATGCTAAGGAAGAAAACAGTGTTGGGGTCCTTGCAGTTGACCTTCCTAAGTTCTGGTCATTCATGTACCGGGTCTCACCAGCAACATACCTTGTTGGTGACCTCATGTCTAGCGCTGTCGCTAACTCTGACGTGAAATTGTGCTGAGAGATTCTTCACATGGCCCCGGTTGGAGATTTCACTTGCAAAGAATTTTTGACCCCTTACATTGAAGCAGCAAGGGGTGCTGTTCTAAACCGAGCATCTCGAGATATTTGCGAATATTGGCCGCTTGCTTTGACGGACGAGTTTCTTTACCGATTCCAGATTTCTTATGATACGAGATGGAGGGTCTTTGGTCTTTTATGGGAATACATCCTCGTGAATATTGCTTCAGGGCTGGGCTTTTATTGGGTATTCAAGCTTCCTAAAGGAGGAGGCAGCAGGCGTGCTTGAGACCTTTGCAGCATCCTCGGTCTGAGCCTAGACAATCTAGCCATCTGCTCGTTACCCCTCTGTTTAAAACTAATTCACCTGAACGGATGTGCTTACTACCAAGGGCAAAAATGAACGACATTTGTTAGCCTGTTACAAAATACGAGACTGGTAGGGAAAACTGCCAGCTCCCCCAGGTTCCAAGTTATACGATTCAAGATCTCTCGGTTCTGGCTAAACGGCAAAATCAGACCCCTCTTTCAAGCCTTTTGAAGTCTAGTGACCGAAGAAAAGACCAGTGCTGTATTTCGAGAGGAGTGATGACAGTTAACCAACATGTTGGAAGTATTGTATGAATGCAGCCACCATTGCATAATATAATAATGCAAATATAATGAAAGGAGATAAGGTTTTGGGCAGCAAAGAAGACAAGGTACGTTGCAGCATCAAAACATCGAGTTTGTGAGATAGTTAAACGCTCCCGGGGAAGTAGATTAATAAAGCTTTATTTCTCTGCTGATAGTTATCATAGCTGGCAATAGAAGTGGGGTGAGCAAGGGAGAGGTCATATTACTAACATTTAATTGTCTATCCCTTGGAGGATAGCCGTAAAGCTGTTCCGTGCATTAAACTAGTTGGTAAGTAGGTAGAAACTAAAGGTTTGCCTAGCTTTAATCTTGATCTGTTCGTCTGACTTTAGTAAAGAGAACGTAGTCTCATGGCCCTAGTTTAGCATTCTAGGAGTCTCTTGACTGCTAGAGCCGTAAGAACTCGTAATTGTTTCGAGGGAGAGTTCGCCGTTATATATCCGAGTCACCTGAGATGTTGGCCTGTCCGTTCAGGCATAGCAATGGCTCATGCCCCCTAGCCGTATCGACCATCAAGCACTTCGTGTATGCACTCTCGCTGTTCATGATGGAGCATGTTGGGTCTAACATCGTCGCAGGTGGACCCCTGAAACCCGCCAGGCGACTATAGTTAGCTGTTACGGCAAACAGCAGCCAGATCACAATAATCGACAAGACAGTTTTTCAACATGCAAATGTGATACATGAGATTGGCAAAATTCGACCCCGGATCAGGCGGGATCTCCAGTCGGACCGGATCTGCGTCCATGTGTCTATGGATCTGGGTTGAACGATGATGGTATCCGGGATTTATACCAGCCCAGCCTGAAAATTTTGTACTCTCCTGAGTTTTGTCAAATCTTTAAGATTCTTCCGGGACCTGCATACTTACATAAAAAAAAAAAAAAAAGAAGGTGCAGAGTTCATTGTCAAAATTTAGAGAGATGAAGTTAGTTCCACTGACAGGGGCAAGAGCGAAGGCCTCGACTCTGCATGCTCTTATACATAGGCAGAGAAGTATCCCTGCTTCCCCGAGCGTCTGTTCAGACCACCAACATATATCCTTACATGACCGGTCAAGTTGACAGCGGAAATGGAGGTGAATAAGTAATAATATGACAGCCGAGACATGCAAGCGACCTATCTCGGACATGGCACTTCGCGACAGTTTCTCGGACACGGCTTCTCGATGACATGCAGATGATTGACGGGTGGGCGTTGCTTTTCTCTTCGCTACCGAGATAACATTTGGAATCGTCTGGACAGTCGTCCAATAGAGCAAGGGCGCTACCGGGCTTCGATCATATCCACCGCTTGAGACCCCTGTTCAGCGCTCTCCATCCGCGACTAAGGGGAGTCGCTCATCAAATAATGGCTTTTTAGCCAGATGTCTGAACTGTTTGTGGTTAAACTTTCCTGACATGTCGTTGTTTGGCTATGACTCGTTCGCCGAAATCCACAATCTGTCCCTTTCCCAAATCTCGGCGGAGTCGAGGTGAGGTACTGGTGTTCGTTCGGCTCGGTGGGTAAGGGAGAGAAACGAAAAAGGGGGGGAGGAGGCCCATTGTTCGGGGCAGTTTCCTGAGGGCGAGCATGTATCACAACGACTTGTGGTGGCCAGCACAAGACGACATGGGGTCTTTGAAAGAGAGTGTTTTTTGGCCAGTGCCTGTAAACTGCCACCAGGGCATGTTGGCAGGTAAACCAGCAGTTAGATCAGAGTGCGAAAGGACGGTGGCACGACCTGCTGTTCTCGTCGATACTTCCGGGATGCGAACACATGGCAACGCTAACAGTGTTTAGGTGTGCGCCTTCAACGGTCCCGCTCTGGGAGCGAAGAAAGATTATTTGCGAGCCCTTCGCATAAGTAGTTTTAGCTGTCTGGTACGCCACCCAGGGCGCTTCATGTGGATCCCTGTGAGGTTGTCTGGAGGCTATACATAGAGCTTGTACAGCCCGCTGTCAGTCAGCCTGAGCTGACGTTGAAGTAAATCCTCCGCTGAGCAAGACATGCAGAGCTGACACTCCTTCTGCCTCTTTTTCACTCTTGTATTCTCCCCTCGCTCGTTATTCATCGTGTTCTCTTTTAATCTCTATCAAAAAGGCGGGGCCTTCATGTCTTCCTCCATATAACGATATGCAAATGTCACCACGGTTGATACTCTGTCTAGAGCATGGCCTTATTGTAGTCCAACCATAGGGACTTTGACATCTTCATCGCCGGGTTGAGTCCGGTTTGACATCGAGCAGGAGGGGTTGGCGCACAGGATGCACGTCGAAGGAGATCAGGATAACTCCATCCATCGCCCGACTGACCCAGATGGCCTGGTGTTGGAAGCTTGGGCGCAGGGCTTCATGGTTGGAGGTCTACTGTTTATGATCGCAATCACCATTGCCAACATGAGACGAAAAGCGTTGCTTCACAAGCTCATTCTCCTAGAGGTAAGACCGCTTCTTCCCTCTGCCTGCATCCTCTGGCGCACGACATTGATGTGATGAGTGCAGTTGATTCTCGGGATGAGCCATGGTACCTTTTTGTTTGCCCACGAGCCGGTCTATGGCTGGTACCTCTCAATCACGGCAGTCGGGCTAAACATGTCTTGGAGTTTGCATAATGTGATTGCCTGGATGAAGAATAAACCGTTTCTTACCTACCGGGTCTCGATGTTCTATATCGGCACCGTCATTCTGGCCCAGATCTATTGGGTTATCGAGATCTATGCAAACTTCGCTTTCTTCAACAATATTAACATGCTCTTCTTGAAGACACGGCCGTGGGAGCCTCTCTTCCGGTAAGAAGGAGCTGGTAGATATACTCGCAAGAAGGGTTAATGTATAGCTGACAAGGCAACGACAGTGACCCCTGGTGGATATACACGACCTGCAACATCTTCTGGGTAATCAAGTCCCAGTACGACTTTAGCTTCGTCGAGCTCGTTCGTCATAGCCCTCGGTTCGGGGTCATGTTGGTATCAATGTGCATTTCTATCATCTTCATTGTCGTCGATGTGCTGAGCGTGCTCGGTGTGTTTCGAGGCGCTCTGCCAACAGGACTCAATCCATTCTGGAAGGTATGGTATATATCCATAGCTTCGAGGGCTCTCGAAGGCGGACGGGCTAACCAGTCATCTGAATCAAATAGATATCCTTCGTCTGCAAATGTTTCTGCGATGCCGTTATCCTCGATGACTTCAAGACGGCCCTGGATAAACTGCGCGACTACTGGCTCTTGAAGAACGCAACAGAACCGATCAACAGCGAACCTTCTAGCAGGCACAACGATACCCGACGACGTCGAAGCCACGGCACCATCGCTGCCTCCAACACGATGATAATAGTCGAGCCCGAGCCAGCGAAGAGTCGAAATGGAGAGGGCGCTAGTTGGAACTGCACGCCGCCTCTCCCGTCGAACTTCCCGAGTACGCGACGTAACTATCCACGGGGGTATTTGCACAGCGGCGATGGGATAGTTTGAAGGACTTCACCAGGCTGGGTGAGAGGAGATGTATTTGAAGGGAGTCAACGCAGAGGGAACTCATGTTGAAGTATTCACTACTTCATTTCCCCTCTCGCTAGGCGTGAATCGTATCACGAGCCGCAGAGTCCGGCTTCCAGGCGCAATACGAGTCGACGGTGGAGCAAGGAGGATTCCTCTACGACGGAGGAAGCCATCTACCATCTCGGGCGCTGGAATGAACGAAGACCAGCAGACGGATAGGAGTCTGAAGGTGAAGAGAAGAGGTGCAGGTTGAAGTTGCAGCTATGAAGCCAACGAACGACGCCACAAATGCGAGTAACTATTGAACGGACGAAAGGAAGTCAGGACGAAGACGAAGCCGAGATGAAGATATCCTTAGCTAGCTGCGGCCTGCCTAAGTTACGTTACTTGGTGCTAAGATGAATAATGACCATGCTGTATTTATATAAATCAAGTCAAGTCAAATTATCAACGGCCCTCAGTAGTCACTTTTCAAGACGTACGCAACTCCAACACACCAGCTTGAAACAACGCGATAAAGGATGCAGAAAGGAAAGATGGGACGAAAATATTCCAATTTTTGTTTCTCATGCAAGTAGAAGGCAGAGCTGGATTAATGCTGAATCAGAATAAGCCCGGAGAGTGGCCATTAAGGGGCGGTTTCGGCAGTGGCAAAAGTAAGATAAGTGATAGCTTGTATATACATCATTTCACGGGTCGTAGGCAGATTCGTCAGAGCTGATAAGGAGACAGGGAGAGGGGATATTAATAGCGAGGTTCTAGGGGGTTGCCGTCGTTCTAGCGAGATAAAAGAGGTGAAAGGAATGTAAATGAGTAAAAGAAAGGAGTAGGAGACGGTTGAATAGAGGGGGGTATGGTATGATGAGATAACGAGGGGAATGCATGA
>NW_003456428.1:1066374-1068155 GCF_000151425.1 Trichophyton rubrum CBS 118892 | reverse complement strand
GGGGCTAGAGTAGTCGTCACACAGCCCGGATGGTGGGTTGACCGTTCCGTAGCGGCGGGAACCAGGCTGGATGGACGCGGACGAGGTTGTAGGGATATTGCTTGTTGTTGATAGGAATGTGCGACGGAGTGGGATTCCAGACTGAGGTGTTGAGGCTGATGGAGTAGTGGTAGTCGTAGTGCGGAATGGAGGAGTATGGTGGTGATGCTGGTTGCTTGGGGAGTTCTCCTGCTGGTGGTTGGCGTATTCAGGTGTACATTCGCGGGATGAGCGGTGGAAACGGTCTCTGCCCAAATGCATGTTGTCTGCCACGGTCATGGAGCGGGTGACGGGGTGCAGAGAACTGTTTGTGGTGGGTTGGAGCTTGGTATCATACTCTTCTTGTTCCTGTCGTCTCGCACGTAGTAGAGAAGAGCGGCGGTTGACTCGTGATTGTGACGGGGTCGTTAGATGGGTCGTTGACTGGTCTGGTACCTCTTGGGGTGATGCTTTTAGGGTCGTCATGCTAGGAGAGAGATTGAGTGCGCTGGTTCGCCGGCTGTGGGAGTCGCGGTTAAGGGATGATTGAAGGCGGTTGAAGTTGAAGTCCTCGGGTTCATGGCTTACACTTCGACGGTATGGCGTCCCTGGCTCGCCTTCACCTGCGGAAAAGATCTTCACGGTGGTAGCATCTCGACTCCCTGGCCTTGATCTGGAGAGGGTAACGGGCCGTAGCTTGTCTTCGGAGAGAGCAAGGCACAACTCGGTAAGGCCCCTGCATACGCCATCAGCCTTTCGACGCAGGACGCGGTCCGGACTGCTGGCCGAAGTAACGACAGACATGCTGCTGGTATGTGGCATGCTCGAAGTCAAGGCAGTGGAAAGGTTGATTGCATCCGTTGCCGTAGACTCGAGAGCTTGGTAGACCTCCTGGGTCAGAACCGGTTTTGCCTTGGCCAGGGCACTGTGGAGTAGAGGATGAACCTGGCTGACCGTGAAGCTTGGATCGGTATCTACCGGTATCGGCGGAGCAACGGGGGGCGAGTTGGAGCTGGCCTTTTGTTTATGTTTTGGTGATGAAGATACGGTCGTTACCGTGGTGGTGGCCGTTCGGGGCCGTTCTCCCGCCATTGAGGACATGGCTGCGGCAGACGAAGAAGGGAGTTTTCCGGTCAATTCGAGCTTTCGAATCCGTGACTTTAGATCATCAAGTTCATCCCAGATGGTGGATGGAGCAGTAGTTGACATGGTGGACTCTGTTCCATCATTTTTGGACTTTGTAGTTGTATCTGTTCCTATGTTCCGATCCGTTCCCGATTCGTAGCTTGTCATTGCCCGGGTCTTGCGAGAACTAACCAGGCTAGATTTGTATGGTTTTTTCTGAGCAAAGTCGGGAACTGAGTCACGTCTCTCTGGTATGTAGCGCTGTGAGTGCTCAGGGGATAGTTCATCATTCAAGCGTGATGGTCTTGTGCGTCCAATGGTTGAGGCTGAACCGGAGTTGCTGAAGAACCGAGAACGGCCAGTTTCGTCTAGCGGGTGAGCTGAAGCAGGGGCTCTGGAAGGGGGGAGTTCATAGTTACCCCTGGGTGAGGTATCTTGAGAAAAGGAGGAGTAGTGGCCTCTGTCTGATGAAGGGGTATCTTCAGTTGTCTTTGCGCGGGAAGAGAGGCCAAACTTAGACTATTTAACGATGTTAGTATCTTTGGCGCATGTCTTTCCTTTTTTTCAGAAAGGATTCATGTACATACCCTCCGCCTAGCCTTGGAATCAGAACTGAGTCGACTAGAAGTCTGCGCTAT
>NW_003456428.1:1040335-1066274 GCF_000151425.1 Trichophyton rubrum CBS 118892 | reverse complement strand
CCAAAGGGCCCAGACTGTAGGTAAAAAACACCAGGTGAGCGATAGAGCCGTCTTATTGATGGCCGATTTGAGCGAAACGACGTCTATCTATTTATATCCTCTTGGATAAAAACTAGGCTGAACAGCGTATAGGGCCGTACCGTCACCGTCAGTACATGACTGTTACTACAGGACTGTGACTACGGAGTATAGAGAGAAGAGAGAGAAGAGAAGAAGAGAGACGAAGCAAGGACTTCCTTACCTCTGATGGCGCAAGCTGACCACGGCTGCGTCTTCCGGCCGGACACGAGGCAAGCACAGGGACGAGGGCGTCAAGGGCGTTCGGGTTCTCCATCCGTCTCGTACTCCCTTTTACTGCTCTGTGGCTGCTGCTGCCTCTGGCTCCTCAGACTTGTTGTTCTGCTGCGACATTTCGACCTGCCCAAGTTGTTCATACGGAGTGCTAGGAGACGGTATATGTGCCCGCCTTTATGACCCGGGTTCGTATGTAAGTAAGAGAAATGTCGTACATCTCCTGGCGATGGCGAGATAAGTACATAACACCCACCAGTGGAGTCGTTTCTTGACTTGACTTCTTTTCATGCCTATCCTGCCCTCTTACTAACTGCCGACTCCTGCTAGCTGAAGGGGCCAAAGTGAGGCCCTGCGACGCCTGGTTGGCTGGTCCTTGCCGCTGCGGCAAGCGTTGCTTTTTTCCGCTCCTTCTCCTGTCTCTTCCACTTTCTTTTTTGCCTGTCCTGGCGTTACTTACGAGCAAAACCCATGTCTCCAGGAAGCCAGTTTATATATAGAGACAGACGGGCGGTGGAGAGACCCCCCTCTCCCCATCGACTGAGCTTGCTCTTCTGCTGGCCATGGTTGGCTGGGAGAAAGGAGGAAGCAGAGGAACTTGAGGGCTAACTAGTCGACTTGAGCTAAAAGATGAAACAGGAACAGCAGAGAAGACGGAGAAGAAGGAGGAGAAGAAGGAGAAGAAGAAGCAGCAGACGAAGCCAACTTTGAGTGTTTTGATGCTATATTTAGACGGCCAAGCCAGCCTCCGTTAAACAGACTCAATAGCAAAGACGAAAGACATGACAGTAGGTAGAGGAAGAAGAAGAGAAGAGGAGAAGAAAGAAGTAGTAGTCGAGAGTAGAAAGTAATGGCAGCTGAGGGTAAAGATTCAGGAGTAAGGAAGAAGATATAGAAGAAGAAGGGGAGGTTGATAGAGAAGTAGGAGTACTGTAAGGAGCGGTAACTTACCGTCATGTACCGTACCTGACCATACCAAGTCACGGGCCTCCCCTAGCGCCCCCCTGCCCCCACCCGCCCCAAACCCACGCAAAAAGCACCAAGAGAGACCAAAAGAGACCAAAGAGACCAACCAGAAGAAGAGACTCAATACCAGAAAAGAGCTGGTATCTCTCGTATCGTGTATTACCAACCTTACCCAAAACCTCCTTCGCTCCCGCTTCGTCTCTTACTTCGACTTCAACTTCTTCTCTTCTTCTTCTTCTTCTTCTTCTTCTTCATCTCTTCATCTCTTCATCGCCGTCGTTTCTTCTTCTCCTTCTTCTTCTTCTTCTTCTTCTTCCTTCTCCTCGTCCTCGTCTTCCTCACGCCGGCCTCGTCCTCCTCCGTCCTCCCTCCACCGACAGCCTGACGAGGGCTGCTCCCGTCTCGACTCCACGCTCTTTTTTTTTAGCCGCCGTCTTTCCCTAACTACATCGCCTGCTCTCTCTCTCTCTCCCCGTCTCTTCCCAGGTGGAAAGACGTCCCTCGTTCGACATTCCCATATTCTCATATTCTCATACATTACCACCATCTCCATCTCCGTCCTCGCCAACTGCTTCTCCTGGTGGTAGCTCCGGCTGGTGGTGAAACAGACAGTTCGACCAAGGTGGACAGCGGAAGACTCACACACCAAAAGGCGAAACAAACAGCCATCACCCATGATCCCTTCGACCCGCCGTCACCACTGGCAATAACCGGACCTTTCTCTCTTGCCGGACATTCCTCCTGTTCCTCCTCCCCATCGTCGTCGGTTTCCCATGCGATTAGTGGTGGAAAAGTAGTTCGAAGCTGGGGGATAAGCCAGAGGGAAGGCTGTGTGTACGGAGAAAGGTGGGTTCTTTTGCTTCTTCCTACTCACTACTGCATCATCCTCAACGCCAGCTAAGCGCTGCTGGATGGCTTTGCCGCGCCCTGCCTGGCTGCATGCTGTTTCAGCGTGTTTTTCGTCTTCCTTCGTTTTCTTCCTGGAGCTGTTCATGACCATGACCTTCTCATGGGACTGTCTGGCTGGTCATGCTAACCCGATAAACCACAGACGTTCGCCATCACCATCACAACTATTCCTGCTACTACTGCGTCTCTCTCTCTCTCTCTCTATATATATATATATATATATATATATATCTACATATACATACATATATACAGATAATACTTCAAGAGAGGTCTGATGCTTGCGCAACCGCCGATAATGCCTCACCCGACCTCATCGTCCCTGCCAACGACAGCTTCAGAGGCGAAACGCAGGTCTCGCTCGCTCTCTCGATCAAGGCTCAGCTGGTCGACTCGTCACTCCTCGCTGAATACGCCGCCGCCCTCGACTTCGGCGCCTTTCTTGATACCTGAGACCGTCCATTCGAACCTGCAGGATGCGTACAGCAAGTCTGGTTTAGACTCGACAGCAGAGCACGACAGGAAACCCAGGTTGATGTCTACTAGGGCTGCTGCTCCCAGCACCGGTACTTCTGCCTCGACATCGACATCGTCAACAACAACGACGACTGCGACTGCGCGATATCCTTCACTTGCATCTCCGCTGCCACTCTCCTTCCTACCGCGAGAGAGCATCTCAGCAACCTCAGAGTCAACTGATTCGTCTCCTACCACCAGCAGCTCGACCTTTGACTCACCAATCATCATGGAGACTTCTCCGAGCTCCTCTCCGGAGTCACCAACCTCAATCACCCCGCTGGGTCCACTGCGCAAACCAGAGGGACGAGTAGTCAATTCTCCAGTCCTGGAACCACTTCTAAAACCGCCACAGCACCAACACCAACACCAACACAGCTCTACAGTCGGGGAAAAGGAGTCCTGCCACCTACCAGAGTCTTCCCCTTCGCGGAAGGCAAGAAACCTGAAAAACTTGTCCCTCAGACTGCCACAGCCGGGCTCCTGTCGACAGCCTCCCCTCAGCACCGCGCCCATCACTGAAAGCAGCGCCAGGAACCTCTCCGCGCCGCCCTCGCCAATGCACCATCACACTACAACCTCTAATGCCAGCAAAAGGAAACCGCCGAATCTTACCATCCAGACACCAGGCTTCAACCGATGCTCCTTTGGCTCAAATGCGGTCCCCCCAACCCCCACGTTAAAGCCGCTCCTTCGTCACGCTGAATCCTCCCCGTCTCTTAACTCAATTCTTTCCCCGACTTTCCCGGACAGCAGCAGCACCACCAGCAGACCATCCATGTCATCACAGCAACGCACCACCAACCCAGGCAAACGGCCCCTCTCCGGCTCTCGAGATGAATCCAACAGCCAGTCAACCCACCAACAGCAGCTCTTCACACAACACGAATTGCTAGAGAGGTTAAATGAAGAAGACGATAACCCAATCTCTCGCGAGTCTCGCAAGGGTTCCGAACGCGGGTACCCCCACGGTCCGGTCCTCATCTACGATTCCGGCCTGTATCTCTACCTCGAACCTAGCCATGAAGAGGCCTCTCGCTTCGATGTCGTCTTCAATGTAGCCAAGGAGGTCCGTAACCCGTTCAAGGTCGCTGCAAGAGAGCGACAGGATACTGTCATGTCCGTCTGGAAAGCCAATGTCGGCAGACACAACTCGGAGCCTTCCACCGCCACCTCAGATGCTACCTTCATGTCCGCATTCGAGTACCCGCCATCTGCCACCGCCGAGGAGGGCGAGTCAGAGTCTCC
Source organism: Trichophyton rubrum CBS 118892 (assembly GCF_000151425.1). Taxonomy (NCBI): domain Eukaryota; kingdom Fungi; phylum Ascomycota; class Eurotiomycetes; order Onygenales; family Arthrodermataceae; genus Trichophyton; species Trichophyton rubrum. The sequence goes on along the minus strand of NW_003456428.1, from coordinate 1,062,344 downwards.
ATCCACACCCAAGGCAGAAGACACCCGCTGCCAACAGCCAGAGTACATTCACGTTCCCTGGGACCACAACTCCGAGATCCTAGACGACCTCTACACCCTCTGCGAAATGATCGACGAGCGTCTCACTCAGGGCAAATCAGTCCTCATCCACTGCCAGCTCGGTGTCAGTCGGTCTGCCTCGCTGGTCATTGCCTATGGACTCTACAAAAACCGACATCTCGACTTCAACTCCGTCTACAGCATGGTCAAGGCCCGTAGTCGCTGGGTAGGCCCCAACATGAGCCTCATCTATCAATTGACAGACTTCAGAAGCAAGCTGCAGGACAAGAGCAATATCAGCAAGCAGCCTGCTCCGGAATGGCTTGACAGTCCAGCTGTCCAGGAAAAAGCACCGCAACTGCCACTTCCATCGTCCTCTCCGGCATTCAAGAAGCCCTCCCTCGAGAGCCAGTCAAGTTCGAACACAGGATTCAGTTTCTTCTCGCACAATCCGTTCAGGCTTTCTCGCCTTACCAGCAGCAGCAAGAGCAGCAATGCCAGCAACAGCAACAGCAACGGCTCCTCATCCAAACGCTGCAGCGTGCTGCCCCGTCCACTGCCCTTACGCGAAAAATACCAGACGTTCCATTCATACCGTCGCTCCAACTCTACCTCTCGCCCAGAAACCCTCTTCCCAAACCGCTCGTTCTTCCAACCTCCTAACAACTCACACGGCGACACAGACGTACAAATGGCCGATTGCCCCGCGCCCGCAACCACGCTTCCAGACGAATCAACCATCTTTTCCCCCAAAACCACAGATCAATTCGTCATCGCATCTCCTTTCTCGCCGGGTATTTTCTCCCCTGGCGCTACCGCTCAGCCTCCCGTAGGCAGCTGTCTGGGTCTAGCGGGTGTGGATTCGGTTCGCAAATCTCTCGAGGTCAACCAACCAACGTCTCCTATCAACCGACCGACAGTGTTGTATGATCCACGATCGCCGCAACAGTCTACAGAGCCAATAATAATGCGGAACATTGACGAGTTTCTCTAACTTGCTAAGGGCAGGAGTTGTTTTCTTTTCACTTTTAACGAGATGGTTCTACTTACTGGTGGTTCCTATGACTTGGTTTCGGTTCGTCCGGCTCTGGACTCGGTTTTGGGGCAAACATTTTTCTTTTGGGAGGGGGGAATATCCGGCTATCTCTTGCCTTGGTTCTTTTGTGTTGTTTCTCTTTCCATATTTCTTACATCTATCTCGATTATTATACCCCAGCGAAGCGACGCACCGCGATGAAATATTTTCCTTGCATCAGATCAACCTGGCCACCAGCAACACTCACTCTCACTCAACCCGCTTTTTTTTTTCTCCTTATCTTCGCTTACAAAAAAACAAAGCTGGCTTTGAACCCCGTTCGATTTCACTTTTTTTGTCACCAAAATTCAACCAAAATCAACCCCATGCAAACTACTCGACACATTCGCTTCGATACGTCTACGTTCACTTAATTCCTATCCGTCCATCCTGTCCCTTTTGTCTCCTTTTCCTTCTACTTTATATCTATCTTCTTAGGTATTTTTATTTTTCCCTGGCACACACTCAGCGTACATAGCATCTCATCGCTAGGCAGGCTGGCTGGCAGGAATGGCATTCTAGCTGTCCCTTCCCTTCACACCCCTAGCCTCAGCGCGTTTTTTCATTTTTATCAACTCTTTTCGAGACTTCTCTGCACGATCCCAAGACTTATGCCAATACTTTTCTCTGACCCTATTTGAATTCTATTAATTCTACGGCGTTGCTTTTTCTTGCAAATGGTTAAGATACTATAAGAGTAGTGCATAATATCAAAGTCAATTCCCCTTTTTTCTAATTCCCATTCTCCGTCTATACGTCTGCCGCATCCACCCTCTTGAACCAGATATACCCATCCCACGTAGCCTCCAGCGTCAGACCAAGCTGCACCGCCTTCTCGCCCTCGAGCACAAACTCCGCTTTCACAGGAGCCCGGACATCCTGCTCGCTCATCTCGACCATGTAAGCGATATACTTCCTCTGGTCACAGATGTGCATGAATTCCAACGTGAATCTCACCGATCGATCTCTCGCATCAACGAACAACCGGCCCTGTTTCTGCGTGACTTTGATTCCCTTGTACCCTTCATGCCAGTACTCGCCTGTATAAGCTGACAGGGCCATGGTCTGGTCACTCCTCACGCCTCCATCAGCACATAACTCATCAATCATCTCATTCTCAAGATCAGTGAAGTCATCTTCATCTTCCTCATCTTCTTCATCTGCCTCATCTTCCTCATCATCACTCTCGCTCGAAGACACACCCTCAAGCAAACTTGAGTACCGCTTCTCGATCCCAGCCGTCACCCAATCTGCAAGCTTATACTTGATCATCCTCGCAACATTAGACGCATTGTTCGAATTCCCAAATATCACTGCCCCGAACTTCTGTTCAGGCATGAAAAAATGGGTTGCGCCAAACCCCAGATCGAGTCCGTCGTGGCTCACCATGACGTGTCCGTTATACTGAAGTATTTCAACCCCCGCACCCGCGAAGGCTTGCGGGGGTTCGTGGTCATTCTCATCGTCTCCGCTCTCGCCAGGCGGCGATTGCGAGATGCGTTTCTTGATCATCCCTTCATACATGCTCTTCGTGACGGGGTCATTGCAGTTCATCAACGCCCGAACCCAGCGAATGTAATCGTTTGCGCTGGAAATAATCCTTCCCGCCCCCTGTGCCTCGGGGGAATCGTGGCATGGAATAGGCGTGTATTTGTTTCCTCTCTTGTTCCAGAAGTAGCCTGTCGCCAGGAGGTGGGAGAGTCCGTCCGACCTGGCGGCGTGCGGCTGAAGATAGGTAGATTTCATACGTAGCGGCTGGAAGAAGTTTGCATGCAGGAAGTCGGAGAAGCTGAGCCCGCTTTTCTGCTCGACCAGGTACGAGGCGGCGGTATACATGAGATTGCAGTAGAGGTACTCTGATCTATTGGGGGCTATGGTCACTAGATGCCGGAGACTCCTAGTCACGGACTGCGCATCGTCGGGCTGAACTGCGTTTGGTCCCATAAGCGAATACTCATTTCTGTTCGAGACGTTAGAGCCAGTCAGTTAATAACTAAGTGTAGGAGAGACAAGATGTATCTTACGGTGCCATCCCGGTTCGATGCGAGAGGATATCTTCCAGAGTGACGTCTTCATGTTCGTCCATCGGCATCACGAAGTCACCTGGTAGGAGATCAGCCATGCGAGCATCGTACTGAATCTGCGGGTGTTTCTCATTGTCGTCAACAAGCAGTGCAACCGACGCCGCAGTCAGCGACTTGGAGGTCGAGGCAATGTCGAAGAGGGTATCAGGCGTGCAGTCTTCAGGCGGATCCAGGGATGCTTTCCCAAAGCCTGCAGACTCGATGTGCTCGCCCTGTACGACGGCGATGGCCACGCCTGGTACATGGTACCGTTCGATGGTGTTTTTCACATATTCCGCGAACTCGGGGCTCTTAAGCACGTCCATCGTTCCGTTCTAGCTAAGCTGATGGCTGTTGGTATAACTTGGTGGTGGTATAGAATAATAACAGGGCTCAGATGAAAAGTGTGCCTCCAGAGGAGAGGATCTCAAGCTGACGAGGCATCCCGCCTGGTATTTATTAAGAAAAGCCCCTAGCTATAGTTAGCAGCTATTCAAAGCCCCCGGGGCTGCTCCGGCCGCAAACTCATACCTTTATTCACGAGACAAGCATCGAGTTTTTTCTCGCTAGTCAACGGGAAGGGCAGAGACTTGAGATATCCGAAACTTTGGTCTGGAGGGCTAACGTGGGCTAACGCCAGCGTACGTCACTATCATGACGTCCCCTTTGCGAACAGAAAAGCAGGCAAAGCTACTTACTCCTAATTCTGCCCCTAGTTCGAATCCTATGAGGCCTTACGGCCAGTAAAATATGGCTATAGACGGCTGTGCATGCTGCAAGTATCTAGTTCTTGCAGCTTGCTCCCAGGGAAAAGGGGGGTTTAGCAAGCTGCCTGGATGCTATGGACGGCGTCTCGACTTCCGGTCTCATTGCCCGGCGAGGGGCTTGCATACTGATTAGTTTTATTGAAAACCGGCCGCATCCTTGCATCGACAGCTGGTATGACGGGGAGGAATGTCGGTTTGTGTCTCTGTTCCGGTGTTGCATCTCCCTTGCCAATAGCAGGAAGCCGGGCGTTACGGACCTTACGTCTCCTCGTCCTGTGATACCGTAGACAGCTTTTCTCCCTCTCCTTTTGGTCGGCTGGTCATTCGACCGGTCGATCATCTTGACTGCTTTGGCTAAACCTGGTCGAGGTGACAGAGAAATGGGGGGGAGGGCAGTGTCACGGCAGGTTTGCTGGTCAAGTCTATAACCCTTCACTAGTTATACACCATGCGTTTTGACGTTATACGGCAGATCTCAATGCGGAGAATGGTTTATTTAGAGATTAAGCCAACAATTGCACGACAGCGATGCTTGTATGACCAGAACTCTCCCTGGTTTCGAGAGCCTATGAGCTCACATGGCAGCAGATGCAGCTCATACCGAGAAAACAATGACAGGTAAAAATGTACACTTGATTGAATTATCTGCTTCTCGTGTATTTATTTACCGTTATCTAGTTCAACTGGTCCAACAGCCCCTAAGCTTTGCATATGTACCAAATTATGGAACAGCCCCCTTTTGGCCAGCAGCTGAGCATAGGTTCCCTTCTCAACTACCCTGCCATGATCCAGGACACATATAAAATCCGCATTTTGGATTGTACTCAGTCGATGGGCAATGGCAATAGTAGTTCGCTCCTTGGTAGCATTATCAAGAGCGTCCTGGACCACCTTTTCGGACTCAGAGTCCAACGCTGACGTGGCCTCGTCAAGGAGCAGAATCTGAGTATTCCGAAGCAGGGCCCTGGCAATTGAGAGTCTCTGTCTCTGGCCTCCGCTGAGCATAGTTCCCCCAGTGCCAACTAGGGTTGCAAACCCATCACTAGAAGTATTCGTTAGTGGTCATAAAAAGACAAACCAAAGTGGCTGAGAGTACTCACGGTAGAGAAGAGATAAACTCGTAAATGTTCGCTTTCTTGCACACTTGCACAAGTTCATCCTCCCCTACCTCTCTCTCGGTGCCTAGAAGAATATTGTCCCGGATTGATCCCTCATACAGGGTAGGTTCCTGGCTAACAAGGGACATTAAGCTCCGGTAGTCATTGATATTGAGCTGGGAAATATCCTTTCCATCCACCAGGATTTTACCCTCTGTTGGTTCAAAAAATCTCTCTAATAAGCGAATAACGGTGCTTTTACCGCTGCCGCTAGACCCTACCAATGCCACATACTGGCCGCGACCGATACTGAGGTTGAGCCTGTCTAAAACCAGTCGTTCAGGGCGGTTTGGATACCTAAAGCTGACATCCACAATATCAATCTGTCCAGTGCTGCCGTTGATGCGTTGGCCTGAGTTATCCCACGTATCGATCCTAGGCTTCAGCTCAAAGAGCTCCTTCACACGCTGGCCAGCATGAAGCGCTTTACTCATATCTGGAGCAAAGTTGAAGATAGCCCCTGCAATTTGTGCCCCTGAAATCAAGGAAACAAAGCATATGAAAAACTGAAGCATACTGTATTCAGAATCCGCCAGGAGCGTCCCACCATACCAAAATGCAAGTGCCATGCAGAAGAATGTAAAAGACTGGGATGCAGCATAGAGAGTGGAGGTTATCAGAATAAATCTCATAGTTTTGGCTGCACGCTGGGCCAGTATCCGGCTGTATTCGTCTAGAACATGGCTTTCAAGCGTCAACGAGGCAACGGATCTGATAACCGTGATTATTTCACTAGCATATATGGCACCTTCTTGATGGGTTGCCCGCATCTGGCCGTCAAAGAGCGAGAGAACTCTAAGTCGAATGTAGCCGGAGCCTGTCATTATCGGAATTGTTGCTGCACAGACAAGGGCAAGTTTCCAGCCCACCGCTAAGGAGAGGATGAATCCTCCTGCAATAGTGGCAATAAACGTCAAACAGGCGCCGATTACTGCACCGCTAAGGCCCGCAAGCTCCGTTGGTGCCGTGGAGAGGAATGAGGATAATCCTCCCGGTGAATGCTCCTTTTGGTCAAAGAATGCCTGGTCCTGTCGAAGAATAGACCTGAACATCTGGTATCGGCCTTTATGAGATAGTCGTTCCGTAGAATAGGAGAAACATGTTCCTTGGCCAACCCATGCGATGCAGTTGACAATAGCAATCATCAGGAACATGAGACACCAGAAATTGATCTCGTTCCGAAGCTGAGTATATTGAGATGGTGGAAGAGAAACAACATTGATCGATTCTGCAAAGAATACGGATTGTCTGTTGGTGTATATCCCTGTTATCATCATTGCCGATTGCAAGGTAACCGCTGATAATAGTTATCAAAGACTTACACTGGGATCACACAGCCTGCAATGAAGCAGAGAAAAACACCAGTAAAAATTACAGGTGCCTCCTCTCGGTTAAGTTGTGCTACAATCTGGAAATAGGTTTTAAAGGTCGGACGCTGTTCTTCTTGGGTATTATGCTGATGCCTGTCGTGGAGGCTGCCATCCGGACATGGGTTCACTTCGATACTGGCTTTTGTAACAATCTCTCTCGTGCGCTCTTTTTCGAGAACGTGCTTCTCTTCTGCTTCTTCTACGGGATGCTGAGGAGGAATGTCCATCTGCTGTGCTTCTACCAAGGTGGAATACATTCCGCCTCTCCTCATGAGTTCATCGTGTCGCCCCTGTTCAACCACAGAGCCATTCGACATGACTATGATGTTATCAGCATTGCGAATAGTTGATAGACGATGAGCAACCACAATTGTCGTGCGGTTTTGCGCTGCTGCTTCCAACGCTTGTTGAACCGCTCGTTCTGACTTGACATCCAAGGCTGATGTGGCTTCATCAAGCAGTAGAATCTTTGGGTTAGTGATAATGGCTCTGGCGATACAAATACGCTGGCGTTGGCCACCTGAGAGCTGCAGTCCCTTGGTGCCAACCTCAGTTTGATAGCCATGAGGCAGAGCCATGATGAAGTCATGGGCATTTGCAATTTTGGCAGCAGAATATACAAGCTCCTGCATTTCATGCTCCGGTCGCGACCACCCAGGGTCAGGAAAGCCGAGCAAAATATTTTCAAAAATACTCCGGTTAAACAAGACAGGCTCCTGGACAACATACGAAATTTGCTGTCTAAGCCAGTTCAGGTTCAAGTCGGATATCTCATGCCCGTCCAATGCTACCGGTTGAGAAGGTAATATTAGCATTGACGGTCAAACCAGGCTCACTGCAGAACAGTCTTACTAATATATCCTCCCGTAGGCTCATAAAAACGTTCAATCAGCCCAATAATGCTACTCTTTCCACATCCAGAAGCACCCACTAAGGCGGTGGTTTTATTCGCAGGAAATTTCATGCTTACCGTGTTCAGCACCTGTACGTGCTGCCTAGATGGGTATGTTAAATTGATATTGTGCAACTCAATGTTGCCCTGGACTTTTGGTAGCTGACGTCCTTTAGTAGAAAATGGATCCAACGGCGACTTGCGAGAGATTGCCTTGAGAATAGTTCCCGCATGCGAGATGCTACTAATGAAGGCTTCTCCACTTGGGGCAACTCTCCCAACAGCAAAGGCCCCAATTATTGTCGCTAGGACGATTGTAACGACTGCAGAAGCGGTTGACTCACCACTGACAATATAACGAGACCCTTGCCAGAATGCCAATGCATATGTAAGGTACGGCAATGCGTTAACGGCTCCTATCATAATTGAAACTGACAGGCGCATCTTCACCCCCCACTTCTCAGCAGTATTTAGATGGATCTGGTAGCGTTTGGTCATAGCTGCCTGGATCCCAAAAGCAGAAACATGCTGGATAGAGCTAAATGTCTCCTCAGCAGCTGATGCTCCTTTAGCTAGGGACGCAGAATTCTCTCTGCTGTAATTTAACGCAAATGCTGCCCCCACAAACTCTGCTCCTCCAAGAAGGATAGAAGTTGAGAGGAGAATTAAGGCGAGTTTCCAGTTCTTTAAAAAGGAGATAATGATAGCAGATAAGAATGTCGCAATAGCCGTGAGAAATATTGAGATTTTACTCGAGATACCTTCCTGAACGACATTCATATCTCCAGATATTCTTGTCGTAACCTCTCCTGGACCAAGGGTATCAAAAAACCCGATGTTCTGCCGGATAATGGCTTTGAGATACGCCTGTCGTAGGTTCCGCGTAATTCGTTCCCCTTAGTAGAATCCTACAGTTGCGACGTATATGAGGATGAATTCCGCGATGCCAAGATAGACATAGTAGAGAGTGAACTTAGAAACACTGGAGGACAAACGGGAGCTATCTTCCATGTCATATGCATGCCTTTTAAATGAGCCAACCAGGAGGCCATATATGACTGTAAGAAGCGGGTTCAATGCACCAGCGATGAAGGCAGACAGAGTGCTTAGAGCAATCAAAGCTACATCCAAGGGCTGAGCGTAGGCGAGCACAGTAGAATCTTTCGTTGAGCCAGTTGGAAGCCCATTAAGCTGACGCTGGAGAATTTTTTTGACGGATTCATCTTGATCAACAATAGAGAGACTGCTTGACGAGTGAGACTCCGTGATATCTGGCATAGTTATCCAGTTCCGCCTAATTTGTGTTGAGTTCCATTTCTCCCTTTCACTCGAGAAAGGTCTCTCTATAAGTGTTCCCCCGAGAATAGTTATGACTCATTTACAGCACGATGTTGACATGGTTTGGCAGTGCGCGCATCCTCCACGCCGATCGTGGGATCCGGTCTTTGGTATTTATGCCGTGCTGAATACGGTATTATTTCACTCAGTCAATACACACTTACACGCGTTTCCACGCTTACTTACTAGTGAAAGTTTATTGTAAAAGTCAATTTAAGGTTCCGTACCCCGGCCCGCTCGGACCCGTTCGGGCATGCTTGTTTAGATGTTGGGCGTTGCTCAACACACCTTTCCACAATTTCAGGGGTTCGGTATAGTGGATTGTGGTTTTTCTCTCTCTTTTCTTCTTGGGCAAAACATACTCTATATACTTGCCATGTATGACCATGACTTTCAAAATCACTTATCCAAGGAGCCTTACTACAGAATATCTTTGCATACATAGTTACAGAGGCAAGGTAAACTGATGATGGTTCCTGATTCTTGTAAATTTCAAATCTTTGGTCCTCTTCTCAGGCAATTCTCCCGCTATGTAGGCATTATCAATGAGAACCAATATGCGCTAACCAATATGTTCCCAAGTATGGGCAGCAGCTTGTGTATTTGCAAATGTTTTGTAGAGCTCTGTGTGTTAGGAATGAATGCTCATATCCGTACATTGTGTAAATTTATACTTTTCTATATTTAGAGCTCAAGCATGCATCAGAAGTTTTTGGCCACTTTGTGCACCTTAATACCGGAAGTTTGACAGTAGATGTAAGGGCCAATTGTTTAATAAACGAGAGAAATTATATATCATATCTTGTAGATGTGGACACTTTTTTAAGTTGTAGAGTGAGAACCATATGCTTGAAATCTTGACTTATAGCTCCTAATATCTGAGGGTATTTGAGACTTGAAGTGTTGGCTCCAGTTGCGTCACTGGGGACATTTGCTGATTATATTATGCATACACCGAACTCCGGTCGCCCCGGGCTTAGTGGTAGGAAGCAAGCTAAGTCATAGGGATGGAAGCGTCTTTTGGTTTAGTAGACATGGTGAATAGCCCCTCTACGCATTATTTATCGGCCAAGAGAGTGAACGTGTAGGTTGGTCAGTCACTAGCGAACTGTCTGCTAATCGAAGACAGGCTTTAGGAACAGACGAGTTCTATATCAATCGGAGGTTTACTGCTGTTTAGCCTTGCCTATCTAGCTATACTTAGTAGTTTAAGATTCCTGAAGTCCCAAAAATACACATCTGGTTACAGCCTGCTTGCCAGTAACTAGCTCGGTTATGTGAGTCCTCACTGTACATATCGAAGATGAAACAGAGTTAACCAGTTCCATACCTTTGTAAAGAAAGACTGTATACGTCGTACACTATCCGTAATTGTGAAGTGGTGGTATCACATGTGCCGTAAGGGGCGGAGGATGTCGAACCGCAATCATTATAATATGGGTCTGTAATACGTGCCCCCCTCTCAAAATGGGATTGGGCAAGAAGACCCAGCTACGGAATTATTGCGCTGAACCTGCCCCCACTCTTCTCACCAAGCCAGCATATAGGCTGCTTTTCTGCATGGATTTTGGTAGCATTTTCCAGTAAAGCACCAAATATAGAAAAAAGTCGTAGACTATGAATTAACTCTGGTCAGTTATTATGCAGGTAATCCTTTGAAAAAATGCCCTGCTATGGTGTAATAGCCGATAAGATTTGGGCTCAACCGACATATCAAAGGTTTAGCACCCGTTCTAACCCGACTGGCCTTTACATAAATCCAAGCCGAACACTCCGAGACAGATCTTCGGTAGCAAAATATTCTACTGATATTAGCCAACCTGCAGATCCTCACACTAACTTAGCGGTGAGTTGACCACAAGCAGAATGAAGGTGGTTGTCCGTGCCGTGAATTGAAGCATAAACTTGTTGGCTGGTAGTAAAATGAAACGGTTAATTAGCTAATATCTCAGCTGAAACCCTTCGGCTGCATACTACTTATGTAGCCAATTGGCCCTGAATTGAGATATAGACGTAGCTACGACGGTCGTCTAACAATAGAGGAAAGATAATCGCAGGATATTGTTCCCCGAAGGATTATTGGCCCGTGTGCGGTGGGACCGCGTCGCTCATCCGCCTTGGCATCCGCCTTGGCGCCCGAACGACAGGTCACCTGACCGCTCAGCCACCTAGCCGAGCTGTAACATCGCCTATTTCCGATCGTTTTGGCCAACATCAAACACCGAAGGAACACTGTTTGGCAGAATTTATATTAGAACTGCTGATTGTGCTTTGGAATCCTTCGTGTGATACCACCTGAAAATGATCAACTTCTTCGAGTTGGGTTGCTTGCGACTACCTTACCAACCATGCACGCCGGTCCAGATATTAAGACACACGTCTTTCAAAGCAAAGATAGGAGGGCATGGTTAGCTTCCCTGCTCGCATAGGCTTGCAAAATAGACAGGCTATCATTTGGCAAGCTCACGATGGGCGGAGGGGCCCGTTAAATTGCTACAATTACTCGGTTACGCAGAGACGCAAGCATGGCCAGACAACGAAGAATACAGAAAGGATTGTCAGTATATGCTCGCATAATTGCGACTGTAAGTGGAACGTCGGGCTCAGAAAACCGATGGATGCAGGTCAGGAGCGGTGTGACCCTTTTGTTCCATTCGCTTGAGACGGCTGGACCACATCAACGACTCCAAAAATCAAGTTGATACCCTGGCAATGGGCTAAAAAGAACCGCATAAGATCGATCGAAATGCATCTCTTCTGGTTTTGTGACATGGAATCCATGAGGGGTCAATAAATTTATTTCTCTTGAAAGAGTTCCTGACGCCACTCCACGCCGCTGGTCCGGTCTATATAATGGGGTTGGTCGGCCGAATTTGGTCAGTGCAAATGAGGGAATGGCATATGAAGCCTTCATTGACTATCGTGGCTCCGTTTAACAACCTTGCATTTACAACCCATAATACGGGGTAGATACCATGCTACCTCTTTCGGTCCTGCAATTCCAAGACGATTTGCCATCCCATCAGGAGTTGCATTCTTTTGTCAACCACGACCTTCTAATTGCTGCAGGTACTAGGTTCACGCCTGCCTCTGAAAAGAAGCAACCTGCCGATCCCTTAAAGTCTCACTTTGAGAATCAGATCCGACTGCTGTGGGCTCGAGTGCTCGGAGTCACCCCCGATTCTATTGGAGAGCATGATAACTTTTTTCGGTGCGGCGGCTCGGCCTCTAGCGCAATACGCCTGAGCCAGATGATATATGAGCATGGGCTATTAGTAACAGTGAGAGATATTTTTCAACGGCCCCGACTAATAGACCTTGTTGATCGAGCTTGCTCGCTTGTTAATTCATCCAACCATGATTTTGTTCCACCTTTCACGTTACTTAAATTGTCATTGGATGCACAAAAAGCTCGCGCTCAAACGTCACGCCTTTGCCATGTTAAGGAATCCCAAGTATTAGATGTACTTCCATGTACGCCTTTACAAGAGGGTATGCTCGCCTTAACACGCAGCAATTTCAACGAGTACGTACAACAGTCAATATACAGGATAGATCGGGATATCGATATCAGGCGGCTCAAGTGGGCTTGGGACCAAGTTGCTGCGTCGAATCCCATCTTACGTACGCGGATTGTTAGTTTACCTAACTACGGGATTGTCCAAGTTGTCCTCGACGAGGAAGTGCAATGGATGTTCGAATCGACCCTTGACCAATTCCGAAAAAGGGCAACGCCCAAAGAGCTTCCCATGGGGCTTGGTGACCCTTTGATTCGCTTTGGTATAATCAGCGGAATGTCAGGGGACACTAACTACTTCACTTGGGAAATGCACCATGCATTATATGACGGATGGTCTATCCCCCTATTATTGAGTGACGTTGAACATGCATACTACCAGGAACCGGGGCCTGAACTCCTAGACATGAGTCCATACATCAAATACATTCAAAATATCGATGAAGTTGCTGCCCATCGCTTCTGGACTGACCAATTTGCGGGCATTCAAGGCACTGGGTTCCCATGGATAGGCTTGTCGACTGATGTGGATCCCAACCCGGATATCCTGACAACTATCCTGACACGCCATGTGTCTGGACTGGATTGGGGACGGAGTGACTTCACGGTTGCCACAATTGTTCGTGCTGCTTGGGCGTTAGTATTGGCCATTCGCGCTGACTCTAATGAGGCATTATTCGGCGTAACAGTAACGGGTCGTCAGGCAGCGGTGCCGGGAATTGAACGTATGGCGGGCCCTGCCATTGCCACAGTTCCCGCCAGGGTAAAGGTTGACTGGAAAGGTAGTGCTTACCAACTATTGCAAGCAGTACATCGTCAGATAGCTGATATGATCCCTTTCGAACAAACTGGCTTGCAGAATATCCGCCAATTCAGTGAGGATGCTGCCATCGCTTGTCGATTTCGGTCGCTTCTTGTCATTCATAATAACACGCCAGATGATACCCAGTTCTCAGGGCGGCCTTTTATTAAGGAGCTTCCCCATTCGTCAATCGGACCTCAACCATGTGATGGCAGGTATGCCATAGATATTGACTGCAGACTGGCCCTCGATGGAGTTTACGCAAGGATGGAGTTTGACACACGCATCTTCCCCAAGTCGGAAATGGCATGCGTTGTTGAAGACTTTGAGAAGATTCTACGATTTTTGGCAGATAATGTCAATAGACAGGGAAGACTAGAAGACACAGTTGCACCAATGTCCTTATTTACTTCCAGGAGATTAGCCGACGTGTTACAATGGAACTCACGGGTACCCGATCCTGTCCCTGAATGCATCCACGTGATGGTTGAAAAAAAGGCTCTACAATGCCCTAACTCCCTGGCTATTCATGCATGGGATGGCAGCCTGGAATATCAACATCTACTGGAGATATCCACCAACTTCGCACTGCAACTGATACAGGTAGGGGTAACAGGAACTATCGTACCGCTATTGTTTGAGAAGTCACTCTGGATGCCTGTGGCAGCTCTGGCTGTCGTGAAAGCTGGTGGAATCCTTGTTGCTATGGACATGAAGCAACCGTATGAACGGTTAGCCCAGATAGTATCTCAGACCAATTCACCAGTGTTGGTATGTTCCGAACAGAACTCATCACTGGCCCAGAGGCTTGGACGCCAGCAATTCATAATTGGGTGGAACCGTCACCATTTGGATGTCAGATGTCAATCAAAAGGCCCAGAATTACCGGTGATTCACCCCGAGAGCCTTTTATATATTGTTTTCACTTCTGGCAGCACCGGAACTCCAAAGGGGGTTCGTATAACCCACCAAAACCTCTGTACTGCTATTGCCCACCAACGAGAGGCTCTAGGATACAATGATAAATCGCGAGTGATTGATTTTGCTTCATACGCTTTTGATGTTACTTGGTCAAACATCTTCTTTTCGTTCGCTGCAGGAGCATGTCTATGTATACCCTCTTCACAGGAACGTGAAAATCACTTGGCTGACTCTGTGAGAAAATATGGCATTAATTTAATGGATTCTACACCTTCACTTGCTCGAGCGCTAGGAAAAGATGTTCTATCAAGTTTAACCACACTGATTATGGGTGGAGAAATGATATTGCCCTCTGACACATTGCTGGCGGGAGACCGTACTCGAATTATCAATGCCTATAGCCCAGCTGAGTGTACTCCAACGGCGCTTATTTCCCCCCTGGATGCAACCGGAGTTAGAATTGGCCGCGGTTTTGGGGTTGTCACTTGGATTGTAGAAGAAGACAACCCACAACAACTAGCCTCGATAGGCACAGTTGGGGAGCTATGGCTCGAAGGGCCTCTTGTCGGTGCTGGATATCTTGATGATACTGAAAAAACTGCAGCAGCTTTTATACAAGACCCTATTTGGCTGGTACAGAATACTGGACGCCGTGGACGTGTGTATCGTACTGGTGACTTAGTTCGATATGAGCCAGATGGGAATATCGTCTTCGTAGGTCGAAAAGATGACCAGGTCAAAATTCGAGGCCAGCGTGTGGAACTAGGCGAAATTGAAAGTGTTATTCGTCGAGCCATTCAGCAACCAACACTACAAATTGTTGTAGAGGCAGTACAGCAAGCTTCTGATACCGGAAACCTTACACTAGTGGCTTTTCTGGCGCTTCAAGGATCTCAAGAAATGGATGAACACTCAAAAAATACTGAAGTGCAGCGGATAACAGAAGAGCTTGCTAGCCGATTAACACAGCTACTTCCATCATATATGCTCCCTACTATGTATTTCCCTCTACGGGAAATTCCAATGGTCACCAATGATAAAACAGATCGAAAGCGCCTACGTGCTATGGGTAGAACCCTGCTCTCGCAAGCGAAGTTATCTGCTGCTGGAGATAAAGAAATGGGAAATGATGACGAAGAGCCATTGAATGAGACACAGGCGATTTTGCAGAATACCTGGATGACCGTTCTCAACTTGTCACGAGCGGAGGCATCAATTGATGCAACGTTCGCACGGCTTGGTGGTGACTCTATCTCGGCTATGCAAATTGTTTCCCAATGTCGAATGCATAACATCCATTTAACAGTGAGTGATATATTGCTATCACGAACAATCCGGAATGTAGCAAAAGTTTGTCGGGATGTATCGTCTCAAGAAAATCTGTCAACCCCAAAGCTCGAGGAAGATTCAACGGCCCTTTTTGATCTCTCCCCGATTCAACGTAACTTTTTCGATACATACCCTGATGGGCTAAATCATTACAATCAATTCTTTCTTCTTGATCTCAAAAGCCCTGTCTCTAGGGCCTCCCTTGAGGAGGCTATTCAAGCCATCGTTTTACGTCACGATATGCTACGAGCACGCTTTGAAAAAGACCTGAACACACATACATGGAAGCAAAGAATTGCGGAGTACAGTACGGAGACATTTGCGCTAACAGAACATACAATGAAAGACTATGCTGCTGTTGGACTTGAATCGCAGCGACGACAAGAGAATATGGATATTCGAAATGGCCCTGTGTTCGCCTGTGATCTATTCAATCTACCTACAGGCAATCAAATGCTCTTACTTTCTGCCCATCATTTGGTAATAGACCTTGTCTCCTGGAGAATTATCTGGGCCGATTTAGAAGACCATCTGCAATCCCGCAAGCTGCATTCTGCCCAGACATTGTCATTCCAGGCTTGGTGTGCACACCAGGCCCGAATAGGGCGCACATTATCACCACTACTAGTACTCCCTTACTCAATTCCCGAGCCTCAGATAGGCTTTTGGGGTGTCTCCCTAGATGAGAATACATATGGCCAATGCAAGGCTGTGGAGGTGTCCTTTTCCTCGGACGTGAGCTCCCTGCTCTTCGGGAAGAGTAATGATTCTTTGGGGACTGAAGGAATTGATCTTATACTTAGTGCTCTCTTCCACGCATTCATTCATACATTTCCGGAGCGCAGCACACCAGCAATCTGGATTGAAGGCCATGGCCGTGAACAATTTAGTGAGCAGCCAGTCGATGTCTCTAGTACAGTGGGATGGTTTACTTCTATGTATCCTTTCGCAATTCCGATTAACCTCCACCACTCACTAGCTAGGGACGTGGTCAGGCTTGTCAAAGACACGCGACGCAATGTGCCTGCAAATGGGCAGCAATTCTGGGCTTGCCGGTACAATAGTGAATCTGGCCATTTGGCATTTGAAGCATACGATACCCCTGAGATTGTGCTTAATTTTACGGGTCGATTCCAGCAGCTAGAGAAAGAAGATGGGCTATTCAATCCGTCTTCTCCTTCCGAGTTTAGTGATTCCCTTCTGGCGATAACCGAAGTCTCAAAATCGGCCCGGCGACAGTCAATGATTGATATAGAGGCTGCTGTATCCGACGGCGAATTAAAGGTTGAATTTATCTTTCATAAGATGATGCAGAGTGATCGTCTTCAAAAGTGGATTCAAAATTTCTCACAGGACCTAGAGTTTCTTTCCCACAACTTTGCCCAAGCTCCATCCGGATTCACGTTGAGTGATTTGCCTCTCCTTCCCCTCTCATACAATGGCTTGGATATCCTTCTTGAGCAGGAACTGCCTCGTATGGGGGTCAAACCAGAACAAATCCAAGCTATCTATCCTTGTTCGCCTTTGCAGGAGGGCATGCTCATAAGTGCAGCTAAGGGGATTGCTTCTTATCACACTCGCACAACATGCCGCTGTGACTCCTTTGGTGAGCCTGTTTGCCCCTTACGTTTGGAATCAGCTTGGAAAGTAGTGGCGAACAGGCACACGGTTCTCTCTTCTCTCTTTACCCTCCACCCCGAGGGTAATGGTTTTATCCAAATGGTGCTAGACAAGCCACCAGTAAGGGTAATTCAGATGGAAACTGACGATAATAATCCGATTACGGTTTTGAACAAAAAAGAACCCCCATCTTTTTTCCTGAATGAGCCGCAGCATTTGTTAACTATATACCGATCAAAAGCTGCAAGTGTAGTATCGTTTCGACTTGACATGAATCATGCCATGAACGATGCTCAATCAATGGCAGTACTTCTAGAAGAGCTTGCAGCTACATATGATGGTTTTGAACTTCCAGCTGCCCCCAGGTTCACTGATATGATTAGCTATATTAGCCAGACACCCAAAGAAAAGACTGCTGCTACATGGGCGACTATCTTAGATGGAATGAAGCCTTGCAATTTTCCCACATCATCGCCATCCTCACGAGGAATGATGCCCGAGATGCTCGGTGAGGTATCTAGCTCCACTCCGCACTCTAAAGTTCACATCGTGGATTACTGCAAAAAGACGAATATCCTGTTTTCTGCCTTTCTGCAGGTGGCCTGGGCAATAACACTATCGCATTATACAGGGATGAAGGAGGTCTGCTTTAGTTATCTCACGTCGGGGCGTGACGCTCCAATTGAGCGGGTAGAGAAAATGGTTGGCCCTCTAGCTAATCTTCTTATCAGCCGAGTTGACATGGGGGTACCAGTAAAAGAGGTCCTCCGGGCCACATCCAAGAAGTCAGAACAGAACATGGCCATACAGCATGTGTTTATAGGGGAGGTCCTTCACCGACTTGGGCTATCTGGCCAACGGCTCTTCAATACATCCCTCTCGATTCGCTCTTACGACAAGGAAGAAGTTCAGAAGTACAGCATTAAGTTCCAAACATTGGATGATGAGGACGGCCATGAAGTAAGACAAAATATGCTATGGATATAGTGAGGGTATGATATGAAACTAACTGAAGGTTGATTATACTTAGTACGACTTGAGTCTAAACGTCTCACTAAATCGTCATGGCCATACCGATCTTTTGCTAGAGTACAGAAAACCATATATTACCCAGCAGATAGCTGAAGAGGTCTATGAGACGCTCAACCAGGCAATTGACTATCTGCTAACCATCGATATTGACGGTAACACTGGACATGATGAGCTTCAGGGGGGACTCACCATCATAAACAATGATCAATATGCCAAGGCAATATCTCTCTTTGATCAGATATTTCTACAAAAATACGGCGTTGAAAGGTCTATTGCAGAGAGCTTTTGGAAAGACCAGCTTTCTAACACTCACGGAGTACACTTTCCTGAAGTCAAGCAGATGGTGACCACCGGAATTGAACGTGGTGAAAAAATACATCTGACTATGAAAAGCATTGATTTCATCCCAGGGAGTTTCTCGGCAGAAGTAGTAGTTAGGGCTGCGTGGGCTATCTTAACGGCTCACTTTTCCAATTCCGATGAAAGCCTGTTTGGAGTATGCCGCCTGAATGGTGAAGGAAGGAAAAACATGTTGCCTACTCGCATTGTGCTTAACTGGAACAACACCATTCTTCAATTCCTCTCGGAAATCGAGCAGCAAATACGCAGCATGGAGCCCTTTCAGCGTATGCTTTTGGAACAAATCTCTTGCTTGTCAGACGAAACCAAATTTGCCTGCAATTTCCAGACTCTGCTAGTAATTGGCTCTCCAAGAACAGATGGGATCGAATGCTACGACCCCATCATCACTAACGGTGATACGAAGGGAGGTGTCTTTAAGGAAGATAATCATACAATCGTGATGAAAGTTAGTGAAGGAGAAGGCAAAGATGTGGAAATTGCAATGGGCTTTGACTCGGGCATTGTCAGTATGGATCGTGCTATCAGGCTCACCCACGGACTCGAACACACGATCCGACAATTACTCGATATAAATCGACGGGAAGACAAGCTGTGTAATGTGACTGTGGCCAGCCACCGAGATTTGAACAACATCTGGGCCTGGAATGCCGAGTTATCGGTTCCAGTTGAAGGTATTATACCCGATTTGATTATTGAGACGGTCATTCAGCAGCCACATTTTCCTGCTGTTAACGCTTGGGATGGGGATTTAACGTATGGTGAACTGCATGAATTATCCTCTAAGCTTGCCCACCATCTCCTTGCTGAAGGTGTTGGTAGAGGAAGCATTGTCCCCCTTTGTTTCGAAAGGTCCAAGTGGATGCCAGTTGCAGCGCTGGCCGTCATGAAGACTGGAGCAGCAGCTGTTGCTATCAACCTCTCGTTCCCAGAACAAAGGCTTCGTTCAATTATAGGTCAGATCTTTACCAGCTCAAAGTCGACGCTTATACTGTCTTCTGTCTCGAATCAACCCTTCTTTGAGAGCCTAGGTCAGGGTGAAGTCTATAGGGTAGGAGACGATCTATATCTACCTACTGGCTCCACGATCGCTACCCCTGAATGGCCGGCCGTGCATCCGTCCGATGCATTTTATATCGTGTTTACTTCCGGGACAACAGGGGATGCGAAAGGAGTGGTGATTACCCACCAGAACTTTATCAGTGCAATTGCTTACCAGCGAGAATTTCTCGGATTTGGCAGTAATCCAAGGGTATTAGATTTCACCTCGTATGCCTTTGATGTGTTTTGGCTTAATCTACTGAGGGCCCTGGCTACAGGCGGGTGCCTCTGTATCCCTTCCCAGGAGGAATTTGAGAACGATCTTGGTGGCTGTCTGGAAAAGTACCAAGCAACTGTTGCTGACCTGACGCCGTCAGTAGCGCGCGTTGTCGAACCAAGAAGCGCCTTTTCTCGACTATCGACGCTGGTGCTGGGTGGTGAAGCTATTTTACCAAATGATTTGGACCTAGTTGGTGATGAGACACAGCTAGTATTGGCTTATGGCCCAGCCGAATGCACGCCCACTAGCACTATTCTATATGGCCCCAAATGCTTGGAAGGGGGGGAGATTGGTCGGGGAGTTGGGGTGTGCACATGGGTTGTCGACCTTAAAAATCCGGATGCACTGGCTGCTGTTGGTGCTGTTGGTGAACTTTGGATTGAAGGCCCGCTTGTGGGTGAAGGATATCTCAATGACCCCGAAAAGACATCAAAAGTCTTTGTCAAGGACCCTATATGGCTTCAACGCGGCTCTCCCGATGGGAGACACCCAGGCCGTCGAGGGCGGCTCTACCGTACTGGAGATCTGGTCCAATACCAGGAAGACGGCTCGCTTCTCTTCCTCTCACGCCGAGACACTCAGGTCAAGATCAGGGGCCAACGTGTCGAGTTGGGAGATCTTGAACATCACATCGGCTCTTTGGCTGTCAAATTTATGCAGGATTCTGGCGCCCTGGGGGAGAATGGGAATGTGCAGGTGGTAGCTGAGCTGGTCGAGCTGTCTGGCATCGCAGATAAAACTCTTGCAGCCTTTATAGCCGTGGATGGTATCAGCAGCAGCAACGGCTCTTCCGATAATAACAAAGAAGTTAATGAACTGGGGTGCAACCGCTTGGTCCAGCAGATGATAAGCAGTGTCAGAAAGCAGATTGAAGAAGTGCTGCCCCGGTACATGCTCCCATCGACATATATACCCGTCAAACGCATCCCCATTGCAGCCACAGGCAAAGCGGACCGGCGAGAGCTACGTCGTATGGCGGCGTCCCTTTCAACGCGGGAAATCGAAGCAATGAACAAGGCCGCTGTGGACGAACGGACACCACCCCAGACGGAGAAGGAGTGTGTGATGCAGGGCCTCTGGGCCGAAGTGCTGAAGATTGAAGACCGAGACTGCATCAGCGCAAGTGACAGCTTCTTCCGTCTCGGGGGAGACTCGATTGCAGCGATGAAGATTGTGGCCTTGGGGCGGCAAAGGGGGCTTGAGTTCACTGTAAGGGATGTCTTCCAGCATCCAGTCCTTCGTGAAATGTGTCTCCAGTGCCATGATCTGTCGGTCTAGGGCAGGATATCAGCAGGGAATAATTATAATTGTCATGGGGTTTCTTTTTCTTCCTCTGGCCAAATTGAACAAGTTCAGCTCTATGGTCTAGTTATCAAATTGGATGTTACTGTTAATGTCGGGCCTTCTACTTATTTGAATAGCAATCTAAGCATCAAATTCCTTTTACAACAGTAACTAAATGAAGAGTAAAACTGATGAAACTCGGGAGCTCAGTTTCAATATCTTTTTAGACGACCAAATCCTGCTCTTAAGTTACAGGCATCGACATTGGCAGGACGAGAGAATAGTGGGCTAGAGCAGACAGAACAGCCAAACTCCCTATTACTCGGCTAATAGCAGGCCAGAGAGAGCCCGGATGGCCCGATGACTGCAGATCTAAGTTTTGTGGTGATGCTTCTCCTGCTGGGCTTTGGTGATGTTGAAATTTGGCGGGTCAACAAGCGACGCTCCAAGTCCGCAAGAATAAATATTTGAAGGCTAACTAACTAATGGTTATACAATTGACCACTAACAAGCACCAGGAAGAGAGAAAGATGTCCTTGGGGGAGGAGCAAGGAGGGTCACATCCGCAGTATCTCGAGCCCAGCGAGCTGGGGACAAAAGAATAGTAAGTTAACGAAGTCTTTGATATGATCGTGGGCTGACGGTGGCATCTGCAGCTGGGAAAGATACTACGACAGCTCGCTCACCCACTTTCTGTCCTCCAAGCGAGACGGACGAAGACGCCGTGACGAGCAGCAGCAGACAGACGGAGAAGACGATGGCCAGGGAGAGGACGACGACTCAGACATCGGGACCTCGTGGTTCAGCGAGCACAATGCGCCGCAGAAGGTGCTGGACTTCATGACCTCAGAGAAGTTCCCACTTGCGCCGGACTACTCGCAGGCCGGCCGGGAGCCTAGCATACTGGACCTGGGGACGGGCAATGGGAGCATGCTGAGTCTGCTGCGGGAAGAAGGAGGGTTTAGCGGTCCCATGGTGGGCGTGGACTATTCGGTCAGGAGCATCGAGCTGGCCAGACAGCTGGCGGGTCAAGGTGACGACGGTCAAGGTCAAGGCGGAGGTGACGAGGGGATACGGTTCGAGGTATGGGACATTCTAGACCCAAGACACGAAGAGGACATA
>NW_003456428.1:1026584-1039612 GCF_000151425.1 Trichophyton rubrum CBS 118892 | reverse complement strand
GTACGACCGGGTTGAATATCCCAAGTTCCGGTTTGGCGGCCCAGGAGGGCCAGGGAGTATGTACTATATGCTTCCAGAGGAATAGATAAACAAAAAGGAGGAGTTGCTTTTCTATTTTATATGAAGTAGCTGCTATGTATGGGAGTGTGGTAACAAAACTACCTGCTGAGCAAGCCCACGATGCACCATCGAGCTCTGTTCTCCGGCCCTTCGTCCTCTCGAACGGGCTTCCACTCCCTCGTCGTCTCTCCCTCGGTCGAATTCATGTCTCGCTCCCATATCTTCTCGATCTTCAGACCGGCGGAGACGGCCTTTTGAAAGAAGGAGGCTACGATGTGTCGGCCGGTGTGCAAACCTGCCACGACCCATGCGATGCCTGCAGGCGAGCCTGACGAGGGAGCGAGGAACCAGAGCAGGGTCTGGATCAGGTTCTCGTGCTGGGAGGGCATCCACAGACAGTCTGCGCAGATGATGCGGCTAAACCGAGCTCGGTTGGCGGCCGCGAAGCCCGCCATCTGGTCGAGATACGCGGTCTCGAGCTCCTCCTCGTCGACGCTGCCGCCCTGGTCGAGGACCCCCCACTGGTACGGCTGGACGGAGATGCGGTGGGCGAGGTGTTTGGGTATATTCCTGTCGATGTTGGCCTGTATCGAGCCGTACAGGCCTGGGGCGAGGGGGTGGTCGGTGACGGTGACGGACTCTGCGCCGGCGAGCACGCTGACGATGGAGGACAGGGCGGCACCTATATATACAGTTTCTTCCTGTTAACGAGATGATAGCGGCCGTCTCTACAGCACTGCCGGCACACGCAGATGGATGTAGATGGCGTGGGAGTTGTGTTGCTTGTAGTTGTAGTTGTCGCTACTCGCCTGCACCAAGTTCGAGGATATCATGACCCTTCACGCTCCATACTGAACCATCAGCCGCAGCTTCAAAGGGGGAATTAATAGAAGAAGAAGTAGAAGATGAAGACGCCCTCTCGATGCCGTCGGTCACCAGCAGGCTCGAGCCCCAGAGGAAGTGCGCAAACAGCATGCAGGCCCGGTCGACGCCCTCCCCCAGCGGCGCCCTCTCCTGCCCGTCCGCCGCCGCCTCTGCTGCCTCTGCTGCCTTTCCCTGGTCCCGCGGATGGACTGGAATCGTCAGGGCGAGCTCGCCAAAGGCCGGCGACGAGTAGACGAGCTGCTGGCCTGGCTGGCCGACGCAGGTGGTCGTCGAGTCCGGGAAGAGGACGGGCAGGAAGCTGGCCAGGAGGTCTTCGGCCTCCTCCTCGTCGTCGCTCCTGAAGCGTGAGAGGAACATCGAGTCAGTCGTAGCAGCAGCAACAGGGGCACCGGCTAGTAGTCAGTTATAGCGGCCGTCTTATTGTTTCTGCAGGCTTGCTAGTTAGTTGTTAGTGACTTTGTCGCTCTCGTCGTTGTTGCTATCAAAATAGTTGTTTTATCAAGACTTCAACTTCAACTTCTCAACTTCAACTTCTCAACTTCAACTTCTCAACTTCAACTTCTCAACTTCAACTTCTCAACTGCATCTTCTCTGCTCGCAACAAACGAACCGCAGCAACCTCGTATCCGCCGTCGACTGCCTCGCCCGCTCGATCTGAATCTCTGTCGTATTCCTGACTTTTGATCTACAGCCAAAAATAACCCCCGAGATCCACCGCGTCGCCTTTTTTTTTTTACTTCTTCCTGGCTGCTTCTCCCTCCATCTTCACCACCAACCGCCCTCCCTCGACCCTCGCTGTCTCTCCCGGCGGCAATGCCTGTCTAGTCCTGCTCTCGTCCCTGTCGTCCGTCGCCCTGCCTGCTGAGGATCTTAGCTTTTGCCCCTGGCGCCGGGCTTTTCGTCAAAAAAAAAAAAAAAGGACGAAAAAAAAAAAAAAAAAAAAAAAAAAACGAATAATAACCACCGACAAACAACCAACACCTCCAGGCCGAACCACTCCCTCCCCCGTCACCAGCCCAAGATGGCCTCGTTCAAGGTGCGTACATCGGCAGAGTGACCCTGCAGCGGCCTCGGGATGCCCCAATGCACCGTCCGGGGCCTCTGTTGCGGGTGTGCGCTGGGGGCAGATAGTCATCTCCTTCCCTCCAGCGTGGCGAGCAACTCATTCACTAACGACTCCCTCCTTTCTGGCTCGCTCTCGACCAGCAGCAGGACTCTTCTTCGCGGCCGCTGCCCCAGGCCATCCCGAACCCTCGCCAGGCCAGCAACGGGCGGACGCACTCACACTCCGTCTCCCTGGGCGCCCTCAACTACAACCACCGCGTTACCCGGCGGAAGAGCATGACCTCGTCCGCCGCCAACAGCAACAATGCTGCCGCTGCTGCCGCGGCCGCCGTGATCAGCGAGTCTGGCGCCAGCGCCGGAGCGCCCATACACACCTCCCACCACCGCCGTGGTCTCTCGCTGCGGCGGGCAGCCGGCCTCGAGTCGACCTCCGCTGGCTCCTCGTCCCCGTTCGGGCCCTCCTCCCATGCTGCCAGGAACGGCATGGCTGCAGTCGATCGCAAGCCAGTGCCGGGGTCCCTGAACAGCAGCAGTGCGGTCTCTGAAGAGCTCTCCGCCGGGACGGGGAACGCTGGCAGGCCGATCAGCATCAAGCACAGGAGCAGGCGGGCCAGCGAGGGCTCGCATCTCATGAAGGGAGAAGGAAAGAGGTCGCTCGTCGAGCTCAAGTGTGACCGCTGTGGGAAGGGGTATAAGCATAGCAGCTGCTTGACCAAGCATATGTGCGTATACCCCGTCTTCCCCTCTCTACTACATATGTTGCCCAAAATGGATTGATACATGCATCAATCAATCCGTTGTTCTCTTGATTGCGTCGATAATTGACATATCTGGGGCCATAGGTGGGAACACGATCCGGCATGGGCAGTGACATCAAAGCTCCTCATATCGAAACACCAGCAGGTCCAGCTGCTCGAAGCCGCCAGCGTCCTTGTCACGCTCAACGAACCCGTCTCAGAGGAGCAGGCTGCTGCCCGTGCTGCTGCTGCCAGCGGGAGCGGCGACTCGGACCGTTCGTCAACCTCTCCGACTGTGTCTGGCATTTCCGAGCTCCGTGACGGCCTCAGCTCGACCGAGACCACGCCGCCCCCTACCGGTGACGACGGCGCCTTGTCCAAATCATCCAACGACCCTTACCGCTACCCCAGCAGCCATAGCAGCTATAATCATAATTATAATCACTCCTTCTCCCAGTCCCTCCAGTCCATCCCTTCTGCCTCCTTCGCCAGCGCAAGCAGCGTTCCTTCTTACTCGCCTGCACACTCTCACTTCCGCCATTCCAGCACAGATACCAGACCTTCCACTGCAGACACCAACGGTGTCCTCGACGACGACGCTGCCGGTCTTGCAGCCGCAATCGAACTCTGCAATTTTGGTACCCCCAGATCAGGGCCCATGGCCATTCTCGAGGATGTTCCCCCAGTTCCTCCTCTTCCAGCTCGGTTCTTGGGCCAGAGCGTCGGCAGCACAATGGCAATGGCCAACAACCATTCCAATGGCTACTTTGGAGACAACAGTACCGTCTCCGGCCCTTCTAGCAGCATAAACGTCTCAAATAACAGCGGCAGCAGTGTCTCAGGGGCGACTATAACTGGAAACTTGGCCGCATCCACACCAAACATCTTTGACACCCTTCCCATGGCCACACACGCGCCTATATCATACCGTGTCTCAGATGAACGAGACGTCAAGATGGCCGACATAAAGCCCGACACCATCACCCAGCATTCCAACCTACGGAACGACAGCACCAGTCCGGCCAATCCTCAGCACTCACGCTCTCGAGATGACGAGTCAGACCGCGGCTCGCCATCTTCCGTCGTACACATGGATGACGATGACGATGGCGTCTTCGGCCACATGGAAGAGTGAGATTACCCGACTCAACTGCCATCTCCTATATTTTTCTTGTCTTAAACCCTTCCTACCTCTTTCTTCTATCACCATATTATTTTGGATCAAAAAAAAAAAAAAAAAAAAAAAAAAAAAAAAAAAAAAATCCATTTTCTTTACTCTTCAGTCGGAGGAATGGAATGACTTTTTTTAACCTCGGAAACGAAACGAACGGAAGCCCCTTGGATATTGAACACATTTTTTCCCATCATCTCTCTATGCTATTTTTTTTATTTTTTGCTTTTTGAGTCTTTGTGGTTTTCCGCCTTCATCCCCTGCTATGTTTTTCCCTTTCTTTCCTTTGCCAATCGTCATAGTTGCTTGCTACTTTACATATATATACGAAAGATCACAAACACATCAGCCTACCAACCAACAAACCTTTTAGGAGTTTGATTTCTCGCGGGAGAAGCGGAATGCGATAAAGATTTATACGACTGATCTGCTCTATCCATTGACTTATTTTTAGTTTTACCCATACGGCGTTCTAGTACCTTATTCCCATCCCCGTCTACCATTACATCTACCTATCCCATTATCACGGCCGGACTTCTTCATGATCCCCTCTACACCGTTTGGTTCAATTATCCACTAGTATGCCCTTGTTGATGTTTTCTTGGAGCTCCAGGGCGGCACTGGCTTCCTCCAACTTCTCTCTGTATCCCCCCCGTTTTTTGGCTGAGATCTAACTATCAAGTTGGATTCTTCATCCGTCAATTTAACGCTTACTTTACATACCCATCTATAGTAATGATGATGTCTATTACATTTTCCGGATCAATTGAATGACGTACATACACCATTCCTCCACAGCAGTTTGAACCTGAGCTAGTAGTTAGAAACAAGGTTGCGGAACGAAGAGCCTCAGTGACGATCTTGAGAGGCCCCCGATGCTAAACAACTCTATATAGGGTTGCAAAAGAAGGGGATGGAGGTATTAGATTTTTTCTCTTACACATTCACACCCATAAATGTCAAGATATTGGCAAAATGATAAAAGTGTTTGAAGGTTTAATATTTTGAAGGAAGAAAGTGAAGTATAGGTTAATTTGCAAAATTGGTACAGGACAAGGCAGCAGTTATCAAGAGAGGAACCAAAAAAATAGACGTAAGGAAAGCACTGAAAAGTAAAGACTCCGAGCTCGTCATGTCTCCCATAATTCATAATAAATGAACACGCCAACTCCCCAAGAGCAAGATGCTAAAGAACCATGGCTCGCCTCCTCTGTAACCCCATACCAGTAAACCGAGAATGAAACGAAAATTGAAAGAAATGGAATATGAAGGATCGACTATATTAAATTGTTGTTGTTATTACAGCCAGTTCGCCTTTTACCGTCGGCCACCGTTACGCACGATGCCATCCGGAGGTATTTTGTCTAGCTTCTTGCGGCATTCAGGACAGTACCATTTGGCCAGACGGCTAGGGACTTCGGGCAGGCCAACGCAGTCAAGGTGGAACCACTCCGTCTCACACTAGATAGAAACGCCGCGTTAGCATGTTCCCTTCCATAAGAATCTCAACAGAAGGGTGAATAGAAGAAACATTTTGTCAAAGGTAAAGAAACACCGGGGAAAGGAATGCAGGAGTAAAGATGAAACAAGTGACGGGAGCGAAAAACGACACACTTAGCAAACAAGCAACAACACTTCGCTCGACCTCACTCACATCATCGTCTTCACAGCATATCATAGTTCCGAAGCTCACGTCGCCGCAGAGACAATACCGTGGCTCATTAGGATCAATCTCCTCAACCACTCCGTCCTCATCAATACGGATATCCTCAGCCTTGGACGATATATTGCTGTCCTTTTGGTCTCGTTTCTTCTTGACTGCCGGCTTGGCTTTTCGTTTGCCTATGCTGACTGCCGAGCCTCCGTTCTCCCCGGCAGTCACAGGACCAGGGGCAGGCCGTTTGCTGCGTCGTCCGGCTGCCGTTACTGCGGGAGCGGCTGCTGCCCCTGCAGTGGTCGTGGTGGCTGTTTGGTTAGTAGAGAGGTCCTTGATGGCTGGAGTTGTGCTCTTACGTCGGAGGCGATCACGGGTTGTAGAATCAACCGATCCGGATGTAATTGAGCGGCGACGGGATGATGTCCTAGCTACCGCGGGAGGAGTAGCGCTGCGTACGGCCTTGGAGACGCCTGATAAACGCCGGCGGGTTGAGGATTCAACGGCCGATTTTGGCTCGGCAGGGGAAGTCATGGGTGAAGATAGTTTGGAGCCTGGCCTGGGTGGAAGGACGGGAAGTTTCAGTGATATTGTAGGCTTAACAGCCTTCTTCGCCCCAGTGGTAAGAGGTTGGTTCTCAGAAGCGGGCATTGTGAGCTGTAGCCTTTTGGGAACAGGTTTGGTCGATGGGCTGGCTCCAGCGGATGTAGGCCTTGAACCGCCCTTTTCTTGTCCAGAAGGTACAGCATCAACTAATTCATCATGTTTCCTCTTCTTGGACGTACTCGGTTTTATCTTCAGCCTAGTCGTAGCTGTTGAATCATTAGCTAAAGAGGCATTATTAATATTATTGCTGCTGCTGCTGGCATTATTGCTTGAAGGACCAGTGTTTTGGACACTATCAGCAGCAACAGGTGGCACAGCTGGAGCTGGTAGTGTGGGAGCCGGAGTCTGTGACGGTTGCACAGGACTCGAGAACAGATTCTTGAAGGTAGATCCAATATTTCCAAGACGTTTGGCTGCCATTTCCGCTTCCGCAGCGGCCAGGGCAGCGGCTTGTTCCCGAGCCAAACTCTCACGCTTCTGCTTCTTGGCTTCGTTGAGTTTCATACCTCGATTGAGAACGGTTTTGTTTTCCTCATTCCTTAGCTGCGGCGGCATTCCAGCACCTTTGAAGGCGGGTACGCTTGGGGAATAGGTGTTCATGATATCATCGCAATCCACGAACTCGGTACCTTCTTCCTCGGCTTTTTGTTTGGCAGCTAAATACCCTTCCCAGCCGCGAGATCCGAGCGCCAGTTCTCGCTGTATCATAACATCACTAGGCTGCCAGACTATATTTTTCTTCATCTTCTTCCGTAGTCGTGCCATTTCCCATTCTGTTAATCGTAGCCACGGCCGATACTCACCACCAATCACAGCATCCTCGGGAGGTGGTTCTAGAATTGGCGCTGTCTTAGGATCGGCAGCTGATCTATTCGTAGGCTGTGCCGGCTTTTGTTTCTTGGGTTGCTTTTCCTTTTTTGTCTTTTCCAAGGTTTGATCTAGAGGCAGATTGAGGGATGGGCCGGCTACTGCTGGACTTTCCGGCAGCGCAGCACCAGTCTTAAGAGCGGCAGGTTTCTGGCTCCTTGACTTCTTTTGTGCTGCCGTATCCTGGCGACGAGCAGCTCCCGAAGCCTTCTGGCCGTCCACACGAAGGGTGATCCTGGGTGCTGCACCAGGTCCTTCTGCGGTTCCTGGTCTCTTCTCGGTAGCAGTCTCTTCATCCTTCACCGAGCCTAGATTCGCCAGTATCGTGCATAGCTTGGACTTTATACTCCCCAGGCGATCAACGTAGTGGTCCACAAGATCGTAGAGACGGCAGGACTCTGCATAGGCCGATTCGCGGGCGTTGACCGCGCGCCGTAGCTGCTCTGATATCTGCTTGCGTAGTATATGCGGCTGGGGGCGAGACTCTGCAGGGAGGTTTGGGAGCTGGCCATAGACCTTTGTAAGCTCGTGGACAGATGCTGTCGCATTCACATACCGTTCATCGAGACCGCGAATCAAGGTCAGCGAGCGGACGAGGTCTGAGGGCAGGTATTCTGTGTAGTCGATGAAGTCCGTGACGGTAGCTTGCGCATCAGGGTCCGACGGCCCTTCGATAAACAGCTCGCCCAGCGCACTCGACTCCGGCATTTTGTCGCCTTCTTCTCGCCCGCCGTCTTTATCTCTTCTCCGAACTTCGTCTTCTCTTGGGCGGCGGGGAAGAAGTCGCGCGCTGTCTCAGTGACGAAGCTGCTGGCGATGCATCTGCAGGACGAGTGGCGGCAGGCCGGTCGGTGGATGGAGCGTCAACGTAGCTAAGCTTCCAGCGGGCTCGCCTGCTGCTGGGTATTTCTCTGTCGCAGTAGATCTTCGCTTTGCCTTCGTTTCGCCTTTCTCCTTCGCTGTCTTTCTGCTTCTTCGTCGTGGCGGCCTCAGGCCGTTTCTAGGTTAGGTCGCTAATCGCGTCTGGCGGCAAAATCTTCATCCGTCCCGATCAGGAATATTTCGACTTCATCTGCGTCTACAGCTACAAAACGAACCTCGCAAGCTGCCTCGAATCTTACATCTTATACTCAGCTACGAAGAGTCAGGATAACGATACCAGCCTATGATATACAAAGAGGTGTCTAGCATCTAGACAAGCCATGGTTTACCACGCAAGCTTCACAGCCTCTTCCTGCCAGTTCTCGCCGTAATGCATCCTGAAGGACTCGTGAATGAACTGCCTGACATAGTCTCCTACGTCCTCCCAATCTCCGCCGTCTTCTTCTTCTTCTTCTAGCTGGCTTAGAAGAATGATATCTAGGCTATGACCAGCCCAGCGGCCCCTGCTCGTATGAGTCCACACGGTCATGGCGAAGATCACCTCGCCAAAGCCGATGCCCATGATGAACGGTCCTTTGATGTATCCAGGATGCAAGGCAATTGCGGTTGAGCGGACGTACTGGCGCGCCGTCAGGCTTCTAAGGATCCACTCATCGCCGGGCTCGGTGCGGTAGAGGCTCGCTGGACAAGGGTTAATGATAGTCAACAGGTCAGCCGGGTAGTAGGCGCTGGTCCTGATATATGCATTGGCTGGCATATGGAGATCGGGAGGTAAGCAGTCATTGATTACATCTCTGGTCTGCTTGAAAAATGCCCAGGCCTGATGAACGAGGGGGGTCGGAAGGGCTTCTATTATCAATGCCCGGTGTGGGCCAGAGTCGGACGGCTGTGCTGGAACATTCGCATTTACTCCGTTCATTCCATTCACTCCATTCACTCCATTCACTCCATTTACCCCGTTCGTCCCATTCACCCTGTTCGTCCCATTCACTCCATTCACCCCGTTCGTCCCATTCACTCCGTGCGTCCCATTCACCCCATTCACCCCGTTCGTCGTGTTCGTCGCGTTCGTCCCATTCGCTCTATTTGGCATATTCCTCATTTCAATCAAAATTTCGCGGTACCTTTGATTTCGAAGTTCATCCCTATAAATCTGGTTGGTTGAAATGACACCATCTGCATGGACCCAGGCAGTCCCAGATCTTTCGTTCGAATGGATACCGTTCGGACGATTATGGGGAACCCCATTCGGCTGGCTTGGATGATTGTCATATGGATGATTCCGATCCTGCAGGTCTGGGTAGAGCCTATTGACTCGCCGTCGAGCACGTTCCAATGGTCTCAGCCTAGGAGTTGCGTTCGGCTGCCCATGACGAATACTATGTCTATTTGTTGGACCCAGAATACGGCCCATGACCGGCCGTGACGGCCTTTCTTGACTGGTCCCATACAGTTGGCCATTTGGTAGGCCATTCGATAGACTGTTCAATACGTCAACCAATAAGTCATCCAATGCCTCAAGGTCATCCGCAAAGGCAGCCGGTCGGTTTGGATTAATTGAACTTGGTCGGCCTGAGATCCCATTTCGCTGGCTATTCATCGGCAAGGATCCGGATCGCCTTCTTGGACGAATCCTATCGGATGCCCGACCTTGAAGCAGTCTGTTTATGCCCTGCACGTACTGGTCTCCCGTAGGCGGCTCAGGCGGGTCATAACTCCCCAACTCCCTTGGTCCCTCTGCACCGCATAGTATGGGTGTACCCGCCCAGGTACCCAGAGAACTGAGGCTGAATTTCCAGAGGGTAGGCCATACTGCGCACCAGGCGTCGGTGCAAGTAAGCCCGAAATGGAGTACATCGATTATATGTAGGTTTTCGATGATCATTTGCATGAGACAGACAGGCATCAACCTGAATATATTACTGGGACTCTGTAGGAATGTTTCTGATACCCTTGCTTCAGTGTCTGGGTCCCGGTCACGCATAATGACGCCGGGGCGAGTGGTGAAGTTGGGTTTTGCGAGTAGCAGAAAGATTCCAGGGGCGCCTTTGGAGTAGAGCATAGCGAAACTCCCTCTCGGGGTTCCGTGTATTTCCCGACGTCGAGGTGCGACGTACAGGAGTTTCTGCCCCCGGCCAAGTTCGCGTGAGAGGTAATGATTCATATTTTCAAGTAGCTGATAGCCGCTAGCTGAATTATGAACGGTAAGGATGAATCTGGCTGACAGTAGATGATATACAGGAAAAGAAGACTCGACAGCGATATTACTACAGTTATAATACACTGCTGAACCACGATCCAGCCAACACTGGGAGGTTAGATAGACACAGAAGGATCGTCTGTATGACCGTTTGTTTGTTGACTTTATTGCGGCATGTTCACGCCTGCCAGAAGAGCTGCCAATCTACGTACGTCATATTTGCCACCAAAATGGTAGTCTGTATAACAAACATTCAGACGGCATCAAAGTCATCCATCCTACAAAGGACAATTTGATCGATTGATGCAGAGAATATAGCCCTTGTCATAACCAAAGCAACATGCCTGTCATCCCAGTGAGTGAGGAGGATATCTCACGCATTACGTCTTCCAAGGTAAGGACGGCTTTTATCAAATACCAGCATTCAAATGTATTGTAAGAGTCAGATGGCTAACAAGAATCTCTTAAGCCTGGAGGAGAAGACACGAACTCGCAGAAGCAATCCAAGGACGACAAGAATGCGAATTCAACAGACAAAGGGCAGAGTCACAGTGGTCATCAGAAGCAGGAAAGCCAGCAAGGCCAGAAGTAGAGAATGTCTTGGTTGAAGCATGTATTGCTTAGAGAATTCGAAGACAAATGAATATCAATCATATCAGTTGATGCAAAGCTGCCCTGGATATTCCCTGTTTTTTCCATGTAAGAGATGGTGACAGGCATCATCGAAGTAGGAGATAGGATGGAACATGATGAAGCAAATAAAGACGGTAAGAAGACAAGAAAGGAGAGGAGAAGAGTTAAAGTAGTAATCATCACGTCGTGTAAATGTCCTTTTCTTTTTCTTTCTTTTTTTTTAAGGGAAAGGATTCGTAAATTCGTAGTTACCATGTCATGCCATATCATATCATATCATGGTATGTCATGTCATGCCATCCATCTATCAAAATGCACCCCTGGATTAAACTGCCAAACCAACTCCAGCATCCAGCATTAATATCAAATTACCCAGACTCCGTAAATCCTCCTCTTGTTGCTGCAGAACCTTCCTTACTCAGGGACGATCATGGCGTCGATCCTGGTCTGGAAGCGCTGAACCATCTGCACGACAGCCTTCCTGCGATCTCTCAGGGGCCGTGACGTACCAACGGTAATCTCATCAGCCCTGGCGAGAACCCGCTCCATTGCCTCGCTTAGTCTGCGCTGCTCCTTATTCTGCGCTCGTACATCCGCAGGCGGATGCATGATGAACCGAGTGCACAGCGGTATCAGCTTGTCATTTACATATTTCTCAAAGATGGTGAGCTTGTCAGATGTAGAGTGGGATGCTAGGAAGGGAGGACAAGGGGTAGGCGGCCGGTTGGGCACAGAGTATGTCTTGTTGGCCTTTGGTTTTGGTTTGGGTTTAGTAGGAGCAGGTATGGATGAGGGCACTGTGGGAGAAAAAGATGCCGCGGTCGAAGCAGCCGTAGAGGCCGAGTCTGAGGTGTACGTCGATGAGCTGACGGTGCTGCTGACTGACGGCGAAGGATGAGAGGTTGCGTATGGCCGTGGCTCCCGACAGATGTTTGGCAGCGGGTCATAGGCGGCTGGAGGCGGGGATGGATACGGAGGGACAGCTGGGTATTGGTATTTCGATTTTGGAGGGGATGGCGGCCGGGTCTGGCGAGCGTAGATCTTTTCCCGGGGTGATATGGGTTCCTTAGGCGACGCAGGCTCTCTCACTGGCTGGACTGGCTGCACAGGAGGTTGCTGCTGCTGATGCTGCTGATGCTGTACTGGCCGCCGCCGGGGCTTTCGATCAGGGGAGACAGGCGAAGGGTCTCTTGGTTTGCGCTCGCGGCGGACAGACTTCCTTCGTTCCTGGGGGACATACTTGGGCGGAGACCTTCCTCGACGAACGGGCGACGGCTTGTAGTAGTACCTCTCGTCCTCTAATTCATCGTCGTCTCTGACCTCGATCTTGACCTTTGGCGGCCGTCGTGGCCGTGACGCAGACGACTGCTGCTGCTGCTGCTGCTGCTGCTGTGGCTTCTGTAGTGGCTTCTGTAGAGGCGGCGGCGGTGGTTGCAGGGACGGCTGCTCGTCGTCTTTCTCGCTGTCAGAGACGGGAATCAATTGAGCCTCGCGCCATCCGTCGATCAAGCCGCTGCTCCCACCGTAGACACCCTCTGTGTATCCTGGCATGACGATCGCAACGACCTCAGAAAACTGCTTCAGGCCCTGCGACTTTGCACTGGCGGCGTCGTCGGTCATCAGGCGGCCCTTGTACATGAGCTTTATCCTGCTGATGTCGGCGATGTTGAGGGTCTGGCCGGCCAGCCGTCGGATGTCGCTGACGCACAGCCGGTCGTCGTCGATGGAGAAGGCAGGGAACTCGAAGCTCCAGGACTCGTTCTGGTACTTGAAGATGAGGATGTCCGGAAGCTCGCCGTCCTCTGGCGAGGGAGCGGCCAGCTGTTGTGCGCGCATGCGGGCTTCGGCCTGGCTGATGTCGCCGTTGCTGTAGACCCGCGGGGTCGTCAGGTAGTAGCTGTTGCTGCCACTGCTGCTGGGGGTGCCGGGGCCGTAGGGGTCGTAGGGGGAGGAGGGCGCGGGCGAGGAGTAGTAAGGGGAGGAGGCATAGAGGTCGTGGTCGAGGGGGATGTCCCAGAGGCCGCTTC
Source organism: Trichophyton rubrum CBS 118892 (assembly GCF_000151425.1). Taxonomy (NCBI): domain Eukaryota; kingdom Fungi; phylum Ascomycota; class Eurotiomycetes; order Onygenales; family Arthrodermataceae; genus Trichophyton; species Trichophyton rubrum. Next base: position 1,026,825 of record NW_003456428.1, on the reverse strand, counting down.
GCCGGTGGCCGCGGCGGGAGGCCATGATGACTCCTGAGGCAGAGAACGACGACGACGACGACGAAGAAGAAGAAGAAGAAGAAGAGAAAGAAAAGAGCAGAAGAGGAGATGCAAGGGTGGAGGGACGCTAGCTGCTGGCCATGCAGGCGAGCGAGACGAGATGCCATAGAGAGCGCTGCTTGCCAATGACAGCGACGGCGGGGGCCCAGAGTAGCTCGCGGCGATCTCGCGGTTTGCTCGC
>NW_003456428.1:952358-1025747 GCF_000151425.1 Trichophyton rubrum CBS 118892 | reverse complement strand
CGGACGCGGTGGGCAAACGACTGGAAGAATCCCTCGTCTCCTCGACTCCTCTCCGTCAGCCGCCGTGGAGCAGAGGTAGAGGCAGCAGTGCGTGCGGGAGCAGCAGCGGTACTTCTGCTGATGGGCGTTGCTGGCGGTGGTGCATCTCTGTAGCGTGGCAGGGTGTCGGGCAGGTTGGCTCGGTGAGCGGCCGTCCTGCTGCCGCTCCTGGGGGTTCTGCTGGTGCTGGATAGGCCAAGGTACCCTGGTCCATTCAACTCGGTTTCGATGAGGGAGCGGCCCTCCCGCCACCCACCAGTCCCGAAGCCAGACGGGTTGTCTTCCTCGTCTTCGCCGTAGATCTCCATGTCTCCCAAGCCCACCAGTCCCTTGACTTTGCCGTAGAGGTTGAACGCTGTGGCAGCAACGGGTAAGAGGATGAACAGCGGGAAGAACAGGTCGAAGCCTTCTCCGATCAGGGTCAGGTTGATTCCCTTGCCCAGGAAGTCGTAGAAGGTCGTCCGTAGTTGGAGGTCTGTGGGCAGGAGAGTGAGGAAGTTGTAGGCCAGAGGAACGGTGAGTCGGGCGACCTGGCCTGCGTACCAGCAGGCAGACTCGTGGTAGGTGTTGCGCGGAACAAGGGCCCGGTTACCCCAAATCTGAGCGTCTGAGATGCCTGTTCCGGTGGCAGCACAGAGGTAGAGAAGCCAGACAGAGGTGAGAAGTTGGGAAGGGAAGCCCACTGGCTCGGACGAAGGCGTCGCGAGGGCAACGATGGAGAGAAAGGGGAAGAATGTGCGGACAAGCTCAGACCAGAGGATGCAGACGGACAGACAGGCGAAGACGGCAGCCAGGCAGATGTAGACGGCCGGTAGGATGTGGGTATATAGCAGATACCGAAGATACGGAGTCAAGAGAGGGCGGCCAAAGCCAGAAGATGACAATGACGACGACGAAGAGGACGAGCGAGAGTCAAAGACCAGCTGCTTTGATGTTGCTGCGTCCAGTATGGTCTGGCAGTCGAGTGCTTCGCAGACAAGACAGGACCAGGCATCCGCGTATCTGGCATGCTTGTGTCTGGCCCGGTAGAGGTCTCTGGTCAGGCCCGCCATGTACCGGTCCGTAATGACATGCGGCACTGAAGCCCTCCCTTCGCACTGGAGACTCTGAACGGCAGCAGACCCCCCTCGTCGCACATCCTGTCCCTGTCCAGCAGCAGCAACGACGTCAACCAGCTCGTCCACCCACTCCTGCATCTCGAGGCTGAGCCCACGCTTCCGCCGCAGCAGAGAGACGATGCTCCGGAGCTCCTCGAGCTTCCCGCCGGCCTCGACAAGCGCATCGTGCACGCGGACCGCCCGCTGCTGCAGCCTGCGCAGCCTGTTGCCCGTCCAGGCAGCCCGCCACATCTTGCGAGGCAGGGCGACCAGACCGTGGCCGAGCAGGTAGATGGCCAGCACCAGGCCCCAGGCGTAGGCGAGGGCCATGACCAGTCCCCGGAGAGAGGAGAAACGCAGCTCATGGGTGAGAGCAAGGTATATCAGGCCCAGCAGGCCGGAGCAGAGCACGATGAGCTGGTACCGGGCGTTGGAGCGGAGGGAGTAGAGCATGCGCTCCCGGGGCGACCTGTGGCCGGAGTCGAGATACTCCCCTAGAAAGGGTAGAATAGCCCTATAGCAGCCAGTCAGTAGACGAACCCCAATAGCAGAGATTATCAGTCTATAAGGCGTACCAGGTGAGGACGAAGGTGAGCCAGTAGGCGATGCGCCAGAAGACGAGCATGAGGCGGGAGGAGAGCCATATCCCGGCGGGCGGGTGGCTGTCTGGCGGGCTGGAGGCGAGGTCAATGGGCACGAGCAGGACGGTGCTGGCAGGCAGGGCGAGGGCGAGGAAGACGGGCAGCACGACGAAGGCCGGAGTTGCGCGCAGGGGCAGGAAGCGCCGCAGCAGGGCGAGGACGAGCAGGCTGATGGCCGCGAGCGAGAGCGCCACGAACACGCCCGAGCTGGCCGGCGTCGCCATCAGTCCATTTATCTGTTGAGGTTATTGAGGTTGATCGGTCGTTCAGATGTTGCGTGTTGAAGCTGTTGAGTCGTTGAAGAGGTCGAAGTTGAAGTCGAGAAAGGAGATCTATATTTCCTAAAAGGGAAAACCTTGAAGCTCATCTCCATCACGTGATATCGAATTTCTGGAGTCGCTTTTTTGCTTTTTATCGAAGAAAATAAAGAATTATTTAGATAAAGCGTTAAAGTAGTTAAAAGTAGTCTGAGTAGTTAAAAGTAGTCTGAGTATAGTTGAGAGTCGCTGGAAAGGAGGAGGAGAAAGGAAGAGGAAGAGAAAGGAAGAGGAGAAAAGGAGTCGAGCAGGAGAAGCAGCGGCCAGGGAGGCAGCGGCAGAGTCAGGATTAATAAAGGAGCAGCAAGACGGCGCAGGGAGAGCTGAGGCTGCAGATGAAACGGTGATTACGGCGTCTCAAGTATCAGGAGGGAGTGAGAGGAAGACCGAGAATGACAGAGGCGAGTGAATAGCAGCGATCAGAGTGAAGCAGCGAGCCAGCGAAGAAAGCCAGCTCTCTCTCTCTTCTTTACTTCTTTACTTCTTTACTTCTTTATTGTCTTTTTCTCTTCGACTATCATTTCTGATGCCTGATCGCTGACAGACGCTCAGAATGCCCAGCCCAGCAAGCCCCGTTTCACCTGCGCGCATCCTCGTCCGCCTCGACCACCTCAACCTCCTCCACGTCTTCGACATCGCCAACTCCCACGACCGCCGCGACTCCTCCTGCATTCAACATCGCCAGCGCCAGGCCAGCTCAACCCAGCTCGACCCAGCCCGCCCTGACCCCGACGGCCTCTCTTGTCCATGCAGCTGGCACCCGCTCGCATCGCCCGGTCTCACCACCGTCTCCTCCTCTTCCTCCTCCTCCACCGCCTCCTCCTGCTGCCCGTCTCACCATGAACTCCTTCCACCAGCTGTCCTCGCCCGCGGCCGGCGCGAAGCCGCAGCCTGTCCAGAAACCAGACAACCAGGCCCTCTTCAAGCTCGTGGTGCAGACGCTGCAGCCCCAGGGCCCCTTTACCGGCTGGCGAGAGGCCTTCCCCGTGCAAGAGCGCGCCCTCAAGGCCATGACTATGTGCGTCCATCCCTCTCCCTCTCCCCTTTTGCTGCCAGCCTGTCCGCAACACCCTACGGCCCGGCCAAGTCACCGTCGTCTCTCCTGTGTTCGACTGCTATTATTCATCTGCTCTCTCGTGGGTGGATGACGACATGACTGGCCGGGCGTTGGTGCGCGGTACCGTGGTTCGGTCCTCTTCCCACTCTACTCTCGCTCGCCAGAAAACTCCAAAAGGCTCACACTTCCTTCTCTCCGCGACTGCAGCATATCCGCCCTCCGTCTAGCAAAACCACTCTGCGAAGTCGGCAAGACCATCACTGCGGGCCTCAGATTCGAAGAACAGACCTTTCGGGAGGCCAACGAGCAGGTAGACTGTTTTCTTCTTCCTCTTCCTTCTTCTTCTTTCATAGTAACAGTGAGATATTAACGCCTCCATAGGCCGATTATGAACGCTTAGTGAATGAGAAACACAATAAAATCCATCAGTCTCGACTGCAGCAGGCCATGATGATGCAGAATGGCATGATGCAGCATGCAAACCAGCAACAGCAACAACAGCAGCAGAATGGAGGCATGCAAGTTTCCCCTTCGCAGATGACCCTGCTTGCTGCAATGCAACAGCGTCAGCAGCAGCAGCAGCAGCAACAACAACAACAACAGCAACAGCAACAACAGCAACAGCCGCAGACGCAGCAGTCAATGCAGGGCTCACCACTCCCCGGTCAGATGCCAAACGGGCGTATGAACCTCCAACATATGCAGCCTCAGCAGACACAGGCCTCCCCATTCATCCAGCAGCAGCTTGCCCGGCAACAGCAGCAGCAGCAACCTCGCCAGGGACTCGGTATGCTCCAGGACTTTGGGAGTCTCGCGCCTAATGAACTCCAAGATGTCAATGCTCTGGCGGACCAGATCGCCCGCAGCACCTCCGCCGAAAACCTCGAAAAGATCAAGATGAGCTTGCAGAACATGCCTCCAGAGCAAAAGGAGATACTCGCTCAAAAGAGAATAGACCCGCTTGCCCACATCTTCAGATCACAGGCCCTCGCTCAGATCAGGAGACGGCGGCTGGAACGCATGGGCCTGGGTGGCCATGGTCAGCAGCCAGGTGGTATGGATCCCGCACAGCAGGCCGCCATGATGGCCCAGATGGGTGGCCAGCCCATGATGGGGATGCAGCAGCACAACGTCCCCATCAGCCAGCCAGAGCTTGCTTTTAACGGCAGTGTCGACCAGATCCAGGGGCAACAGGAAGATGGTCTACGTTCGCAAGAGGCGGGTCAACTTGTGGTGCCAGCGACTGCAAACCCACCGAATGCTACTATGCTCAACCCCCAGTTTGCTGCAGCTCAGGCTCAGCAGCGCTTCCAAAACCATCAGCAGCAGCAGCAACAGCAACAACAACAGCAGCAGCAGCAGCAGCAGCAGCAGCAACAGCAACAGCAACCACAACAACAACAACAGCCAGGAAATAGGCCTACTATGAATCCAGCGCTCCTTGCACAGCAACAGCAACAGCAACAGCAACAAAACGCAATGAGCAAAGGTCCTCAATTCCAGCTGCAGCCTGACCAGGCACGGAACCAAGCTGGCATGAACAACCAGTTAGCCATGTCTTCACAGCCAAACCAGCCATCTCAGATAGCACAACAGCTACCACCTCAAGGAGCAACTCCTTCCATGCCCATGGGCGCTAATCCCACCGGCCAACCTCCGCAGCAACAACCACCCCAGCCCGGCGGAGCAGCCCGTCCTATAATTCCTCCTAATTTCCCCCAAGCTATCCGCGACCATCTCTCACAATTGCCTCCGCAGAATACAAGTGCTTTTCTAGAATCTTATACCAAACAAATGCGAGTCCGACAGACGGCCAATGAGAACCGTGCGAACCAACTAGGCGTGGCCGGGCAGAATCAGGCCCCCCAGCCAGGTCAACCACCCCAGCAACAGTCCGTTGACCAAAATCAACCTCCTCAGAATCTCAATCAAGGCCTGCAGTTCGGCGCGGATCCGAACATGCGCAATAATGCTATGGGCATGCAACAACATCTCGTGGGTGCCGGCGGAGTATCCATGCATCCACAAACATCACAACAGCCACAGCAGCAGCCACAGCCAGCCATGCCACAATCTCAACCCATCCAGCACGCTAAATCATCACCGTTTCAACCCCAGGCCCAACCTCAGTCTCAGGCAGACCTCTCCCGTCAGCAGTATATGCAGCAGGTCCAACTTTCCGAGGATCAAATTCGTGATATGGACCGTGTTGCTTTCCCGCCAAGTGTCATATCCGCTGGTATGGCGGGGATGCCAAATCCTCCCCCTGTCCCCAAAATCCTCAAATCATGGGGTCAACTCAAACAGTGGGCTAGCCAGAATCCTCAGGCCATGGGCCAGCTTACACTGCCGAAACTGCTTGCTTACCAGAAAATGCATTTCCATGGCTTGCAGAAGGAGTTTGTTTCTCGATTCCAGGCCCAAGCTCAAGCCCAAGCACAGGTCCAGGCCCAGGCCCAGGCCCAGGCTCAGGCTCAGGCTCAGGCCCAGGCTCAAGCTCAAGCTCAAGCTCAGGCTCAGGCTCAGGCTCAGGCTCAGGCTCAGGCTCAGGCTCAGGCTCAGGCTCAGGCTCAGGCTCAGGCTCAGGCTCAGGCTCAGGCTCAGGCTCAGGCTCAGGCTCAAGCACAGGCACAACTAGCTGCGCAGGGACATGGACAGAACTTCATGTCTCAGCAACTCCAGTCACCTTTCCAGCAGCCAGGACAGCCCCAGCAGCCGCAGCAACAGCCTCAACAACAGCAGAGTGCCAATGCTCAGCAACCAGCTCTAGGGTTCAACCAGCAGGGTTTCCAACCACAGCCCAGAACTACCCAACCCGGGCAGCAACCGGGGCAGATGGGACAGCTCGCACAACAACCCGGTCAACCAGGCCAACCAGGGCAGCTGCCACCGGGAATTTTGCGGCCTGTCACCATGAACGACGTACAGATAGCACGGCAACAGTTAGGTGCACGAGCGTTGAAAATCAGTGATGAAGGGTTGAGAGCGATTCTAGAAAGAAACCGACAGAAACAGATTCTCAAGGCCCGCGGCATCCCACCGGGCCAACCTCAAAATCAAGCTCAGCTGCAACAGGCACAGGGATTCGTGCCTCAGCAACAACAGCAGCAGCAATCGACACAGCAGCAACAGCAACAATCACAGGCTGGTCCTATGCAAAACGTTGGCCTAGGGGTCCTTTCCGATCATCCTCCAACTTCTCAGCAGCAGCAGCAGCAGCAGCAGCAACAGTCGCAACTGCAAAACATGCAACCACCCGTCTCCTCTAGTCCAATGCAACCGGGTATCTCTCAACCGAACTCTACCCAACCCATGGTCAAGCCCACAGCAGCTCCTATGACTATTCCTCTGTCGGCTAAGCAGCGACCCGTTCCCACTACAAAGCCAGCCACAGTCCCTGCTGCTGTCCCCGCTCCGCCTCAGGGCTTGAAACGGCCCAACCCGTCTGACACCGAAGCCCGACTTGGTGCAATGGACTCTAACTCTCAACCGAATCCCAACGCCAGGCCAATGCCTATCCCCATGTCACAATTTAATCCTATGAACCTTGCAGCGATGAACCCTCAACAACGAGCTCAGGTTGAAGCGCATCTTCGCCGCCAAGCGCAATTGGCAGCTCATGGCCAGCCTCAAGGCCAGCCTCAAATGCCCAACTTAACCCATCGGCGCACGAGAGAGGCGACTACTGAAGCTTGGTCTCGGCTTCCCGAGCCCATTAAGCGAGCCTATGAAGACGAAGTTCGGAATGATACCGAATTTGCTCCCGTACCCATGACTCCTGACGAATACTCCACTGCATCTCAGCAGCTTAGAGAGGGAGTTGATATGATTGCTAACATGGATGCATTGATTATTTGGTTTGCCAAATTTAGGGAGCAGGATCGCTCCCTGAGAATGCTGTTGCAAATGGTACGTCCTATGTTCCTACATTTGTTCCCCCCACCCCTGTTTCTTTTGAGATGATGCAATTGCTAACTATTCACTAGAGGGCGAAGTTAATGAAACAATTCAAGCCGAATGACTGGACCGTCGCCGACCAGCTTACTTGCAAGCCTGATTTCGTTAACAATGCTCTGATTTTTATCCAACGCTGCTACGTGCTCATGTTTTCCCGTCGACAAAACCCACCGAACCAGCAGGGAATGCAACAACCTCAGCAAGGTCAACAGACACAGCAACAACAGCAGCAGCAGACACAGCAGCAACAACAGCAACAAATGCAGATGCAGATGCAGCAAGCGCAAGCCCAGCAGGCACAGGCTCAGCTCCTACAGGCGCAGCAAGCTCCTTCCGCCGTTAATGCTGGAAGAGGCACTGCTAGCCCACAGACACCCAACGTACCTCTGAACGCAGTGAATCTCCAACAGCTTGAGCAACAAGAGCGCGCCAGGCGAGGACAATCTCAAAGTTCCATCCCGCCAACCGCCCCCACTACCCGACAGCCGCCATATCAGATCGGCGCCACATCTCCACAGGGCATCCCGCGCGCTTACGGTCCCCACCAGGTAACCAAAGATAACCTTGTGATCCCGGAGACGAAGAAACGCAAGATGAAGCGGCCTGCCAACGAGTCGCCGGTTAAAACCAACAAGTCTCCTGCCAGCAAGAACCAGCAGCTCAAGGCCACTCCCCCTGCGACTACACCAGTGGCCGCTAGCAAGAACGCAACTCCACCAGCACAAGTTTTCAGATGTAAGGTCAGTGACTGTTCACAGCGCTTTAGAGGCTTCCCATCCCAAGCAGCATTGGACCAGCACGTTCAGGAGACGCATTCGGCTGAAGAACCTATCGAAAATCCTCTTGACTACCTGCTTGAAAGCTTCAAGGTTGGTCTCGGTGTCAACAAGGCCGCGAACCAGCATAATGGAGCCGATACGAGGGCCGCGCCTGCTATCGCTGGCCCAGCCTCAGTAGCAATGAAGCCTTCACCATCTCAGCAGGAGAAATCGTCTATCCTTAAGAGCTCCGCTAGCGCAAACAAAGATAAGAAAGAAGCCACTGCACCTACCACGTCTCTCGAGGCACCTGCCACCACTAAGGATGCCTGGTCCGACAGCCCTATATCCCGAGAGATGATCCGCACCGCTTTCACCGATATAGGCGATGAAACCTCTTGTGGCCTCGTCACCGACCCCGTGGACGATGTCATTGCAGAAAGACTCGAAGCTCTTACAGATGAACTCTTTGAGACCGCACCTGCCAAAGAAACCTCCTCTGGTCCCCGCCATCAGCCATCAGACGACACCCCAGCATCCGCCTCGTCTGCAATGATGCAAACTCCCCGAGATGGTGAAATCAAAGACGAAGAAATGGGTACCGACACGGATAGTTGGATGCCTCTCGATTGGGACAATCTTCCGGATCATCTAGATGATGATATGCTCACCAACGATGGATGGCAAAGCGTCAACTGGGACGCAATGGAGCTAAACGACAACCTTACTGATAGCTCCTCCAAGCTACGACCTGAGCGGCCCATCTACTCCATCTAAACCTGGCTTCTGGGCTTGGCACCAATCCAATTTTCTACTTTTTGCTCTTCACGCCTTGCTCTTTCTACCCATCCCCCCCTTTTTTTCGTTTGCTTTGGTGTTGACCGCCGCATAAAAGACTATATTGCTATTCAAAGGAACCGGTTAATTGGATTTCGTTGAAATAATACCCTGGGTTTTATTGGTGGGACAGGAACTTTGGAATGGGTTTGGCATTAAAAAAAATATATTTTTCCTTTCGTTGGTTAGGATGGGTACTTCTCATTTTCCTCCTGGTTTCATTTTCATCGTTTTTGCAATATCGTGCCCGGTTTAAGTGGCTTCTGCAAGCCTCCCTTCGGCTCCCCCTAATTCTCTGTTTTTTATTCTTAATCACAGCAAGGCGTTTCTGGTCTAGGGTGCTTTCTTTTGATACCTCCAAGCTCGATCATCACTGCTTTAACTATGATAACTAATATCTTGCTTGCATTCCCTTGGTTCTGATAATATCACAAACTTCTTCACCTGGACTTGTTTAACTAATCATGCTGCCCGCGTTTTGGTTTTTTTTTACTTGGTTGTGTTGAGCAGACGGGCTAATACCGGCAGGTGAGCTATACACGGCCATAACACACTGACTAATAATATATTCTGTTAACCATCGCTTTCTAATGTCTGCCATGTACCAGAGATGTGCGCTTGTTCGTTTTGTATACTAGCTCCGAAGAATCAATAGTTATTGATACCCCAAAACGATCTGAAGCCGTTGATTATATATTACGTAATTTAACTCACACGTGATAGCCTTGTGACGTGATCCATTTAAACTTCCTTGGCGCGTCCACTCGCCGAGGTCAGCTGATCACCTTATTTTGTATCACGTGATATTACCCTTGCCTTCCAAATAGAGTTTCGTCACTTTGCATTTCGTCGCGTGCCGGAAAGATCGAGGCTCGGCGCAACCCCCAGCTTTCTCCAGCTCTGGCGGTTAACAAAGACAACAACCTCGACAAGCACGCCATCACCACCGCCTCTTCGCTCTCTTTTGGCTGTACTAACCAGCCAGGAGGAGAAGAAGAATAACACAGGTTACTATTATATTTTACTAAAGTCTTGTCAGAGGAGCAGAGGACTGGCCACCATGGTCCCCAGGGCTCTTGTTCCTTTCCTCGTCACCATGATGTTGGTGACGGGGGTTTGCAATACCCTCCTCACCAAGTATCAGGTAGGTCTCCTGCCCGGATGTGAATAGCTGAATAGAACTATAACTGATAGAAGCGATAGGACATGCAATGTGTGAGGAACTGTGACTCACCGGATCCCAGCAAACGGGTTGCCTTTGAGCAGCCGGTTCTCCAGACGTACGCTCTTCCCTTGCTATACCTACGATGACTTTGTCGAGGACACTCTGTTCATAACTAACTATGAGAACAGACTCCAGATGTTTGTGGGAGAAATGGGATGCTGGCTTGTCCTTTTCTGCATCGACATCTGGAAGGGCTTCATTGCACGTCGATTCTCCTCCGCCGCACCACTATTTACAGACGGATACCAGTCCATCGATACCGCTGACGAGGCTGATGACGAGACTGGTGACATACATAAAGCTGAGGAAGATACAAGGACACAACTGAGTGGAACGAAGATCTTACTTCTTGCTCTACCAGCTTGCTGTGACATCACTGGCACTACGCTGATGAATGTCGGTCTTCTATTCGTTGTTGCTAGTATCTACCAAATGACTCGCGGTGCCCTCGTGCTGTTCGTCGGTCTGTTCAGCGTCGTCTTCCTCAAACGAAGGCTATATTTCTACCAATGGTTTGCCCTGGTTTGCGTCGTTCTCGGTGTGGGTCTAGTTGGCCTGGCTGGTGCCATCTTCCCTGACCATCATAAACCCCCGGTGGACATCGTGCCCGGCGACGCCGATGCAGTTGCAGCTTTGATCAGACGGGCCAGTGAAATTATCACATCGGCTGAAAAACACGTCGATCCCCTCCGAGTCGTTCTAGGTGTTTTCTTGATTGCTTTTGCTCAAATATTTACTGCCTCGCAGTTCGTATTGGAGGAGTGGATCCTTGAGAAATATGCCATGGATCCATTGAAGGTTGTTGGCTGGGAAGGAATCTTTGGACTCCTGGTCACTGCTTTGGCAATGGTCATTTTGCACCTTACCGTTGGCGTTACTGAAAGTGGCAGACTTGGATATTTTGACGCTGTCGAGGGATGGAGAAGCATGACTAGCAACAAGACTGTTGCTATAACCAGCATCCTCATTATGATCAGTATCGGGTACGTAGTCCATCTTTGCCTGGGCTGATGGCCTCGCATTTACTAACTCACTGTTTGCAGGGGCTTCAACTTCTTCGGTCTCAGTGTCACACGTTCCCTATCTGCAACTTCACGAAGCACTATCGACACATCCAGGACCCTTTTCATCTGGCTTGTGTCCCTCGGTCTCGGCTGGGAGACTTTCAAGTGGCTACAGGTCCTTGGTTTCGCCATGCTTGTCTATGGAACTTTCCTTTTCAACGATATCATTACACCACCATTAAAGGCTTGTCTACCTTCTCTTGATGAAGAGACCCGCGAGCCACTTCTTCCCGAAGAGCCAATCGAACATATATAAACCTAGGCTTCCGGATATGGTTATACGCCAATGTGAATATATTGCGTACTTTTGTTGGGTTCATCAATGGGCGTTCAGTGCGACTTTGGAAGGCGAGTATGTTTTATGTCTTCTCTTCTTTAACATATTCACTGTCGTTATCTTGGAATTTCGGGTTTAGTCCATACCTTGCTTTCATCTCTCCGTCTACAGCTGGAAATTGATATGTAACCTTTCTATCCTGGATTCATTGCATAATCGCATCATAGCATTTGGGCAATTTCCCCATATGATTATTTCTCTCCTAGTTTCTCTAAATTGTTCTATTTCACTACATTCTGCTGTCTCAACAGCCTGTATTCTGTTTCCTATAAGTTATTATCAGGATTCCACCAGTTTTATGTCAATCTGAAATAGAAATTCTAATAGACCGAAAGCTCAAACATAAGCCATCCAAGGAAAAGCATGGACATAGTATATTGAGTGAAAAGGAAGACCAAAAAGAGAACTAGGTAATTAGACAGTTTAATGTATGTTTGGATAGATTGAAATTCTCCACCTCCTAGAGCCATCTACCTCGAATAGGAGGTATAGTGGGTATATATAAATGAGAATGGTTATATAAGAACATAAAGTGCGCAGATCTGTTATTTTCATTAGTATACTTACTTGATCTAGAAGCAGTCATCCTACCGCGACGTGATATACTTACCAACGATAGCCCAAGGATCATAGATGACCAGAAACAAATATTCTATATTTCCATGGAAAATTAGCTAATAATCCTTTTAATCGCACGAGTAACGGCTTACGTTAAAAGTCTTTCGTCCTTTCACGAACTTCGATCTCTGGATTGCCACAATAGGTAGTTGCATCATCATCGCAAAAAAGCCGTATCCACGCCACTTTTTAGTGATGCATACCAACACCAGCTCATGTGCAATTGAGCTAACAAGAAATGTAATGGCCATTGCACCTGGAGCTGAGAAGCGTGTTAGGGAAGAAAAGTAGACATGGCGCCGAAGAAAATGATGGACTGGGAGGTTCCATTTTCTCGAAAATTCCAACCTATAGCACAATACTTAGTAGCGATATAATATGACAAAATACCTATATAGATACGTCAGAGGGTTAAAGATATTACATACCAGTCACAAGAATTCCACCAATCAGAGTAGAACCGCCTGTCTGCGAACCGTGTGATTTCGGCAAATGCCCCCAATACGTACTCAAATATCACAAGGAAGACTAGTAGGAACGTCACCATAAACGGGAAGAGGAGCATGCTTATTGTTTCAGCAAGGATCAAGCCCCTTTCAAAATGTGATGGAATTGTGCGAAGTCTAAATGCGGAATCGCTCAGAACAGGCACGATAAATTCCTCACTGGTTAGGGTTAATAGGAAGATACAGCCAAAGACTGCCGCAGCTTTGATGAGCACTTCGATCCAGCTTCTATCCTTAGTTCGTGGATATTCCAATTCGTAACAAAGAGTTGGAAAGAAAATGAACTCGACATAGTTCTTCCAAGTGAGGTTTTGAGGATAGGTGACACAGCCAAGTGGAGAGGTTAGTTCCATAGCTAGGTCTGCTCTCAATTTCCCTACATCTCGTTTAGTTTCAGGCTCGGAATCAGGCGAATCTGCATCACCATTTGCTGGGTTTGCGCCACCGGCTACGGACGGAGATCTCGGGTAATGGACTGCAGCTGGGTAGGCTTTGGCCTGTGGCTTATCCAGAGCTGATAATCGACGCTCAGTTTCACTTAGATGTCCATTGTAGAATGCATATGAATGCATCTTCATCAAAAACACCAGGCTATGGAGGGTTAAGAACACTTGAGACGTCCATGTCCAATCGAGCTTGAACGGCAGTCTGGTTCGGTCAGCTATTCGTGTTTCTTGAGTTAACCAGCAGGCCAAATTGCTGAAAAAGAGTGTATACCTACATGACCCAGAACGAAAGCCACGCAAATTGATATAAGCTCTGCACAATCATGCCTCCCTTTCCCCACCTAAGCAAACCCTTGCTGCGCCGGATTGCTTTGTGGAGCGGCACTGTCACCGCGGTACTGGCCACCATGGCCAGGTCGACGAACGCAAGTTCGATCACGTTCGCTGATAGGAGAGACCAAACATGGACTCTTAGTGGGTATCCAGTATCTTTGATGTTTCTCAGTACGGTGGTGATCACCATAATCACCAAGCTAATCCAAAATAGTACGAAAAAGCCATGAAAGTCTCGGTGGTCACTATTGGGATCGAAATGTGATAGTCGCGGCTGATAATCGATATTGTAGAACATCCGCTGCTTCACCTGAGCACGTACCTGCTTCCGAACATTCGATATTGAATGAACGGAAGGAGGTGCATCCTCTGCTACCGGGGTTGAGCGACCACTATGGGACATCAAGTCAGAACAGCTGTACTTCAAGGCGTCTTCATAGACGAAATGCGACAACAAAATCGAAAATTGTCGGACGGCTATTTACCTTGAAAGACTTGATGGCGTCCTATCCAGGGCCAAATGCGGTCGGTCTATAAACGGATCAATTGCACCGCGCATCACTCGAGGCCGAAGAACGCCTGATTCCTCTGAATCATTGGGAGTCGGCGCCATAACTGAGGAATAGATGTTGTCGCAATGGCATGAAGTATATAAAATGCCGCAGAGAAGCACGATAAAGATGAATATATATAGGTCTCAGCTGTTCAATGGCATGCAGTCCTAGGGAACAGCCATTGCCAGGTTGAGGGCAGAGGAAGGGGCTTAATATAAATATCCAACACGGAGGATTCAAGGTATAGTTACAGGCCACGGCCTTGCGGTCGAGTTGTCCATTGCGATTCGATCGGCCAGGAGGTTGCAAATCGGCGTTGTTTGTTTTTTACCGCTGACGTCAGAAAGCTGACTAAGAGATGACTATTCCATCACGAAATGGATAAATATAAATCCGTCAAGGCTGAGTCAGCCAAATGTTGGCCCAACTCGACCACATAGACCGTTGATAACGGAGCAGCGAAGAACGGCCGCTGATACCTCCGTAACAGCATCCAGCATCAATTCGGAGTAGCAGACGGCCTCACTTGCACGCCCTGTTCCATGCTGAGCAGCCCCTAGCCCCCCCTCGACCTGCCCTGACCCAGCTTGCTCCCCGTTAGGGGTCCACGCCGTCACCATGACCTCTCGTAGGGCGCCCCGCAAAACCCCTTGCGTCCATTTGCAAACGCTGATATCAAGCTTCTAGTCAAGCAATTCATCCGCAATGTTCGCGCATCTAAAACCATCGCCGACGAACGCGCGGTTATTCAGAAAGAGAGTGCTGCTATCCGGGCAAGCTTCCGAGAGGACAGCACTGACTCTGGCATTCGGTACGAGGCAGCTGTTGCTTCCCCTTCCTTATCTCCTAGATGACTAGGGCCCAATGACAGGATACTGACAAGCAGAATAGGAGAAACAATGTTGCCAAGTTACTATATTTGTTTACATTAGGAGAAAGAACACATTTTGGGCAGATAGAATGCCTGAAACTGCTTGCCTCACCTCGCTTCGCCGACAAACGGCTGGGCTATCTAGGGACTATGTTGCTGCTAGACGAGAACCAGGAAGTTCTGACTCTAGTTACCAACTCTTTAAAAAAGTGGGAGACGCTCTACCTCCAATCTGGGCGCAGCGGAATGCTAACTTATATCTGATAGTGACCTCAACCACTCGAATCAATATGTCGTTGGCCTTGCACTATGCACACTCGGAAATATTGCGTCTGTCGAAATGTCCCGAGACTTGTTCCCCGAGATAGAATCCCTTATATCGACTGCAAACCCTTACATTCGTCGAAAGGCAGCTCTCTGCGCCATGCGAATTTGCCGCAAGGTACCTGACTTGCTGGAACATTTTGTTGACAAGGCGAAGAACCTCTTGGTGGACAGAAACCACGGAGTCTTGCTAAGTGGCCTCACTCTCGCGATCGAATTCTGTGAATATGATGAAATTGAGGGTACAGGGGAAATCGTGGAAAAATTCCGTCCAATGGCAGCCGGACTGGTGCGGACGCTGAAGGGTTTAACATCCTCTGGCTATGCCCCTGAACATGACGTGTCGGGTATAACAGACCCATTCTTGCAGGTCAAAATTCTGAGGTTCCTGAGAGTTCTCGGAAGAGGCGATGCGGCTACCAGCGAACTGATAAATGATATCCTTGCTCAAGTGGCTACGAACACTGAATCAAGCAAAAACGTTGGCAATTCTATTCTATATGAGGCTGTTTTGACCATCCTGGATATCGAAGCCGACTCTGGTCTTCGTGTGCTAGGTGTTAACATCTTGGGCAAATTCTTGTCAAACAAGGATAACAACATACGATACGTTGCTCTCAATACCCTGGTCAAAGTGGTTGCTGTAGAACCAAATGCGGTTCAGAGACATAGGAACACGATTTTAGAATGTCTACGAGATCCGGATATCAGCATACGACGGCGAGCACTTGACCTCAGTTTCACTTTGATCAATGAGGGAAACGTCAGAGTACTTGTTCGTGAGCTCCTAGCCTTCCTCGAGGTCGCTGATAATGAATTCAAGCCCGCCATGACAACCCAAATCGGCATCGCAGCCAACAAATTTGCTCCCAACCCAAGATGGCATGTGGACACCATGCTCCGAGCTTTGAAACTTGCCGGAAACTACGTGAAGGAGCAGATCATATCATCTTTCGTCCGTCTCATTGCTACCACGCCCGACCTTCAAACTTATTCCGTACAAAAGCTGTATGCAGCACTGAAGGAAGACATCTCCCAGGAAGGTCTTACCATAGCCGCATCCTGGGTTATTGGTGAATTTGGAGATGCCCTCCTCAATGGAGGTCAGTATGAGGAGGAGGAGCTTGTGAAGGAGGTGAAGGAGACCGACATTATTGACCTTTTCATGAACATCCTTAACAGCACATACGCTACACCAATCGTGACCGAATACATTACTACAGCTGCCATGAAACTCTCAGTCAGAATTTCGGACCCTGCCCAGATTGAGCGAATCCGCAAGTTCCTAAAGACCAAGACCGCAGATCTGAGCGAGGAGATCCAGCAACGTGCCGTGGAGTATAGCAATTTGTTTGGATATGAGCAGATAAGGCAGGGAGTCCTCGAGAGGATGCCACCGCCACAAATACGCGAGGAGCAGCGAGTGCTTGGTGAAGTGACCAATAAACGGCAGAGCAGGCTGCTAAAGGATAAATCTAAGAAGCCATCTAAACCCACTGAGCAAGACATGCTCCTCGATCTCATGGGCGGCTCCGAACCCCCGACCGAAAGCACATCAGGAAAAACTAACGGCAGACAAAATACCGCTGACCTTCTCGCTGATATACTTGGCGGAGGTACCTCAGAGCCAGCACCACAGCCACAACCCACTTCCACCAAGGCTTCAAACGTTAACGACATTATGGATCTATTTGGTTCCAATGGGGCTTCCCAACAGCAGGCTACTTCCGGCCTACCGGGACGACCAACTCCAGCTCCCGCTCCTGCCGCCCCATCCCCTTCCGCGCACGAGGTCTTTAACAAGAACGACCTTCAAGTAACTCTTCAGGTGCAAAGGAATAGTGCTGGAACATGTCAGATACTTGCTAAATTCCGTAACACTTCTGCGCTAGACAGCTTTTCGAAAGTCGGTCTACAAGCCGCCGTACCCAAGACTCAGAAGCTCCAACTGAGCGCTATCAACAAACCAGAACTTGACGGGGGTGAAGAGGGCACACAGGCAATGAGAATTGCTGCTGCGTCTGGCGTAAGTGAACCCCGTTTTTCTCTTTGGTCTACTGTTCCATTACTTTTCATTAACATACATCACCCTTAGTCTCTTCCCCCAAAGCTTCGACTACGTCTAAGAATAAGCTATGCTAAAAATGGCGGAAACCCCAGCGTGGATCAGGTTGATTGGACTGAGCCATAGATATATACCATGTATGCACTTGTTGTATTTGATATCAACTTGACTACCTTCTGGACCCTACCTACACTTACCTTCCCCCGCAACTCTTGGTTTTTGCATATAGCAAAAAGAATCATGGAACATGTTTATACTCGCGTCAAACATGACTTTAATGAACTGAGAACCAAAAAAAAAAAATATACCTTTCGCAAACCCGAGCTCAGGCTTAGGGCAAGGTTGATATGACGCACGCTTACCATGGGCAACGAAATAAAAAAGGACCTTTTATAGATAGCAGATAACACGACTTTATTTCCTGCCTTGACTGACGTAGCTATTCCCTTAGCAATGACCAGTGTAAGGGCTTATTCGCATCGTAAAATATGGTAAAATTCCAACAGCAGCATACTATCGTACTGCAACGACATGGCTAAGATAAGATGACGGGTATCGCCGAACCCCCCCCCCCTCTTCAAATGACTTGCATGAGAGCAGAGTTGGTAGGGAGAACATAGTGAGAGGCCTAGATGAAGCAGCCAAATGACCTGGTCAACTAACGTCGACTGAGTGGAGTAGAGAAACAAGGAGGCTGGGACCATCCCTCCGCTCCTATCAGCCCAACCGACTTAGTTGACTAGAGAATAGTCAAGTTGATGAGATAACCGGCATGTCACCGTCACCAGCAAGGCCGGGATATATCGGTATTTTACGCAGCCAGAAGGCAACACGGATAGATTCCTATCAGGTAGCCGTATATAGCATGTGCAGCTAACTAACAGGGAGGGATGGCTATCCAGATGAGCCTGGCGTGCAAGGAGGTGAGAGGTGATAACCCGGCGGTGGCAGGTAACCCCTGGGCCGCGCATGACCTTACATTCCATTCGATCATCGGCAGTTTACGTACTGTGTAAATCACAGGCAGCCTCGGTGTAGCGTGCGAGAGGAAGTAGTCAGTAATCAGTTAGGCAGCCAGGTCGACTAGACAGCTAGAAGACCTTCAGGGGTATAACTACAGGTAGTCTATGTAGAAGAGAAGGTCCGAGCTATCCTTTCGTTCCTCGTCCAACACCCAAGCTAACTGTCATGTTATTCACGTCCTTGCTTAATCTTATACCCCAGGGCCGTCGATATCACAGTCATGGTACACACCAGATCGGTTTATGCCGATATCGATACTCTACATCCAGTTGGCCGCTATGCCCAGCCCTGCCTATTTATAAATTTTGTTTTCACGTATCAGTCTCTCCCAGGTGCCAATATAGTAAACACCAGCAGAGCTATCCATCCTTTGAATAGAACTAGAACCATTGGCTTGATTTACTGTTCTATGAAGGAGTGTATGAATTTGGGGAATTATTCAAATTGCGGGGAGTTGACTCACTCCTTGTTATCAACCCCCAACGTCGCCGTTCTTGCTAGTGCTGGACATTTCATTTAGCCATAACATCTTTTACGTTCTTGCCCCCTCATTCTCATTGTTTGCCACGCAGTTTTCCCGCCTGCCTATCCACCCAATATTGAGATCAAGCAAGATAACCATCTTTGCTTGTATCATGTATAATGTCATATCCAGTTTAATTTCAAGGAGCCTCTCTAGGTTATGCAAAACGACGAATCGTTCTTTCTGGGAGATTTACACAACTCTATGCGTACCCTTGAATAAGTATTGTCGTGCTGTCTGTCGTAAGTCGAACACGCCGAGAGAAGAGAGAAGCGCAAAGTGCCAAGGACGACAAAGGAAGGTTTGATCTATGCTTGGCGCCAAGATATACCAATTTTAGCAACAGGCTAACTCTTTAGGTTTAAGATTAGCGCGATCAAGCTAACTACGGAATAACCCTAATGCTAACCTTATGCTGAGGCTTGGGCGAATACAGCCATGTATCAACAAACCTAGTGATAGCTGTCAAACGCATACCTCAAGTATCGTTACCCATCATTTTTACACGGAGCCTATCAGTCTATAGAAGATGGATAAGTATTAAAAGATGCTGACTGTCGATTAGTGTGGGAAGTGAAAACGTTCAAGCCGTTAGCTATCTACTCCATCTAGAGGGTATACACTCAATTTTATGAATAGTATCACTCGCTCAACTTCCATTGAAGGGCTCAATACAAAATATCAAATTTTAATGAAAGACTTTGCTATATGTAACGACTGACCATAAATAAACATTTATGCCAAGTATATGGCATGGCATAAACCCATACGGGAAAAAAAAAAAACAAATAATCTCAACACTAGATCGCCATTCTCTGATATGGCTTATCATATCATCAAATCACATTATATCCACATCCAGGTCATTGATGAGTCCAGAAAGATATCCGTTCTTTAAGCCTTGATCTCTTGAGCGCGCTGCTGGACACCCTCCTTCTCGATTTCAAATGCTCCAAACTCGGTTGGCAATTCCTGGAAGCCTTTTCCTGCGACTGCCAATTTATAGAGTGAATTGACCATGTCTTTCTCCATACCACCGAGGGCAAACTTGTGTCCGTCGTTCAGGACAAGGGCGTGAGGTGCCATCTCGCTGGTGCACTTCGTATCCTCCTCAGCCTTGAACCCAGGAGCAGTCCAGCTGCTGCCAGCATATTGGGCGCCACCAGCCAACTTAGGCAGGCACTTGTGGTCCGTATTTCCGACATTCTGCTGTTTCTGGCGCGAACCGCAGATACCACCGTCACGAGTGCTTTGATAGCCGTTCATATAAGAGCGTTGGGGCAACTGAGAGAAGGCAACAGTGACTGCACCCTTAGTCTGGTCATGGAGGGCGCTGGCGCAAATTCGTTGGGCAATGTTGGGGTAATCGAGATAGCCACCCTTGCAGTTGTCTCCGAAGTGGTTTCTGATGTTTGCACCAGCAACGACGGTGGCAAGGGAGATGTATGCAAAGACCTTCATTTTGGATTGAGGAAGGAATTGGTCAAGAGTAGACAGTTGAAGAGGATATAACTTGGATTTGAACGTGTTCTAAAATGTCTTTCGTGTAGTTCTTTGGATTGTTCTGATTTTGCTCTTCTGGCTTTGGGGTCGGGGGGCTGCCTTTATACCTTTTGCCTTCTCTTCATTACCACCTCAACTCACCGGTTAACATGACTTTACTCCCTGGCTAACTACTTGACTGGGCTGAAATCCTTCATGATGGAAGATCTGACATCAATGCCTCAATGCATCTCAGCCGTGCCAAGTACATGACATCCCCACTACCTCTCGAGCACGAAGAGCCGGTTTGAGTTGTGGGCGAGTTCTGGGTATCTTCAAAGTCCGGTCAAATGATGTTATAGTAGCCTGCGCATCGAAAAGATCCGGCCAAGTAGAAATATTTACCCTTGAAGTCTCGATGCAATTCCATTCCGGAACACAAGCCAGAGTCGTCACACGGCCTTAATCCAGCCGGGAAACCATCGGTTAGATAGTGGGAGGTCCAAATTCCATGATACGCAGGTAAACAATAGCTACCAAATGATGCAACCCCATGGGGCGCAGTTCTCGAAGGATCCAGTGCCCATACGTCTTGTTGCTTTGAATTCCGTACCTTGTGTATCAGCCTGAGGATGAACTGACAGAATATTCAAGCCGAGTGAGACACGGAAAAGAGTAGCAGTAGTCGACAAACATCATGTACCCATTGGAAGGCAACCCGCTTAGAAGGATTACATTTGCTGCATAACTGGCTATAATCTCAGCTTTGTCACGACGATCTTCCTCCGCGACTCAGACACCTGTGGGGAAGTCACAGCCTCTTGCTACCCATGGCCCCGAAAGCCTGAAAATGTCAGCAAGATCGTCGATGGAAGTAAGTACGGGACCAAAGGCAACACGAAGATGTCGGAGGAACACTCCCATCGTGATGGATGGAGACAGTGTTGGTGGGCACAAGGTCAGATTGTGCGAGACTGTGTTGGAGCTGGAAATGGGCGTGACGAGCTCGGCCCCAAACCCGTCACATGAAGCCTAGTTACTGAGTAACTATAGTAGGAATCAAAGGGCATTTTCAGGATGATCGAGCAGTTCCTAAAAATGCGATGGATTTATATCAATCTCCTCGTGCACTCAGCCTCTGTAGGTCGACCAAGCCGCAAGGATCCTCTTGAGTCGCCAGGATCTGCAGCTTTGACCCTTTGTTGATGTTCTATTTTTGATATTAATAACCAGTTACTTTCATTGGCTAGCTGAATAATTAATAGGTGTATATAAACTAACTTTGTTGGCCAATCAACGTCTTATATCTATAACATTGTTTTCCTGGATCCCCCTTGCTACACTCTGTAGATATCTAAGTCTATGAGACTGAAGCCAGAGTCTCCTCTATAACTACCATTCAGCGCCCCTTTACCCGGGCTAGCTTCAAAAGATTGACAAAGGTTAGTTATTGGGAGAGAGGCACCAAACGGAGGAGATATCGGGAGAGGGGAGCTATTGCACCTTTGCTTTTGGGGCGAGTCCATATTGACGAATTGATTAGAGTAGAAAATCTCGAGAAAGTAATCGTCGAGGCAAGATATTAAACATTATTATTTAGTACGGAGTAATTAGGTATCTAGGGGGACAGCTCCTATAGTTTTCATCAACTAGTTGGCCAGCTGGGTAGGGCATAACCGACTCAACACGCTAATCAGCTGCCCTGCTTGCTCTGCCAGGCCGTGTGGACAGGATATATCCAGTAGAGCGGCCAACGATCAGCGTCGGTGTCCCTAAAGGTATCAAGGGAGCCATCCACTCAGTCTTTGCGTAGTCAATCTAGGATATGGCCAGAGGAAAAAATACCCTTATGAGCATTACGCGAACTACGCCAACTGCCCCCATACCCTCCTTGCCTTCAAGCAAAGACGGACGTGCCTTGGGACGACCGGATATCATAAAGACGCTGGCAGAGACACTTGAACAGAAACTTGATGCTAAAGCACCCCGCGCAGAATTATATGATATGAGCTGTATTGCATCCCTCCGTTCCATTCCAGTATGAGCTCCCCTTGATAGACTAAATAAATAACACAACAAGAGACATAGATATTCGCCCCCTCCGCACCGACCGTTCATATCCGATGAACATGATAAATGATGATGTGATGAATTCCTGGAACCCAAATGAGAGAAAACGGAGAATAAATAAGCACAAATGGTAGTGTACGATATATGTATAGTATATGGGGAGGTGGAAAATAAATTCGTATAAAATCATGAGTGGGGGGAAGAAAGATGGGGGCAAGTGAAGCAGAAGCGAATTGCAGTAAAAAAAATAAAATAAAATAAAATAAAAAGTCATAAGGTCATGAAGGGTATGGGTAGTTAGTTAAAATATTGTGTATGGGGTAGAATGTTATGGCTTCGGCAGAAGACATGACATGGCATATTCGACTGTTAGTCGCGGCCAATTGTCTGTTGTTGTCTCCAGCAACAGGGAGGGGGAGGGGGGAGCACGTATATGTTGGCAAGAAAGAAAAGGGTCATGTCGAACAAGCTGCAGGCAACAAGACACCGGGAAGCAGAGAACAGTGAAACTCCAGAGTGGGGGTAAATAAAGTAACGCAAGAAATATTAACAAGTATGTATGAATAAGGCTGGTTGAGTTGTTGATCAGGAGACGGCAGAGGCTTTCCTGAAAAAGGCCGGTTTCTTTGGAGGCCCGCCAAAGGAGATGTCTTCTGTCCCAATGCGCGGTGAGTATCTCACCTGGCTGGGAAAGACATGGTAATAGCTTGGTTTCAGTTCTTGGAACATATCGGAGGACCGACTTGATCTGGGAGGCGCAGAAGTTGGTTGGATTGTGACAGGGTCTCGATGTAAGGGAGACGTGCTCTGGGTGCGGCGGTGGCTGGAGCTACTACTGCTAGTGCTGCCGCTGCCGCCGGTTGGCGTGATGATCTTGGGCTGGCGGGTGTTGGGGCGCACGAAATCGCCGGAGGGGACAATGGGAGGGCTACTAGCTGGACTGCTGTAACCGGAGTCGAAGAGGGTGCCTTTCTTCTTGACCGATCGGGGCACAATTGGTTCAACATGGCTGGTATCAAAGGCAGCTGGCACTGTACCAGCTCGACGGAGAGGAGGAGGTGCGCGCGAAGATGTGGAGGAAGACTTTGAGTGTGAGCCGCGGGTTGGGATGCTGTAAGAGGTGTGGAAGCGAGGAGGAGCGTCGAAGACATGATCTCTATCTCTGTCGCGTTCTCTTTCTCGTTCTCTTTCTCGTTCTCTATCCCGATCTCGTTCCCGCTCTCGTTCTCTGTCTCGTTCACGTTCACGTTCACGTTCTCGCTCTGGCATGCGAGATCTGGCAGAGGAGCGACGAGCAGTGTCCTTTTCTCGACGAGATCCCAGCGGAGTGATGTATACGACATTTGGCTTGCCTTCTGCGGCCTTTTGCATTCCAGCTTTTGATCTCATGTATTCGCAAGCGCCCTCGATGTCAGCAGCCATCTTGGGGCTTTCCCAGCTGGACGAATAGCTCGCACTGTGGTATCTAGCTTTCTCGGTTGGCCGTACGTGTTCTCTGAATGGACGAGTGTACTCATGTTCGCTGTACTCGGTCTCAGAGCCAGACTCGGAGGAGGACTCATCTGTATAGTCTTCGACGGTGGCAGCGTAGGCCGTTCGGCTGTGCTTTTCCGACGTATCTCGACGGCGCTCCTTGTCACGGTATTTAGCATTGCTGGCACGACTGCTTCTAGTCGACTCGCGGGCCTCCTTGGCCCTCTCCTTTGCGTATCGAGCGGCTTCACGTCTGGCGTACTCCTTGCTGCTACTGCTACCGCTAGTTTTTCTCTCGTAGGGGTCTCTGTCTCTGGTTCTAGAATGGTGGTGTCTTCTATCGTACCCGGAGTGCTTTCTCGAGCTGGAGCGGTATTCCTCGTAAGGAGAGTCGTCATCTGAGTAGCGAGACGGCCTTGGATTCCGGTCTACCGACACTGGAGAGGGATCTCGAGGGGCCCGACGAGACTTTGAGGTAGGAGGAGGCGGCGGCGGCGGCGGTCGCGATTCGTATTTTGAAGCTGTTGAGTATCCTCTGGGAGTGATATCTTCAAAGACGCAGTTCTCTCTTGACCTCGTTGACCCGGGCGGACCTCTAGCCGCCGCCATTCGCTCCTTCGCAGCGGCGGCAGCCCGTTTCGCCTGGTCATACTTAGCACGCTTGTTCTCGTCTGAGATGAGCTCGTAGGCCTCCTGTATCTTCTGGAACTCGGCGGTGCCCTTTTCGCGGAGGGCCTCATCCTGGATCTTGTCCGGATGGAACTTGAGGGCGAGCTTCTTGTACGCAGTCCGGATCTGGGCAGTCTGAGCAGTCGATGGTATCCCAAGGACTTCGTATGGATCATTAGCAGGCAGATCGATCATCTTGGTTGCCGTGCTTGTGTTTGGATGTTGTTCTCCCAGAAATCTGGTTTGAGGGTCGTCGGGGCGGGAAGTATAACTCTATGGCCGTCCACCGTCTATGTGAGGGCGTGCCTGAGACGGAACGATGCCTGCAGTGAGCGAGCGAGCGAGAGATACACGATGGGCGATGACCGGGCAGCAGAGTGAATGGCAGGCGTGTCATCTATCGGGGAATGATGGATGCCGCCCTGGAGATATAAAAGGAGTGTCGAGGTCGGGTTCGGTTGTGCGGTGCGGGCGAGGGAGCGACAGGGAACGGAGATAGCAGCCAAAAGCCACTGCTGAAGAAGAAGACTAAGGACGACGACGACGACGACGACGACGACGACGGACTCGGACTCGGGATGCTTGCCACCTCGACAACAGCCGGGGATGCTGTGGCAGTGGGAGGTGACGCTGGCGTGCTGGTCTGCAGCGTGTTATGTCCGCAGAGAGAAGATGCGAGAGCGAGCGACGGAGGAGACAAAGGCCTTATTAGTAACTCAACCAAGGCACCGCCAGCAGCAGCAGCAGCGAGAATGATCAGTAAGAATAAGTAAGAATAAGGAATAATATCAGAGCAGCGCCACGCCGTCGCAGCAGCAGCCAGGGCGAGCCTTCGGGGCCGCTGAGTATCTTTATGTAAGGCGGGTGGCCAACACAGCAACCTAGGGGGAGTGAGCCACAGGCCCTGGGCTCCGTCCCTTTCTTCTTTGCTTTTCCTCGAGGATCCTGGCTGTCTCGGTGAGGGCAGCGACGGTGTGTGCGTGAGAGTGAGAGAGCGGACAGCAGAAGTAAGCAGTAATGGCAGTGGTTACTCTGTAGTGATAGAAGTTGATGCTGATGCGGATGAAACAGCAGCGACTCCTCCCAGGGCTTCAGACGGCGGCGATGCAGGCCCGACCAGTGGACCAGAGCGAAAAGCAGCGGTGTGGAGAGCAGCAGCAGCAGCAGCAGTCCAAGCAGTCTAAATATACCTAGCGAGCTTGCTAGATATGCAGATGGAAAAGCAGGGCGACGGGTTAACCAAGCAACGCGCCCCAAGCCGCCAGTTCTGCGGCAGACAGCATCGACCAGCCAGTTACTCGACGGACAGACAGCGACTGCGACGGCTTCTGTCTCATGAAAAGCGCAGGCGGATGCCCTTATTTACCGCCCTGGCAGCGACAAGCGCCGACGCTACAGTCCAGCTCGCTGTGACGGCGCTGTGATGGAGGGCAGCAGGGAGGGCAGCCGGCGCTTCGAGAGCTGATTCGACTGGCCTTCCACCCTCCCTCAGCAGCCTTCCTGGGGCCCTATCTCTCTGCCTTCGTCTCTGTTCTACTTGCTTTTTCCTTCTTCTACTGGAGGGGGAGAGGAGTGAGCATGCTTTTTGCCGATATAAAAGTGCGCTGATCAGTGTTGCTTTCACCTTATACTGTCAAGCGCAAGGGACGATGCGTATTTACTTCCCAGCTGACATCAAAGCCGTGAGCCCTGCAAGAAAGCCATCTACTTAGTTACAGAGAGTTACAGAGAGTTACCTGTGTTGAGGATGGGGTACAAGGGGGCTACGGCTTTCAGGCGCTGCTGGCCACTCGTTGGCGGCGTCAGGCATCAGGATAAAGAAAATAAGGGGAGAGAGACAGGCAGAGCCATTGCTCTTATTTCGTCATCGACGGCTGTCTCTCTGGCCTTGCTGTCCAATCGTCGGGCGCTTACTCGACTGCCTTCGAAACAGGGGGCGCTGTTCATGATGTATACGCATGAGTTAAAAAGGGGGTTTGGGATGAAGGAGCAACACTTGCAATACGGGAGGCCACCTCCATATCGACATCATCACTCTCTGCACTTCCGGAACCGTTCCTGTCTCAGCAAAGGCAGATTCAATTATGCTTTGGCTCGTCTTTGCCTCGGGAACCCGGTCCGCCAGAACCGTCAAGTGTCAAGGACGTTGGCTCACACACTGATTCGTGCTGCGCCAACTTTGTTAACTGGCCCCCCCCCTATATTCATATTAGCACTGGCTGGCTCGCTATATCAGATGGCTGGTGGGTGGCCAACTGATCGATGGAGACGGCCAAAACCCAAGAAACGAGAGCAACGTCGCTTTTTCGCCGTCCATCCAGCTGACTGTAGCAGCGACGGGCCTTGAATATAGTTAAGAGAAACTATATATCGACGAGAAGCAAGAAAACTAGCAGCCAGAAAGGGCCATGGAAAAGATCGGACTAGACCCGAGAAACTTCCATCCCGTTGCTTTTTCCCCCTTTACTTCGATGAGAGGAGAAAGAAGAGCGGAATCATTTACGATATACGATATACGATATGTATTCCTCACGCTTGCTCACTTCTTAGTTTGCTCCTTTGTCGTCGCGGACGAGAGGCTGTTACACGAACCGAAAGAGAGAATTCTCTTGACTACCTACTACTGAGGATCCAGGGACCATAATCCGTTCCCATCGTACGGAGTAGATCCTCCATCATGGCCCTCGCTATGCTTACTCTTACTTACATTCGCCGGTAGTACGGGGCTGAGGGCCTTCTCCCCCGGACCCCCCCCCCTGGGTGACGGAGTAACGACTCAGCTTTGACCGGAGGTTGTATGGCTATTCTGTCCTGTCTGACGGAGTCCTCCTCCGTGTGCGGGATAGCAGCAGCTGGAGAAGAGCTGGCTAGTTAGTTGCCGCCAGCCGGATTACTCCATGCTTGTGGCTGAAGAAGAGACGATCGTACTCGTCCTGACGTAACTCAGCAGCCAGATCCACATTGCCCGTTCCCTGTTCGCCTCAGGGAATGGAACGGGCCTCGTCCTGTTCTCCTCTTTTTTTTTTACCTCCCTTGGTCTTCCGCAAGATCACGATCACAGTCCTCATGCCGCTGCTCAAGTGCTCACTTAAGCACCTCTCTTGACTGCTTTGAGTATGGAGCAGTGTTACGGATAGCCCGTCCGGCAGCCAGGACAGCAGCGAGTTAAACGAGCAGGGGGTTGCGGCCAAAGGAAAGTTATGCAAAGCATGAAGAACGCAAAGAACAAACCTTCTTCTTCTTTGCTCGCCTTCTTTGCTTCCACGGTGTTCCCGGACGACCCGTTCCCTCCTCGCCGTAGGGGGCGGCGTGTAACTCCTCCATCTAATTGCCCAGACAGTTAATATATAGTAAGTATTACATCCCTCCCCCCCTTACCACCACCCCAGATAAGGCCCTATGCCAGCTCTGCAGCAAGGCACTGCTGCCCCTTGCATTCCAGACGTCTTCTCTCCCCCTCCAGCAGTGAGCGAAGGAGTCAGAATGCATGCATGCTCGCGCAAGGGGGTGGTTGATACCCCTCCCTCACAGCAGAGCCGGCGAAACCTAAAGTCAAAAAAGCAACGAGGGTCGAAAAGAAAAGAAACGAAGCAGGTAAAAACGAGGGAGTTTAAGGGCGGGACAACTTGACTGCTCGCAGTTAGTTATCGATAAGTTAACTAGCGAAGTTGCCCCTCAGACGGGTAACTGCTCCCGTACGTAGATTGCTGATATGGTTAATGGTCGATGACTGGTGATCTAGGGGAGGGGGGTTGGATATCATATTTCCACCATCGCCAACCCCGTCGTCCAAGGGATGAGCAGCAGTCACCTGCATCCACCCAGCAGACCGTGTTACATAGTGAAGCAACAACCTCGAGCGGATGTGATAGGTAGTCGACCTCTTAACGACATTATTCGGAAAAAGCCATCGTCGTCCCTTTCGCCCTCTGAATGGCGGTGATGGCATGGCAACGCAGCTGCTCAACTCAACCTCCACCCGACCCAGCCAGCCAGCCAGCCATAGAAGGCCCCGTCCGAGGGAGCCAAGGCGCAAGTAGAGCAGTTCAATCTCTATTTGTTTTATCTCATCATCGTCTTCCTCCCGATACGCTGTTTCGTGCCGCTGCGGTCCCAGTGGAGTGTGAGGTCCAGTCCGAGTGCTGGGTGTGGTCGTGTCCACGACAGCGAGATGGATGGCCTCCCCGTCCTGTGGTTGGCTGGATGTTCTTGCCTGGAGCTGCAGACATGCGCATCGTTCGCTGGGGGCATGGATTCTATGCTGCTCGTCTCATTATTACGCTCGTTCGTGCATGATGCAGGGACTGATTGGCTGCAACCTTCGATCTCAGGCAGTCCGGGACAGGGTTGGCTTGCTCCACGCCCATCGCTGTACAGCGTGGAGGGAGGTGGGATGGCCCTGACCACTCAGCGCAAAGTGCTGTGAGCTTGAGTTCATTCGTTCATACGGCGAGTTTGGAGCATGGGGAAAGTCGAGCTCCTTGCGCCCCTAGGGCCCTTGCTTGCATGCGCATGAAAGTTGTGGACGACCTGAGCTAGGTTTGGATGAACAGATGCTCTTCCATGCTTCTCCCAGCACCCCCACGGCAAATGATTGAAAGAATGCTGGAGCTATAGTTATAGTTGTCGGGCTTTATCTCGTCAAATCACAGAGCGATGCGTCTGATCGTTTTCGAGCTTCCCAACATTTATACATCAAGGGTTATTTGGCTATAAGAGGAGGGGCACTGCGTCAACGAGGAAATGGCTTTTATCCGGGGAACTAACTAACTAGTTAACCGGTTATCCATCGCCGTGCAGCACCTGGTCGGAATCGTTCTTCCGATTAGAGTCCCATGGCATACATCAGTCCACCCGGAATTACCCAGACACCCGGCTGTGGAGCACCCGTAGAGACAATTTGTTGTTACTCCAACTTGGCTCGACAGATGGTGATGATTCTACCCGCTCTCTATAACGCATGAAGTAGTCGTCGATGTTGGCGTTTCAGAGCAGTGGGCTCAGGAGAATCTAACTAGCTGTAGTTAGGGGGTTGGGATGTCAACTCGTAGAATTGGAATTTTACTAACCAACGCACTCAAAGCTGAGAGATCCAGGAGAAAATCTTATCGCCATAAAAGGAACGAGACGAGGAGAGTGAATTATTCATGCGTTCCATGACAAAGGGACACAAAGGGCGACGTTGATAATGATTTGCTCAAGGCAAACCGTCCGCCGTTGGCCAGCTAACAAGGTCACCACCACTTTTCCTACCGATTCTTCTGAGAAGAACTCGATAGACAAACATCGCCAAAGGTAACCAATAGCGATCGAAATGATACCCCCCCAAGTCCCTGGAAGATGTGAAAATACCTAATCTCTGGAGATGGCATGGAAGGATTTAACCGCCGAAGCTCGGCCGGTCCTGCTCGGCCGGGCTTTAACTTGCTAGCCTCGTGCGAGGTATCTCGGAGCATCGTGAACATGACGCTCCGAAAAGATATAGATGCCCCGACAGGCGTCTGCTTTCTCGCAAATATGAATATAATCTATTTATATATATACAATGCCCTGTCTCTTCTCCGATTTTCTATTCCCAACACCGATCCTATGAGAAATGGAAAATGGAGGCGCTTGAATTCTACGTCAAGGGCTCTCGCCTTGTCTTCGGCCTGGTATACACCCACATCCAGCAAAAGATATCTGCGGTTGGCCATCGATGGACGTACCGGGAAACTCCATCGCCTAAGAATGTCGTGGTGCTCGGGGGCTCATACGCCGGCGTCCACCTTGCGCAACGGTTAACCGAATCGCTACCAACCGGCTACCGGGCAATCTTGATTGAGAGGAATTCCCATTTTAATCACTTGTTTGTGTTTCCTCGCTGTGGTGTAGTATCTGGTCTGGAACAGTCTGCCTTCATCCCCTATGACGGAGTCGCCAGGTCCGCTCCACCGGGTATATTCAAGCATATACAGGACTCGGCGACAAGCATAACAGACAACCAAGTTATTCTTGCCTCTGGTGAAAAGATTGACTATGAATACCTTGCAATCGCTACTGGGTCGTGGCAACCGTCGCCGGCTAAGCTCGCTTCAACGGAGAAAGCAAGCGCTTGTGAGGAAATGCATGGCTCTCAGGAACGTGTTGAACAGGCGGATCACATTGCTGTAGTTGGAGGAGGCCCGGTCGGAGTACAAGTTGCGTCTGATATCAAGAGCTACTTCCCTCAAAAAGTTGTGACTTTGATTCATTCTCGCACACAGTTGCTCCCTAACTTTGGCCCCCGGCTACATGAACATGTGATGAAGACGCTCAAGCAGCTGGATGTTAATTTGATCCTTGGTGAACGACCTCAAACAGTAACTACTGAGGATATTGCGTCAATGGCCAAAGACAAGATACAAGATACTTTAAGTTTCAGGGACGGCCATAAGGAGACGTTCGACCTGGTGGTAAACTCAGCCCCTTTTTCCTTTTTCCCGCCCCTTTTTTTTGCACTCCATAGTTATTAGAAGCTCATGCCTAAAACAGATCCGTTGTACCGGCCAGCGACCGAACTCCAGCATTATTGCCAACATATTCCCTTCTGCCATTTGCAAGCAAAGCAGACAGATCCTCGTGCATCCAACCCTTCAGATCAACAATGGTCCCAACATGCCGAACCCTAACATCTTTGCCCTCGGCGATGTGGCCAAAACCACCGGTCCGAGAATGGAGAGGACTGCACGGGCACAGGCGGAGATTGTTGCCTCAAACATTGTGTCCCTGATTACCGGTTATACTCCACTCCAGACTTACCGTGTCACAGAAGCACATGGTGTCATCAAGCTGACATTAGGGAAGGTATGGCTTATCTCTCTGTGATACAGTGGTCTCTGTACCTTGCTGACTGTCCTTTTGATAGCATGACTGGGCCATGTACTATAGGGAGGATAGTGGCCATGAATTGATGGTGCATGGAAAGGCAAAGGGTGATAATATTGACGTTCGTCCAGTTTGGCAGGCCATGGGTGCAAAATACCCTCCCGCTCCTGCTCCCGTTCCCACTCCCTCCTAATGGCTAATTAATACCCTACGTGAGATCTACTACAACTGCTAACTGTAATAACAACACGGTGAAGTCACAATAATTCTAGAAAGGGGGGTTAAGAGTGGCACAATGCTAAAAATAGAGTTTGATACTACCCGCATAGTCTATTTCCACTCAACAGCAACATCGGCTGTCCTCACTCTGCCATGAGATCCATATTTCAAGATAGTTTAATAAGGGACGGGCAATGATACGGAAGGTGTTGGGGTTCAAGCTATGATGTGATAGTAATGCGACATCTCTTCCGTTATCTCAAGGCTTCTGAAAAGGGTCTTGACTAAATGTGAAGGAATGGAACAATGACTTGTCTTACATAGCACAGCCAGATAAAACCTCCTATGAATACTACATTCCTTCAAAAATTTGGCAGAGGAGCCACTGATGTAACAGATTAAACTGGCGGTGCAACTTTCTACCTGATTTCTCGGAGATATTACGCGGCGTACATACCCGGAATGCCGGAAGGATGTTGACACCTAGGGTATCCCATGCCCTACTAGTACCCGAGTCCGACGCACGAAGAAGTCCAAGATACTCCGTACTCTAGTGCTTATTCTAGCGGAGTTCAAGCCACTGTGAAGTGAGGAAATTGCGGCTTCCATCCTGCGTCGGAAGATGGATGCAGGATCTGGAAACATTAATTCATCATCTTTATCCCCGCCCCGTACCCACCCCACCGCCAGCGCCAGTGCAGGGCTTATATTTATCGAGACGGTGAGCTGAAGCGGCGTCGACGGTGACCACTCAGCTGCGATGAATGACAATCTGATTGCTATCGCTGTCGCTGGCGGGAGGAGGCGGATACCAGCAGGCAGCCGAATTATAGAGTACGATCGGCTCGCCCCGTTGGATCCTGAAGGTTCGCAGCCATTATCCGAATTAGTCGTCATGAGAAGCGAGGACAATCATCTTCTTTTGGGCCCTGTCGTCACATCGTATTCAGGTTGCGGTACTCGGGCCGCTGAGCTCCCTGATAGATTATCGAGGCAGAGGACGAGCCCTAATTGGCAGCCTCGCGTGATTTAAGCATAGGCACATCGCCTCACGTCTCGAGGAAGTATATTTCCTACATATCGAATCATTACTCAAAAACGGCATTTTGGATACAAGTCTGGCGTGACTGACGTCCCAGGTGATGGTAGTTATGCTCGAATACTCGACTACACTTTGATATCAGACTTCGTTTACACCGTGGCATAAGATATGCTATACGCCTCATTTTATGGCACGTTATGATCAGCGCTTAACCATACGTTGAGGAAGGAGGACTGATGGCAGAAGATTGAATCACAGGATGCAAGGCGAGATAGGGCAAGCGAGTGGTGTATTTTTATTGCTAGGTTAGGCTCAGATATACTTGAGCCGCTATTATTGAATAGAAGAATAAGGATGGACTTCGACTTCGTATTGCCTTGGGCTACAGCGCCTATAGGTGGTTAACATGTGTATGGTGGATTGGAGCCATACTCATTCACGTGTTGGCGAGGTTGGGTAGCAGTGAGCCTGACAAGACGAGGTTGACTATGATCGATGAACCATGAAGGTGAAGCGTAGGCTCCCAGAAAACACATAAGGATAGTTGATTGACGATTGTTAGATCGTGTTAGTATGGTCACTAGAAGAGGTCAGTCTGTGGGTCTGCAGTGTGCTGATTGAGGTCCACACCGGAAGGTGCTAGGGCATTCATACATTTAGAAAAGATTAAACGAGTGTCCGTAACGACGGTAGCAAGCGCCAGTTTGTTAATGCCAGCCTGGCGGGGGTAAAAGCTGTTTAGTCCGGGCATGTTTGTATGCCCTCAATATGGCTGCACAGAATGTTCATCTCTAGCATCCTTCGTCTGTTAATTTTGCTCTGGTTCCTGCTCGTCATCAAGCAGGAGGTCGAGATCAACCACAATCGGAGAATTGAACTTCCGCCCTCCTGCATGAGGATAGTGAGTTGCCAGGATAGCCGCGTTGATGAAGCATGTCTCACTCCTTGCTGGATCCTTGGGTCCTTCATTTGCCAGACGGGGGTATGTCTTTCCAGTCAAATCGACGCGCGACATCTTCTTGCTCTCCCGAGGAGGTAGACTTCCAACAGTCGTACTGGTTTCACTGAAAGCTCCGGGTTTAGTGTCGTCGACATCCCATATGACCCTCTCATATCCTCTGGCCTCATGAACATGGCCACAGATAGACAGTCTGGGTCGAATACTCCACAGGGCCTGGCGTAGATGTTCGCACCCAATGTTGCCGTGGTGAGTAGTCAAATCAAGATGATTTTTGGCTGGGGTATGGGTAACAACAACATCAGCATCGGAAGGAATTTGACTCCACCATTTGCGCGCATCCTCTGGAGATTTGGCAGGATAGCCAAAAGGCGCGTTCCACCCGAAATTGTTTGTAGGGTGACGAGCAGAACCGAACACCTTGAACATCGTCCTTGGCCCGTTTTTACGCTTAAGACGTATTATCTTGGACGTATGATCCAAGTAGGTTATCCCCCCAGCAGAGATAAGTTCAAGGCACTCATCCGAATTAACGATCTTCTTTCCATGGAAGAATTTCGTGTGGCCCTTGTAGAGCTCCTTATCTAACGGAGCATCATGGTTGCCTTTAAACCCGTCATGTCAGCCATCTCAATGCCATAAGATTTGCCATATAGACATGTGAGTAGCAGTGACATGTTGGCGGTTGTTAAAAAGGAGCGAAAAGATATTAACAAACCTGCGATAACGATTTTGACTTCAAAGTCTGCTTCTCGGATCCACTGGGCCGACTTGCGGAACTCCTCTACCGTTCCCTTGTTGGTGATGTCTCCAGCATGTATAAGGACGTCTCCCTTGGGCAACCTGAAAGCCGCCTCGCGTGTCCCGTACCCGTGGGTATCGGATACGCAGACGAATCTTGTTTTAACCATTGTAGCTGATGGGCTGATCAAAGAGACATGGTATACTGGGGCAGCTGGTTGTAGAAGATAGAAATAATGTGGTATTTGAAGTAGTAAAGGCAGAAGACCGTCTTTATATCTGTCTTCAACTCGCATTTAACATCGTGAATCCTGACTCTGTCCTGGCTATGAGTCATGGTGTGAATGAGGCTTGCATGCATCCTCCGCGCTATAGTGACTCAATTTCCCCTGTAGCCACTGGAGATGCCCATGATGGCTTCTATAGCTGCCGTAGATCTGATATATTCGAGACTCTCATCAGAGTAGAATATCTTGCCTGTCCCGCTGTGTAGGCAGGCGTAGTCAGTAGTCGATGGAAGCAGTCAAGTAGAGCCGCAGAACCGCCATCTCTCTTTGCAGTCTTCCAGTCTCTCCTCTCTTCGCCTCTTCACCTCTTCACCTCTGCCCTTCCTCTGGCTCTTCTTTGCAGTCTCTTCTTTATCTCTTCCAATATCCTTGAAGTGAAGTCGTCGTCGTCGTCGTCGAAGTTTGTCATCCCCGGGCCGCACCACGTGACCTGCTCTTATTGGGCCACTTAGGGCTGGGACCCCGACGCCGCCCACAAAGAGATTTTCGCTTAAGCGTCGAAACAACAAGAAACTTGAACTTGGTGGTTTTTGAGCGCTCATCAACGACATCACATTCGACAAACTCCAACACAAGGTGTATTCCTCGAGCAGAGCTCCTCTTCTCCCTGGGATATTAGCCTCGTGAACCGGTGATCAGATCAGGATGTCCACCTTCGAGCCAGTGGTGCGTTGCTCTCCCCGTTGCGTCTGGTGGCAGAACGGACGTTTTGGACATTTGATTCCCTATGATATCCCCAACCCTGCAATTGCGGTCGCGGTTTTTACTGATTTTGCGATTGCCTACAGGTCGTCATCGACGGCAAGGGACACCTCCTTGGTCGCCTCGCCAGTACCGTGGCCAAGCAACTTCTCAACGGACAGAAGATCGTCGTTGTCCGATGTGAAGCCCTCAACATCTCCGGCGAATTCTTCCGTGCCAAACGTATGCATACACCATCCCCCCAACAGATATAGGGAAACAGAAGTGGAAATGAGGAAGAGAAGACAAGAGCATGGGGAAGAATACATGGAGTCGAAGACAAGGATTGAATGGTTATGCGAAAGGAAGGTTATGGGCTAATTCGACTTGTGAATTAATAGTGAAGTACCATGCCTACCTCAGAAAGATCACCCGTTTCAACCCAACCCGAGGAGGTAAGATCACGCGCACCCATCAATGCTGGAGAGGAAGACAAGAGAATCCAGATATAGTGGTGGCATGAGGGGAGAGAGGATGGTTAGCTAAAACAATGGTTCCCTAGGTCCCTTCCACTTCCGTGCTCCCTCGCGCATCTTTTACAAGACCGTCCGGGGCATGATCCCACACAAGACCGCCCGAGGCGCTGCTGCCATGGAGAGACTGAAGGTCTTTGAGGGCATCCCAGAGCCCTATGACAAGAAGAAGCGTGTCGTCGTTCCCCAAGCTCTCCGTGTCCTCCGCCTCAAGCCCGGCCGCAAATACTGCACAGTCGGCCGACTAAGCCACGAGGTTGGCTGGAAGTACCAGGACGTCGTCGCCAGGTTCGTCAATGCACTTTGGAATCTACTACTTTTTTGGTCTTCCCCCAGTTGATACTAATATGTTTTTGTTCCCCCACAGATTGGAAGAGAGGAGAAAAGTCAAGGGCGCTGCATACTACGAGCGCAAGAAGGCCGCCCGGAGACAACTTCTCCAGGCCCAGAGAACCGCCAGTGTGGACAACAAGACCAAGGAGCAGTTGGCTCAGTACGGCTATTAGATACCTTGTCGGGGCTGATGTGGATGGGTTCAATCCAGGATGCACTGTGGGCAATTGACGAGCAACATGTTGTACACGGCGCGCCAGTTGATTTGTACATTTCCAGATCACTCAAAATACACCCCTTTTACGACTTCAGGGATAATTTGTGACGGAAGTGAAAAGACCTCTTTTTCTGTGTCCACCCTTTCTTCCTCTTCTCCTAAAAAGAACAAAAAGACACCCTTTTTTCTTCATTTTAATATGTACTCTTTGCGGCGTCGAGTTTGGGATTTGAGAAAAAGAGAGGCTACTTATCAAATAGTTAGCTGCTGTTTCTTTTTTTCTTCTTCTTCACCGCTGAGTTACTGCATCGCTCCAATTTTTGCCCCTATGGCAGCCCAGAGAAAGCGCCTCCAGACACACAGCTGCGACTGGGGACATTAAACAAATACAAAGACCCTTTCCGACGTTTTCATCATCATCATCATCTTCTTCTTCCTCTTGCTCTTCCTCTTAGTAACATCTACCAGCGCCGGGCCAGCTTCGCCTTAGCCGCCCCCGTCGGAAGTTCCTCGGCAATAGGCAGAGGCGGCTCCATCGCATGAGACGCCGAGCAGCGGCAAGAAGCAGAAGACGCAACTCACCGTCCGACCGGCAGGGAGACGGAATATATAAAGGGTTCTCCGGCTTTCCTCCTCTCTCTCTCTCCCCCGTTTTGCATTTTTGCCTTCTTCTTGTTCTGACTCCCATCTCTATCCACGATGTCTGGCGCAAAGGCCAGGCTTGAGAGCGTCTCTGCGCAGCTCCAGCCGCAGCAGGGAGACGCTGCTTCACTCAGCAGGAACAGACATACCCTCTCGCCGACCTTCTTCCTGCCTCGCGCAGCTGCAATCGAGCCAGACGTACGTTGTTGACAATCCCTTTTATGCAGAGCATTGTTCTCTTTGTTGCAGCGTGGAGGGGCTGGCGCGGCTAAAGACATCGTCTGGTCCATGTAGGCTGAAGCCATATACCATGTTACGGCGAACAACAAGACCGTCCGGAAGACATACCAGCAATTCGCAGACAGGGCGAGGGGACTTGCATACTACATCAAGAAGCGTGGGTACAGGCGAGTGGGGATACTGGCTCCGAACACGCCTGGCTTCCTCGAGTCGATATTCGGCATTGCTGCAGCCGGCGCAGTCAACGTCGGTAAGATCTTCCGAATACGCGGTGTGAAGTGGACGACAACGTCGGGGAGCGTTGGGAGAGATACGGGCTAACCGGAGCTGATTGTAGCTATCAACTATCGGCTAAAGGCAGAGGACATTGCATACATCTTCACGCACGCCGACGTTGACTCCATCATCGTTGACAAGGAGTTTGTGCACTTGCTGGATGAGTTCCGCAAGGGCAGCTCCCATATACCCTTGATAGTTGACACCGACACCCACGCGGACGAAGGGGAGCTAAGCGGAGACCTTGACGCCGCTATCCTCGAAGGGTTGAAGCATGACGAGCAGCAAGGGGGGCCGGGATGGGATGGACTAGAGGCTCAGGCGGCAGATGAGGAGTCGCTAATCGCGCTTGCATACACCAGTGGAACGACGGCGAGGCCAAAGGGGGTAGAATATATCCATCGAGGATGCTATCTTGCTGCGCTTGGGAACATCATCGAGTCGGGATTGAACTTCCAGCAAGGAAGATGCGGCTACCTGTGGATTCTGCCTATGTTCCATGCCATGGGTATGCTATTCACCATCTGCATTCTACTGAGACTACTTTTAACTACCAAAGGAGTGTCGAAAGATGTGCGCTGCTAACTAGATGGTCAACAGGATGGACGTTCCCCTGGTCTATCACTGCGGTCAGGGGGACTCACTTCTGTCTTCGCAAGATAGACTACCCTGAGATATGGCGGATGTTGAAGCAAGAGAACATCACTCACTTCAACGCCGCTCCCACGGTCAACACGCTGCTATGCGCTGCAAAGCAGGCAGAGAGACTGTCACGGCCGGTCAGAGTTACCGTGGCTGCCAGTCCGCCCACTGCCCATCTCTTTGAGCAGATGACCAGCGTCAACCTTCATCCGGTCCATGTCTACGGCCTCACAGAAACCTACGGTCCCATCACAAAGGCGTATCATATGCCATTGTGGGACACGATCCCGCTCAAGGAGAAGTACAAGAGGATGGCAAGGCAGGGCCACGGCTTCCTGACCAGTCTGCCTGTCCGGGTTATCAAGACCGATGTTCCTGAGGGCACCATCATCGACGTCCGCAAAGACGGCAAGGAGATCGGAGAGATCGTGTTCACGGGCAACATCTGTGCCCGAGGCTACTACAAGGACGCAGCAGCCACCGACAAGCTCTTTGCCGGCGGTGTCCTGCACTCCGGTGACTTGGCTGTGTGGCATTCGGACGGAGCCATCCAGATCCTCGACCGGGCAAAGGACATTATTATCAGTGGTAGGTTTCAAACCTCCTTCTAGAGTTGAAACAGAGAGAGCCACTGCTAACGGTGAAATGCATACAGGGGGAGAGAATATATCCTCTGTCGCTCTCGAAGCCATGCTGGCCACGCATCCAGACATCCTCGAAGTCGGCGTCGTAGCCGTCTCGGACGCCCACTGGGGCGAGAGGCCCAAGGCCTATGTTACCACCCAGACCGGCAGGCAGGTCACCGGCCCCGACATCATCGCCTGGGCCAAAAACTCCAGCGGCATCAGTCGATTTATGGTGCCGCGGGAGGTCGAGATCGTCCCGGAGCTGCCAAAGACCAGCACCGGCAAGATCAAGAAGAATGTGCTGCGAGAATGGGCCAAGGGCGCCTCGCAAGCTTCATAGCCTTCTTTTCTTTGCTTTTTCTTATTTCTGTTCTTCTTCTTCTTCTTCTTCTTCTTCTATCTTTGGTCTTGGGCTCTTCTTGTATGTTGTCCTTGTTGATATCTAGCAGTAGACTCGCTGGCGCTTTTTCCCATAACTAGTCAACGACTTCACAAAATCAACATTCACCGGAGACCTGCAAGACTAGCGGTCATCCACCTGAACAACTTCTCTTCTTCTACCATCTATCCTGTAATCAGCATCAGCATCACCATCACCGTCTCGTCTCGGTCACTCAGCCCGACGCGTGACAAGGAAAAACCTCCTGCAAACCTCCGACGGCGCCTGCAACGCCAACCAAACTTGCTTTCGTCTTGCTCTCTCACCAACAACCGTCGCTGCATCACCTCGCCGCAACCGAGAGCGAGCCAACTCGTCTTCACTGCCTGCTCCTTTGCATTCGCTGACCGGCTGCCTCTGCTGCCTCCCGCCGTCTGCCTCTCCCGCGCGGCCCCGTTTGCCTGCTTATCAATCCCAGCTCTGCTGCCCCTCCCTGTTAGTTGAATCCAGCTGGCTTGGCCTCTCGATGCGCCGTTGGAAACGAAGCTCGCGAACCAGCCTGCATGAATA
Source organism: Trichophyton rubrum CBS 118892 (assembly GCF_000151425.1). Classification (NCBI taxonomy): domain Eukaryota; kingdom Fungi; phylum Ascomycota; class Eurotiomycetes; order Onygenales; family Arthrodermataceae; genus Trichophyton; species Trichophyton rubrum. The sequence continues at coordinate 986,229 of NW_003456428.1, read as the reverse complement.
TCACCTCACTAGTTAATCCAGCCCCTGCCTGACTGAAAAGAAAAGCAGACGAAGGAGGGAGATCACAGCCGTTACGACGTCTCGCCGCCGCCGTCGCCGCTGTCCCTGCTGCTCTTACCGCTGAGAGTCCCTCGTCCACAGCCGCTCCTATCGCTTGACGCCTATAACTAATTAAACGCCCTCGAAGATTGGCCCGGCGCCTACTTCCCCATGATTACGACCCCGTGGGATTCACTTTGCCCGTCAAGCTCACATCCTGATCCTGTTTGATACTCCAAGAAGGACGATATAGGGAGGCGAGACGTGCTAGAAAGGGCCAGCAGTCTCACCTCACCTCACTTTCGACGGGATAAATCACCTCACTTCGACGCCATCGTGTGATAACTAGCACAGTCAACTGATACACTACGTACAACCAAACGGCCACAACAACAACAGCGTCAACACCCGCGGACGAAAAGCTCATCCATCCTACGATACTACGGTATCTCGCGTCTCCCTGATTCCGACTACCTGCCTGAGGAATACTGTTTTCCGTTGAAACGAACATTTTGACCGGCTCATCCCGTTTCAGCTACCATTATGGCCTGCCGCTCGCGTCCTCGAGACCTGGGGGGCGATTCTTCCTCCTCCACTTCGCCAGAGAGAGCTATAGATGAGGATAACGACTTTTTCATGCTCGAAGCAAACGACTCGCAGTCATCGATAGGCGTTGGGAATTTCCGAGATCTCCGCGTGGACTCCAGGCGTAGTCAAGATATGCCACTGCCACCGATATACCGACTGCCTCCAGAGATCCTCATTGCTATCTTTTCAAAGCTCTCGTCTCCGCTAGACCTACTGAACTGCATGAAGGTCTCCTCGTGTTGGTCGATGAACTGCGTGGGCATTCTATGGCACAGGCCACTCTGCAATACATGGGACAACCTGCTCAAGATAGCACATGCAATCTCGGATGAAGAAAGCTACTTCCCATACTACGACTTGGTCAAACGCCTGAATCTCACGACCCTGAAGAGCAAGGTCAACGACGGAACCGTCTTTTCGTTTGTCAAATGCAAACGGATCGAGAGGCTGACCCTGACTGGCTGCAAGAACGTCACCGATAAGGGAATTTCAGACCTAGTGGAGGGGAACAGGCAGCTCCAGGCACTGGATGTGTCTGATCTCGAATCCCTAACCGACCATTCTTTGAACGTTGTTGCCGCCAACTGCTCCAGGCTCCAGGGCCTAAATATCACCAACTGCGCTAACATTTCTGATGACTCCCTGGTCCAACTTGCACAAAACTGCCGACAGCTCAAACGGGTATGCAAAGTATCTTACTAGTGTCTCTGTTTTAAGTTACCATATTACAGCATGTGCTGACCTTTTCTATTTTTAGCTGAAATTGAATGGTGTAGCTCAGCTTACGGACAGGTCTATCCTGGCCTTTGCTAATAACTGCCCTTCGATGCTCGAGATCGATCTCCACGGATGTCGACATATCACCAACGCCTCGGTAACCGCACTTCTTTCTACCCTGCGAAGCCTCCGAGAATTGCGCCTAGCCCATTGTATACAAATAAGCGATGAAGCTTTCCTTAGACTTCCTCCAAATTTGGTATTCGACTGCCTTAGGATTCTAGACCTCACTGCTTGCGAGAGAGTCAAAGATGACGCAGTCGAGAAGATCATTGATTCTGCACCAAGGCTGAGAAACCTCGTACTTGGAAAGTGCAAATTTATTACGGACCGAGCTGTTTATGCCATCTGCCGACTAGGGAAGAATATTCACTACATCCACCTAGGCCATTGCTCTAATATCACCGATCAAGCCGTTACTCAAATGGTGAAATCCTGCAATCGAATCCGATACATTGATCTGGCATGCTGCAACCGCCTCACCGACGCAAGCGTTGAGCAACTGGCAACACTGCCAAAATTACGAAGAATAGGACTCGTTAAATGCCAGGCTATTACTGATCGAAGCATACTAGCACTGGCAAAGCCCAGGTTCCCACAGCATCCCTTGGTCAGTGGCCTTGAAAGGGTGCATCTGAGTTATTGTGTCAACTTGACTGTAGAGGTACATACATACACTTCAATCTGAGGACGAAACCTCATACTAACTGTTATCGAATCTCAGGGAATACACTCTCTTCTGAATTACTGTCGCCGACTGACTCATCTGAGTTTGACCGGTGTCCATGCATTTTTAAGAAATGACTTGACCAAGTTTTGCCGGGCTGCCCCAGATGAGTTCACTCCTCTTCAAAGAGAGGTCTTCTGCGTTTTTAGCGGCGATGGAGTCGGACAACTACGAGAATACCTCAACCATTCTGCTCTTCGAGAACGGTCTGGAACAGCAGTGACCATGTATGATGATGACGAGTCTCCTGACGAAGTTGACAGCCAGCCATCGGTATCTGGCCTTTTGAATGCTGCGGCTATCAATGATGGAGACGATCACCCAATGACTGTGACACAACACTAGAACGGCAGGCACACACACACAAGTCAGGTATAACGCCATACCAAATATACCCTCCCACGATCCAGTGATTACAAAAGCGCTATTCAGCCCGCATGCTATATTGAAACGACTTACAATACCCAATTTACCGTTGATGCTACATCTATCGATTGCAGTCTCTACTTTTCGGCATAGGTTTAGGCGCATCAGGCGTTCTCACAGGAATGAAAACGGTAAACATGATATTGGCCTGGGCGTTTCGACCTTTTCACCCTCGGAATTGTAAACCCAGCCTGAAGCAGGTTTCTTTTTTTCCTTTTCACTTATATCCCCCCACCATCGCGTCTCTCCTTCAATCCCTTTCCTTTATCAATACCCCCCACTCCCTCTATTCTCTTTTTCCATTTTTTGATTCTGTTTCATTAGTTTCTTTGCTGCTTTCTATCTGGTTTGCCCCTGGGGGGAAGGAACTGGTGCTTATTACCAGAACGCATAGAGTTACGACTGCATAGCAACGCACGGTGGTCAGTGCTAGCAACTGCCCCGAGAATGAGGTTACGAGGCCGCTTGTTTTCTTTCTTTTTCTTTTATTTTTACTTTGTTGTTTTCTTACCCTCCCCGGTAGACAGCGCTATGCATGGGCCGATAATATCTCAACGTACCTAGCTACCTACCCCATTGCAGAATAGAAATCAAACATTATTATCCCCATTTTCTTACAGAAATCTGCATGCCAAGAAGTATATTGAATTCGTAGGTCCTTGGGGACTTGTATATTGTTCTTTGTAGTATGCAAATAAGTAAAATGAACTTGCCTAAAACGAATAATGGAATATCACGTCAAGCGAAATCACGGAAATACCGGAAAGAAGGCCTTGCTGAAACAATTGCCCAAAGAAACGCAGTATCAAAGATAAAATAACTGTACCTGTTACAAAGGCGGAAGAAAATCATGGCTGCAGATTGCAGAGGACTCGGCCAATACTATAGCTTAAATGAATAACTTCCTTCAACGAGACCATCCCTCAGCTTCGTAATTGCAACCCACCAAGGGGCAAACTTGCGAACTAAATCCAACTCAGGTATGACATGAAGATCATTGTCATCGCTCCACAAACACATCACCTTGCCTGTGCGTTCAGAATTCTTCTTAGCCCATTCCACATCAACTGTCCAGGTGTTCTCCCAGTTTCGACTCCAGAGCCGAATTTCAGAAACACCTTTTGGCCCGGTGTGGGGTATACGTTTGTCAACAACAGATCCTTGTACGTGGAAATCAGCAATGGGACTATCGAAGAGCAGTTTGCATGCCCTGGTATTCTTGCCAGAAATCTCAAAGCGGGTGATTTTGTCATCTTTAGTTTTAGAGATATTGTAGCTGACCCAATCCTTGTAGGGGCCTTCTGCTACTTTTGGCTTGAGCCCAGGCCAGGAACATTTGGTTCTGCCTCCGTAGCCATGGGAGGTACAGGAGAGTTTCCCGTCTTGTACGGATGGGATGGCGTGAACGGCATCATGGATATATGGTTCTACGCCAACAAGAGACGCTTGGTTGTTCCCGGTAGCTAGGTCCATTTCCTGGGCGAATGCAAGTTTCAATCTGTTGCTGTGAGAGAATGGGAACGCTGTTAGGTTGTACACCAGGGTTCCAATGAGGATGAACAACAGGAATGTTGGGATATGATAGGTGAATCGGTGGATGAAAGGGAAAAGTGGTAAGAGGATGAGAACAGATAAGACAGCGATACCGATGTATATAACGAGCTGTGAACCTCCATCGGCACCGATTTGGTATGTTGCAGATGTTAGGAAAAGTCCCAGCTGGCCAAGAAGAATAATGACAATAGGTGCAACGAGAAGGAATTGCAATATCCAAGCCGATGACATCAGGTAGATACTCCATTTTTGTTCTAGTCGGTGGTCCTTAGGGTGTAACGAATTGTTGCCCTGGTTGGATATATTGCTCTCCTGGCTGCCTCTAGCACTGGCATAGTTAGCAAATGTAGTTCTCTGCTGTCCCCGAAGGAGAGATGTGGATTCTGTAGGCTCCTCGTCCTCAATATCTTCTGGGTTAAAATCTCGGCCTGCCGCACTGCTGCTGGATGGAAGTTCATCTGCAGATGGAGCGAGAAAGTGACTGTCGGAACTAGGTGTTCGATCAGAAAGGCTGCCCTGCCGACGAGCATAATCCTGTGTTTTTGGCAGACCAAAAAGTTCCAAATATGAGATCCACGTTGCCACAGCTACTCCGGCAAAGTAGAATACAATAAAGTAGCTACTTGCTATGCCGTGCTGTTTCTGATAAACGGTGGCTATCACAAGGAAAACCCACATAATGCCAAACATCCAAGAAAATGAATATGCTCTGTGTAGCGCGGATGGTCTGGCAAAGTCTGCAACACAGGAGATAAACCATGCAAAGAACATGCAAGTGGACAACATCATACTCCAAACTGCATACGGGCTGCTGTATATAATAAAAGGATTGACCTTCATTATTAGGAATGACAGAGCAATGGTTAGAGCAGTGCTAATACCAAGGATCAGGGGGAAACGGAACATCCCTCGTAAGCCATAGAGCGATACTTGACCACCTGATTCCGATATGTACGTATACATGGAGAACATGTACATTTTGTCAACTGCGAAGAGTGCAACAGACGTGATGATGAGTAGAAGAGGGGCGACGACCAAGAGGGCCACCGAGTGCCCAAAGAGAGTATTGAGCTGGAAGACTGCAAAGGACGAACCGAAGAAGTCAAACCAAACCCCCAAGGTACCGATGCCGTTGTTGAGTTTCCCACCATCTCCGCTATCACCGTCGAAAGCATCTCCGGTGTAACTGACCAACCCTTCAGTGGTTGTAATGGCCGCTGAAAGCATGTGCCAAACGGAATCAATACTAGTATGCCTAGCATCATCTTGGTCTGTGTGATATCTGCTTCTGGGCTCCATGAATGCAACATCGAGCCCACGCATGCCAAAGACGCCATCAAAGACGTGGTAATCGGTTTCACTGCGGATAAATTTCAGTTTGAAAGCGTCTCTCGCAAGGACTGTGCCAAAGGGATGTTCCGATTTTCCATAGAATCTCGTAACCTCTGTGTCTGTGCTACGGAACAGGACAGCGCGGCCTCCTGCACCGGCACCTTCGAGATTCAGAAACGTATGCGTGAATTTAGACATTGGGTGCTGGCTGTATGCATACGCGCCATTCAGGAAATCCTCCTCTCCATTGTTGAACAGCAGCACCAGGCCCTTCCGAGGATAGTGTCCTGGTGTGGTGAAATATTTGAGTAATTGCAATGTCGTAATCACACCAACTCCGTTATCCGTCGCTCCGTAACCGGTAGAAACGCTATCATAGTGTGCATTTACAAGCACTCCACCTCTTCCTGACGGTTCACCATCGGGAGATTTCCACCATTCCCTCGGCTCGTCTTCCGTGCCGCGAATGTAGACCACGATATTTCTGCTTTCAAAGTATACGCCGGTAATGGCTGTGGCAGCAACGCCAGCGCTGGAGAACGTTAAATTTGTTTGGTTATCATCGAAAACAAAGACTTCTGGGCTCGATTGGGATTCTGAGCGAGCCGAGGTTGCAGAGATAGCGTGGATACGCTTAAGGAGCCACTGGTGCACTTCATCGTTTGAGTGGCTGTTGTAAGGGTGATACTGCCGAGTCAGGTGTTGGAGATCGTGCCAGGCTTCCTCTAGATCTACACCTGCAGGGCTTTCCTTTGGCGCGGGAGGAACCAGATGGTGGACAACGATGATTGGGATTATCAGGGCGAGGTACACCAACGAGGAGAGTATCGTCACCGGCCAGGGGGTGAAAGCTATCGGGTTGAATCCGCGTCGCGAGGAAACCATGGTGGCGAGCTAGATGCTGTTATTCGTTTGAGCAAAGGTTAGCATCCAGCGATCATTGGACAGCAGTATCCCTCCGCCCATTTCCAGCTCCGACAAGGAGTCAGGGTGAAGTTCGTGAAGTCGAAGTTCGCGATGTCTCAAAATTGCAGCGCGCATAAAAGCAAGCAGGACGGGAAGGGCGGGGACCGGCTTAGTCATCGCATAGCTTCCGCCGCAGCTTCACAAGTAGCTTTTTCTAAGGTATTTAGGCTTTTTAGGCTTAGAAACAGCTAAATATTCACTCGATGGACATGTTATTAGGTACAAGAAAGAAGAAGGAGGATAAGCAGTGATGTGACATAATCTATATACAGTTTCCATCAGGTGGAAGGAGTGTAATGTCCATTTCTATCTCGTTGTTCGTCGTAAATCGTGCATGAAGCCGGAGATCTGCCTGGCAGACAACGTGTAAGATGTAAATGCGAAGTCCTTTCCCGGCTCATGTCACACAAAAAGCCATACTTCGAGGGCAGGCGGCTATTATACGAGATACTGCTGCCTTGAATAGACATTCGAGTACTCCGTACTTCGCGCACAGGGAAGTGCAAGAGCCTTATTCCTCAGCCACACGCATCGGCCAGCTTCTGGTCCCCCCCGATAGTTGAGCTGATATATACAACCTCGCATCCTTCAGGAGCTCGTTTAACGTTCCTTTTCCACCGTGTGATAAGCCGGGTCCGGGGTTTCAGAATCCTTTGGGATCTCATCTTCTTCAGCCTGGGCAACAGGAAAGGGTGGTGTGTTGTGGATAGGCTGAGACTGCAACAGCGAAATCCTCTTTCCTTTTAACTCGGCCATTTGGGAAGGTTATTGGGTGATATAACCTGGGAGGGTGTGGCATGTGTAACATCAACTGGTGTCGGTACTGGAACCCCGTTGGAGGTGCATGGAGCAATATGTGTCGTAGCCAAACTGCCGCTGCTCGACGGCGCCACGTCTGCTTTTCCGCAAAATTGCAGATTCGAAGTAATTGGCAGAGTGTCTGGGAATGACCACGGTGGCCTGGGAGGACTGTTGATGCATTGAGGTGGCCGAGTAATGTCTGTTGTTATCTGCGTTGGGTCCACAAAATCTGGGTAGCCATTTGATCCGCTGAAAAACTCCGGGTTCCAGGAGTGTATGTTGACCAAGTGGACAAGCTTGCCCAAAACAGCAAATTCAAGCTTCAGCTTAACACTGTATATTAAGGCCTTGATTGTTGTTTCGATAACATATAGGTTGGCATAAGCCGTGCCGAGGAGTGCGAGATCCATGATAATGAAGATAAGATTGATACCGAGAAGCTGATACATAATCTTCCGGTTTCCATGCTTGGGTGCTATCCGTAGCATCTTCATCGTTTCCAATATATAGAGGGTAGAGAGGATGACCTCTTGAATAAAAAAGCCGGTCATCTGTATCTTTTCCATAATTTTGTATGCTGGAACAAAACTCTTTTGGTGACTCGAGTTCGAACCGAATGTAAGGATGGTTGTAGGTAAGTGTAAGATGAAAATATTGCAAATCATCATCCATAAAACGCGGCGTAGGATTTTTTGGTCGCGAATGACGAGGTGAAGCCGGGAGTAGAGGACAAAGGACTGGCCAGTAACCATGGTCCACCAGCCAACTGTAAGAAAAACAAGAGACAGCCAGACATTGTCCATCAAGTTGTAGAGCTTTAGCAGGAAACCGAGTGCATATGGCATGACGCCAACAGTCGCTGATATCAAGAGGCTCCAGAAGTAAAGGCCTCTATAATGGCTGAACGTGACAAAGACCAGAACACATAGTTCCAGTGCATTGTACCAGGAGATTCCAATAAACACCCCAATTACTATCTTGATTGCGAAATTAGCCCCCTTGTAGGCTCCCGTCAGCCCATCATCTTCCGACATGATCGTGGTGTCTTGCCGGAAGGGATGTCATAAAGCACAGAACGAAGATTGCATTGGGTCTCGATGACGACAACGGATCAGCTGTCTAGTAGTAAGAATTCTTTGCACAAAGGCAAGGAGACTGTCAAGTAAGTCCGTCAACGGGCTGTCCAAATTTATATTGAGAAAACGGTCGAGACAGAGCGGACCGTCATGTGGGGCAAACGGTGAGCCAGTACCATATACGAAGCAAAGCTTGGGCGATTTCATTTGGGTTGTACGGTACGACCAAGGCGAGATGGAAATTCACATATGATCCAAAGGTCTGGCATGTCTTTTAAGGTGCCTTCATGAAACTCAGCCTTGCTACGTATTCAGCCCCAGAGGTGCCGTATATTATATATAAAGTCAAAGCCTGGCTGACATGCATGCCTAAAAGATCGACACATATGGGCGCCTGGTTTCTTATTATTTCCGGAAACGTATAGTTCCAATTCTGGGATCTTTTTTTTTTCGCGGTCCTGTTAAACTCCATCAGTAACAGCATATGATTGTAAGTGCCGGGAATGGCTACTGCTTACATTTCGTTAAGGAGGCGGAAGTGCTTTTTCTTTTGCCTATTTGCACGCTTTGCCATCTTGACGGGCCGTAACGATTGGCCCATCCAGTTCTCGGATGATCAAACCACAAAATGCTTCCCCACATCGTGGTGCGCCCACGACTCGGGTTCAGTGTCAATCAGATCCGTGGTTAAAGGAGCATGCTATGGCGGTGGGCAACGGGGCATTTCACTATTTTTGGATGTTTTCACCTGGCCTTGGCAGATTCCCATGGTTAAAAGGGGCGTCATTTGGTTGTATCTGTACACCAGCTGCCATGTGTTGTGTCCCTGACTTTCAATGCGCATGTTTGATTTGATACGTGCAGTTCCAGGGTGGCCAGGATGAGGAAGGAGAAAACCAGGAAGAGAAGTGTGGGAAAATTATCCATTTGGTCCTGTTCTGTTAATTGACACTCGGATCCCCCAGACGGGAAGCAGATACACCCCATAACTCCTGACTCCATAAATCCGTAGGCTACTATACCGTTCTAACCCTGGCCTAGTATTAAAACGCCAGCCTTAGAATAGAGAAAAAAAGGGCTATAGTTGTTGGGCATCGCCGCCGGTCGCTTTAACAACCCGTATCACCTCCTTTTTGCACTCGGGCATTGCGCTAGCCATCTCCCGTGCAAGAGTGTCTCTGAAAGAAGAGAAAGCTTCAGCTTTTCCTTTTAAATCCTGGTTTCCTTTTTGAACCAACTCAACGAATTCTCGCGTGTATATGTCTGGGTTACGCGCTGCATCTACGTAGTCAATGATCTCTGGCGGTAGCTGAATGGTGTGCAGTGGCGGATCCGTTTGTGGCAGCGCAGGGTTGGAGTTGGGTTGTTTCGATGCAGCATCTGCATGGGCTGGATCCAGGGTAGTATGATCAGATAGTGTTTTAAGGGATATGGTAAGAGACTTTCTAAACATGTGGACAAATATCAGTAATCGATGACAAAATAATCCATGGAATACAGTATGCAGATATGAACGGGTAACTGACAATTTCCTAACGAGCTCATGCTGTGTTTCTGGTCCGAGATATCCATGGACCGCCGACTGAATCTCAAAGAAGTTTTGAATTACGTCTTTCAGGTCGTCTGCAGCAGTGGTTAGTTCATATCAGGTTTCAGAAGACATGTCGGCCTCGCGCTGGATACATACTGTCAACGACACTGAGCGTGACCTCGCTAGACATGATTAGCTGTCTTATCCCACCGGATGTTGTTGCGTATTAAGATCCAAAAGACTTTCCAATCCTGTCTAAAGCTCCCCTCGCCCGCAGAAGAGATTATGTAAGTAATCACGTGACTTAAAATTAGTTAGGTAATACCCCTACACCAATGAGAAGTCGCGCTGTGAAGCCGCATCCAGATGGAGAGAATCCTCCAAGCTCTGGATTTGGTTATCATAATTATATCGTATTATTCTATAGCCAGGGAGTAGCTGTGAAAACAGTACCACGTTATTATTGGGGGAGAGAGAAAGGATGGGATATTTCTTCGTACTGTGGTAACTAATGAGACATTATTGATTATCGTATTGTAAAATAGACCATAACTAACAATTCGCGTATCACATCTACATAAAAGCATCCATCCTCAAGAGACATACGAATCCCCGATGGACGTATGCCTAGGAAAAACCCCTATAATATCGCTGCTGTTCCACTAAAGGAAGCGGGGAATATTGAATATTCGCCCGCCCTCTTTGCCTCCCCCAATATCAATCCCTAACAGGAAACACCAAACAATTCGGATTCCCTTTCCCTTTACACAACCCCCATGTCCCTTAACCTCACTCATAACCATTGAGGTGTCGTTAAAAAGTAGCAGAAAAAAGAAATCCTCGTAAGACATAGAAAAGGCACTAAACCTTCATAATCAGATAAGTTGACACTGCCGTCAACTTTGTCACTCTTCCTCTGTCTCTTCATACACCGCTTGCTTCTTGAACCCAGCAATAAAAGAAAGCGTTGACTAGTGTGGCAAGTGACCAAATCGAACCCCATCCCAAGGCTCCCTTAGGCTCTACCCCGCTGATTGTACCTGCTAATTGCACGAAGGTGTTGGCTAGAGTCATAAGGGCCAAAGCTAGTGACCGTGATATAAGTGTCCTTGAAGCAGGAGATAGCCCAAGCCAGGCCTTCTTATAAAGTGAAGCAATGCAGGACTCTTCTCGTTGCTCTTCCTCCTCGTTTCGCGAATCCGATGACCGAAGTCGTCGACGTGTCGTTTTTGGCTCGGTTTTCTTTTCTGGTGGCTGGCTAGCAGATGTGACGAATAAAAGATCTCTCGCTCCGTATCCTGCAGGCAAAAGACTAAGAAAAAGCGACACAAATCCCTTTGGCCCGGCATGAGCGGCAGTGATATCAGGGAGCCCATTAAAATATGTGACAAGATGAGTTGGAAGCCATGTCACAAAGCTGAGGTATATAAACGTGGTGTATACAAGGGTGGAAGCCACAGTGATGTAAGCTGTAGTGAGACCATCCGCAAGAATGGCACGGTTGACAGCCGGGCTGCCACTATGCGCTGGACCCAGCGGACGGAAGTAAGAAAACGGAATCGTGCTCGATAGAATGGTAAAGGTCGCAACAGCGATTATCGTCGTTGGCCGAATGTTATAAAAGTTGAGCAGGAGAGAATATGCCGGAAGGTGAACGAGGCCGATAAAACATAACGCATCCCAAGCTAGTGGCCATAGTTAGCATTAGGTCAGTCGGTGATAAAAGATCCAGGGCCTTTTTCAAACCGTCATATCCCGAAAACCAAGGTACCGCCAGCTCAATAACCCGCCATGCGAGGAGCACCATGACATCCCTCCAAGAGTCTAAGCGCTTGCTCGTCCATGCCAAGTCCCCCTTTGTTATCGGGACGCTGAGAGAGAAGAGCGCCGTGCTCAGCAGCAAGCTACTGCCAGCCAAAAGCGCAAAATGCAGCACGCTCTCCAAGCTAAATGACGATGTCTCCCTTGCGACAGCACCTTTGGGAATTGGTACCTCGACTGATACCTTCGTGCCAGTGGCGGTGCCAGCCTTGGTAGAAGGTCTCCCTCTCTTGCCAGGCGAGGCGGTAGAAGCTGATCTTGGGCCCATTGGGGCGTTGCGACTGAGTACTAGGAGCTGTGCAGGTATACAGTAGCTGGCTTGTTCTTCAATTCAATATCAGATAAATGCGAGTGGTTGTCCTGATATGCCTGCGGTAGGTTGGATATCTGGGACAAATGCATGTCGCAAGCTCGCTCGCGCTTGGCTTGTTTTTGTGTTTTGATTTCCAGCTTCCGCTAGTTAACTAGTTAGCCAGCGAGTTGGAAGCAGGAGGTCCGGAGTGATGATGTCATACTGTCACGTGATTGCAGTCCCACTTAGTCAGCTTCCCAGCTATTCACACATCTTCAAGCTCATCAAGGCTCTACTTTATTATATCACGCCTCAAACAAGCTGATTTACAGCGCAGCAAAATACAGAGGAGCGTCCTCCTATTTGGTCGATATCTCTAAGAAAGCAAACATAATAAATTTTGGCGCTATCAGCTAACTGTTTTCCTAGTACCTTATTTTACACTAACTAGTTGTCGCCTTTTGTATTAACTAGTCATCTTATCTCGCTACACCCTGTTTAGCACATTCGATAGAGCTCAATATTATTATCATCCTCCTTTCTGATAGTTATGAGCCTGGCTAACACCAGTTCTTCGTAAGCAGAGATTTAACAGATAATTAAGTCCATCCCTACGTTATTTTGGGCTCTTTGCTAACCTCTTCCGCTCGCGACAGAAGTGTAGGAGTTAATCCAGTGCCAACGTAATAGGCGAGAATATCTACTTAACCAGGACCTAAACCAACATAACAGCAAGGATAATGCTTAAGGATATATGGGATTAGGAGGTCTAGTATAGGATAATAATAGGTATAGCTCAAGCCCAGGGTATAAGGGAGGTTGTAGACTTACAGATAAGTGCCAAAACACTAGAGATGCCTAAGAGCCCTATATCTTATGATACTCTCAGACCAGGGAGGGTAGTAACTAGGAGGTTACCCCCTACAGGACCTGAACCAGTCCCTGCAGAAGAGGTAACTGAGTTTAACCTGGATAAGAGGGAATACTAGAGGTAGACAAGGCTATGTAGTAACTACCTAAGGTAGTTCACTATCTATCAGTAAGTAATGAAGGAACTCGCTTCTTTTCGACTCCAGGTCCTTAGCACTATAGATAAAGACCTTGTAGAAGATATTGCTTCTTATTCTATACTAATCAACATACTAAGAAAGCTCCAGGATCGGCTTTACCCTATAATAGAAGATAGGGCCGTCCAAGCAGTGAAAAGATACAGGAACTTGATAAAAGCAGGCAGCATAGAAGACGTCTGCCGATAAAGAAGCAAACGAAACAAAATGGACTCTCTGATTTCAGCATTACTGACTGCATTCTTAAACGGATGCTAAGAGATCTCTGCTCAGCAGCATTGAATATGGAGATCGTAAATAATGAGTTTAGCAGTTCCAGTGATAAAGCTATATCAAACCCACGCTGGCATAGAATAGCACTAAACGCAGACTTGAGAAAGACAGCAGCCCTCTACCTGTGTTTTCGGTGTACTTATACAATGGGACACTTCAGCAGAGATCTGCTTGCAGGGCCAACATAGAAGAGGTTCTCGAGTTACCTCCATAGACATTCGGAGCATAGTTAGGACAAATATTTGCCAATTCCTGGTCCTAGTTAGCTCTTCCAGAACCCATCTCCGGCTTGAAAGTAGAACACGGCCATAAGGGTGTCGTTCGTATATTGACTGCCTCTTCCATTCCTTGAAGCCCTTTTATCAAATAACAATACTGTCGACTGGCCATCCGTCCTCCGCGACATCTATGAAAAAGACCAAGAGAAAACTTCCAAGAAACGGCTCCACGTGACATCCCGAGAGCCAGCTAGTTACTAAGAAAGCGACAAGTCGAGATCGCGAAAAAGAAACGTTTGAGATTTCAAGAATTTTCAGCTCGCTGTCAGATGCGACCTGATTTCACTTGGGATCGTCTCCGCCGACAGGTCGTTCATACATACTCCGTACATATCATGAGTGTGGCTCATCTGAACTTGTCTATGTCTTTTCATTGATCTCCTGGGGAAACAATCCCTATTCGCGCTCCATCTGTTTGGCTGGGCCTGAACCGCCCTTTATCCGGAGCCCGAACCTACCCCTGAAAACAATAATATAAACAGCGAGCTGGCACTGTTGGACAAAACAGATCCAAAAGACCGGCCTCGCAGTTCTCGGAAGATTAAAAGCTCGACCGGCCTTATCGGTTGATGCAAAATCATTCTGTGATGCGCTTTATCCGGACATATAATGCGGCAGCCGGGCTTGGTCTTAGGGGAGCTGTAAGGCCACGATATGCCACACTCTCGCAGCTTCGTCGGCACTATGGATCGCAAGACGTTGCTCCTGGAGGCCCGCCACAGCCAGGGAAAGAGGGTCCTGATCCAGATGAGTCCTCTCGAGAGAAGTCGTCCAATCAGCAAGATAACTCATTAAAAGCAACGCTGCTGCGGATGTTTGAATCGTCAGCAACTACGTTTGCCTCTATTGCTGTCCTTGGGTATGTCATCCCCGGTGTTTGGCTCAATGTAAGATATAGCAGACTGAATCTAAGGGGTTTCCACTTCTAACTTCGAAATTATATACATATTTTGTTTCTCTTTGGTTAAAGTGCTGCAGGCTATTCTTACCACAAGTATTATAAGCATTTGGTCCTGAAGAAGATGGACAATGCCTTTGAACCTGGTGATCCAATGTTAGAGCTGGCTGGTGTTAAGGACCCCAAGCAAGATCCCAAGGGAAGCAAGGATATGGAGAAGGACCCTGACCACTGGCTCGAGCGTGACGAGCAAGGTAGAATTGATGAGATTATAAACGGTGCCATTGGCCATTATTACCTCCTTATTGGTGAGAAGGGCACTGGGAAAACCTCCATGATCCTCAATGCAATGAGGAAAGTCGATGGCAGTCGCGTTGCAATGTTCGAAGCCCATGCCAACCTCGAGATCTTCCGAATACGACTGGGAAAGTCACTGGACTATGAGTTCCACGAAGAGTATGTATAGAACGGCAATACTATACACGGGCTACAATGCCTCAGATGCTAATTCATAATTCTCCATTTTTGCAGCTATATTGGTAGTCTTTTCAGCATCAGAGGGCCCCGTGATACCACTGCCCTATTGGACATTGAACGTGCCCTGAACAAATTAGAGAAAGTCGCTATCAAGCGCCGGAACGTCAACCAGAATCCCCTGATTTTGATCATTAACTCCCTGCATTTGGTGAGAGATGACGATGATGGCAGGGACCTCCTTGAGATGCTTCAGCAGCGCGCAGAGCAATGGGCCGCCAGTGGTCTAGTGACTATGGGTTAGTTCCCTACCGGATTACATATCTGATCCAAGAAGTCTTCGCTAATAAGTATAATAGTGTTCAACAGCGATGATTACTGGATCTACGAGCGCCTAAAAAGGTATGCTTCCAGAATGGAGGTCATCCCCATCCCAGACCTGCCGAAGGGTAAGGCACTAGGTGCACTCCGCAGGTATAGATCCAGATACTTCAAGGAAAACCCACCACAGAGCATCTTAGAGGAAGTATACAACAAGGTTGGTGGGAGGTTGACCTTCTTAAACCGCGTAGCCAAATCCGAGGATATGATAGCAACCTGCAACGAAATCTGTGAAGCTGAGAAAACCTGGTTTTTGAACAAATGTTGGATTCTCGGCGAGGAGATGGATGATGATGTGATGGACGAACAAAAATATTCTGTAAGTGTCTTCTTCGCTTATCAGTACCCAATACCTTGCGTATAATGAGCGCTACTAACTCGCCGTTAAATCAATAGTCTGCAGCAATGGTGCTAGCAAAGGCTCTGGTAGACCTCGAGAAGGACATGGAGAAAACATATGACGACGAAAACGGGCATATCTTACCAGAGCTACCGCTCCATAAGGCACGCCAGATCATGACACGCGCAGACTTCATCCAATCTTATGACCATGACAATATCTTTACCATCGACTCCAAGGCAAGGGTTCGAGCTGACTCTGTGCCGATGCAAAACGCATTCCGTGAGATATGTTCCGAACCAGGCTTCGACCAGTACCTTGAGGACACTTTGGACAGGATTTCGGCCATCGAAAGTTTGGGCAGGACCCGAGAAATTACTGTCAAGGACTTCTGGAATGAGGGTAAATTCAAAGCAACTATGCGTGATACTAAGGGCCGTGAAACCGGTACCTTGGAGATTGGCGTGGTTAAACCCGAGAAGCAAGAGGATGATGACTAGACATTCCCCCCCCCCCCCTTGTCTGTACTATACGCCGGTGCATCCTTTTTTCTTTACTTTCACTCTTTAGATCATTTTCTTCCTTTACTATTTTTGAGCAGATGGCTTTCTTTCTTTTGCAAAGAACATGATAATAATAATTAAAAATACCTATGTCTAGGATCATTGAGTAACATTGCTGCCGCGTTCTTTCCACTCAAGACAGCCAACAGCAAGAGACGGTCCAAAAGGCCAAGAGATGCCTCGCCGGCGCCTAAAATGCATTCTTGTTCTAGGCTGTCTAGCTCTGGGGGAATCTCTCCCGCTTTGGCTGCTTCCGACAACAGCCAACGAAAATCTTCAATCTCTCCATCACTTCCGCGATCGACCACCGTGACAGCTCTCAGCCTGAGAAGGTCTGAGATGGACGCTACTGAGCCTTCAAAAAAGGGCCGGGTTGCATGAATTCGTTCGATACAACCCTCTCCGATCTCAATGAGATCTACTCTTATTCGAATGCCTTTGCTAGTGTCGAACGCTATCTTCATATCGGGTTCAATGGTGAACCCGGGAGCACCGGCCAGAATACTGCTCAAAACATCAATAATTGGCTCTGAGGTGGAAGCAATATCTATATCTTCAGTATATAATACTGAGAAATGAGCTACGCTCGTGGCTCCTCCAACTAAAGTTAGTTGGCGTCGAAGTTCTGGACGGACTAGGCAAGTAGTTGCGCGGAAGCACTCAAAAAGTGCTTCACGAAGTGGTGCAGCGATGGGGATGAGTTTCGACATTACTCAAAAATCAAGTGAAAGCAGCGGAGTTCCAATGTCTATAACTACATGAGTATATGGTATCGTATCAATAATATCCCTGATTGACATACCTTTCCAAAATAATCCTCTTAATAACCCTATAATATTAAGTTATTAGCTATTTCACGCAAGGCAAATCTGCTGGTATATTAAGCACTCACTGGCTGTATGTATACTGCTGCCAGACCCTAGAAAATAGAAAGAAGCCATATGTTATATGAATTTTGTATAGAACAGTCACCCACCGTTCCTTCTTACTCGATTATTCAGGAAACTACGTTCTTAATTCGACTAAAGCATGCTAGGTTGACTTCGATCAAATCTCTTCCTGCAACATACCAAAAAGTCAGCAAGTTTATATATTTATATAGCACTTCGATAATATATACAAGAAGTGGAGCAGAAAAGCGGGGAGGGATTCAGAGGGTCTATCATTGCCAAATATACTCGACCCGGTCACTGAAGTAGTTTTATTTTCGACGTATTCAAGTGGGCTTTGGTAAGTCGATGTCTACTAGCCAAGGGAGATGAAAGCACTGGTCCTGATCCGCGTCTCCCTTTATAGATGCATTGATGAAGAGAGTTTGAGCTCCCGGTTCCGCAAAGCATCTGGTTGAGTAACATCCCTCCTTTTGCGAAGTTTTCAGTTTTTCCAGCTTGGCTTCTCTGACTTCTGGTTCATCATGTTTTGATCCGCCCAATCTTGACAAGTTAGTTATCACAGGAGATTTGTCAGGATCGTTTTCGATGACGGTCAAATGTGATGCCTCCGAGGTGTCGTTCTCGCGCCAGGTAACCAGCCTCGCACCCCATTCTTCATGTATGTGTCCAAAGCAATGTAGCTTTGGCCTTGTTCGAAAGACAGATTTAAATAAGTCGGGGCATCCAACTCTCGAGGAGGAATAGGGCCGGTCCATCACCCCGTGTGGAGGCCCGTGGGTCATAACAATATCGACGCCGTCCTTGAAGTCAAAGCTGTGGCCTTCTTTGGGGGAATATTGGAATCCCCAGTCGCCCTCGGAGGGTGTAAACGGGCTAGCATATATTGTCAGTGACGCCCCATTTGCGAGATCAAAGGTGTACAAGCCTTCGTCGAGTAGCATGATGCCATGGTCCCTTGCTTCGTCGAAGAGCCTCTTTGCCTCTCCATAGTCTCCGTATATCTTTTTCACTAGTTCAGCATCAGCTGGCCCGGGTATCTCCGCAACTTTTTGTCTGAACATCGGCACGTCGAGAGTAAAATCGTGGTTACCAGCGATAATAAGTTTTAAAGGAGCATTTATGGCCTTAAGGAGCTCTATTGTGGCCCGGAATTCGTCGATCTTGGACTCTTGAGTAAGATCGCCACAGTGCAGAGCAACATCCGCATGCTGCTCTGGAGGATGATAGTCGGTAGCATGGGTGTCGGAAAGAATGAGAAACCGTGTAGCCATGCTGCGCTGGATTAAAGTGTTATCTCGGCGTCAGTTACGGCGAAATACCCAGAAGGTAAGCTGAGCAGTTGAGGGTTGGGTAGGAGTAGTTGTGGGAAATGAAAGATTTATTTAGGAGGGAAAATGGCCTTTTATAGCGAAAAGGAAACATTCGCCGCAAAGAGTTGTAGGTAGTCGGATGATGCAGTCAATGATGTCAACTCTGTAGTTAATGAGAGCTTAAGGTTTCCTGCAAAGAGTCACTGAGGACTATCCAGTCGTTCGAGCGCAAGCTTTATTGATTGGCCGGATTTTCTCTTCTGCAAACAAAAACCTGGGTATATGGACTTCAACCGTTGAGAGTATTGGATGAAGTTCTGAAGGGTGACCCTCTCTAGGGGAATATTGGAACCCCCAACAGATTGGCAAGCTTGTCCAAAATGTCGAGATAGAAGGGTTGACTAGTATCAGAAAGGAGGATGATGATAATATTGAGCTCTATCGAATGTGCTAGTTAGTTAGTTAAGCAAGGTGTAACTTAGTCAGCGAGATAAGATGACCAATACCAAAACTGACCCAGCTATGATGGATTAGGAGCCAACAGAGCTGTAAAAAGATGCTCAAATGAAGCCGAATTGAAGTCGTAGATACTTCCTAAATAGGTAATATTCGTAGTCTTGTAGTGTAGTAGTCCTAATACCCTAGAAAGTAACTGCTGTTGGCCCCTTTGCTCTCTGCAAAAAATGACTTATTTTGCTCCTTCTGAGCTTTCTCTTTTTACTCCTTCCGAGCCTCCTCTTCCTGCACTCTTTTTACTACCTTTTGAAGCTTTAGAGAGTCTAGGAGAGTAGCCTCTATCTGCGTCCTAATCTCTGGGTCCTCTTGCTAGCTTGTAGGTCTCCGGGATAGTATAAGGTACTAGTAGTCCTTAAACTAATGGGTCTGTCTATACAGGCAGGTTGGTGGTGTCTTTCTGGATTGGTGTTGGGTCTATCCCTGTAGAGTTATAAAAGATACCTGTGCCTCTGTAGGGGCTTTGGCTCTTTAATACCTCTAGAATAGGGGAGCAAGGCCCCTGAATGTGATTGTCTCTGATATCTGGAGCTTTACAGCCACAGTAAAGCCCTTATCTATCCTTATATTGGTATCTAAGAAGTCCAACTTCATCAGGAAGGCCTATATTACCTCTATCCTCTCTAGGTCCTGGCACACCTTCATGCAGTTACCTACCTATCTAATAGGGTCTCTATTCCTGTCTTTCCGCTTAAGCGAAACGAAGGTAACCAGCCAGGGATCCGGGATGTCTCGCGCTCGCAGGACCATGACATGCCAT
This sequence comes from Trichophyton rubrum CBS 118892, assembly GCF_000151425.1. Classification (NCBI taxonomy): domain Eukaryota; kingdom Fungi; phylum Ascomycota; class Eurotiomycetes; order Onygenales; family Arthrodermataceae; genus Trichophyton; species Trichophyton rubrum. Next base: position 966,549 of record NW_003456428.1, on the reverse strand, counting down.
GTAGTTAGTTTGTGTCGGCTCGCCTACCAGCGGCTGCAAGACAGCGAATAACGTCGAGCAGACACGCTATGGGCGAGTTTCGTCTTTGTTAATCAGGGTGCTTTTATGGGGTAAGGGCATGCATGGCAGGGCAAGTGATAGGCACGCAATTAGCAGCTCGTATCTATCCTGCCGCTGCCCTTGCTGCAGAACCGCTTGCCGGGATCAGCTCCCACCTCTGAGCGCCTGTTTTTGAGTCCCCGATTGGCAAAGCTGGGGAAAGAAGAGGACAGATATTGATATGATTCGGAAGCGGAGGCCCGGCCCTTGAGCGCGCGCGCAGTCCTGAGAGGAGGCCGGCCAGGCATACAGCCAGATGGTTATATATAACTAACTGGGCGACTCCTGGCTCTCGCTAGTTAGCTGATTAACGACTCCCACAACAGACGCACCGCCAAACAAACACCAACCTCCACGCCTCAACGTTCGCCGGCTCTGGTATATAGAAAGAGAACAATGGTCTTGTGATCGGCCCTGCACTGCCGGCCCCACGACGTTCGACTGGATATCGAACCAGAGTTTAAGCTTCACCGAGAGAATCCCGTTTCCTTCCGAGCAGAAAATCCGCCTCCGTGAAATTTCCTCTCCAGAAGTCCCAACTGGAAGAAACCGCCGGGCCCAGAAGAAAAACTGCAGCAGTCGAGAAAAGCGCCTTTTCAACTCTCCTCTTGGGATCTTCCCTTTCGTTTCGGTGCGCTGTATATTGTATAATTTCATACCTTTTCCCTTTCTCTCTTCGAGTCGCTCATTCAAAAGGCAAAGGCGGGTTCTTTGGCTACCTTCTTAAGCTCGGGTTGTGTACATCTGTGAAATTTGTACACTCGGCTCTTTCTTCGAGATGGACCAGCAAAGTAAAGGCCCAGAACACTCAAAAGGTACGAGACATGCCGTGAGAATTGCCATTGGCCTTGCTTGTTGCTTCAATGGCGGGTGTACAGCATGATGGCTGTGTGGTTGTGCAATTTGGAAGCTGATTCTAATTTTTTTTTTCTACATCTTGCTATAGAAGTGCTAGAAGATACCAAGCCTGAAAATACCAGCCAGAAGCTTGCAAACGGCAACAAGACAGAAGGGGAACAGGATGATAACAACAATGCTGGAGGTAGGGCTGTTTGTTTCTCTTAAGCAGGGCTATCAATGTCTGTAGAAAGGGCTCTCTGTTTATGGTCGTGTGCACATTTTAGGTCTTTTCCAGATCAGCGTAAAGCTCCCTCACGAGCCACACAGCATTCAGGTTATGGTAGGCCCATCCTTGTCTCAGTATATATATATTCCTTCAGTGGTTTACCTAACGGTCAATTGCAGGTATCCAGCCAAGAGCAAGTTCAGGATGTTCGCCAATCAATTGTCGAACTGCCAGGTACTTTCCAGTACACCTGCTTCCACCTGGAGACTGAGGGAAACCGAATCAATGATTATGTCGAGCTATCCGAGGTAAAGGGCCTCAAAGCCGACTCCGAAGTCGTCCTGATCGAAGATCCCTATACCGAGAAGGAGGCCAGGATGCACGTTGTTAGAATCAGAGAGCTGATCGGTGCTGCCGGTAACCGTGTTGATACATTGCATGGCCTTTCCGCTGGCCTGTCTTTATATGACTCTGTTGCTGCTGGCGAAGGACTTCCTGAAGAGGCTAAGAAGACTCATGCACTTGATGGTTATGATGTCAATGCTCCTTTGGACCTGGCAACTGTTCTTCCAAAGGACCAGTCCGCCGTACCAAAGACCGTCAGATCTGTGTCTCTTTCCCCGTGGAACCCTCCGCCATACCATCTCCGCCAAAAGGGACACCTCCTGTACCTGTTGGTGACCACAAACGAAGGCGAACAGCACCAGATTACATCCCATGTCTCTGGATTCTACGTGAACAAGTGCTCCAACTCGAAATTCGATCCTTTCCCCCGGCCTGCTCCCAAGAATTACAGCGCACACTCATTATTAACCCTGATATCTCTTATCTCTCCATCGTTTAACGAGTCCTTCAAGGCTCTCCAGGAGTACAACAACAAAAAGGACCTCCTTACTACATTCCCCTTCCAAAACTCGATACCGAACAACCCATGGCTTGTCCCCGCCTCGCAGAGTCAGGCGACGGCGCACATATCGGATGCTACCCGTTCTCAGGAGAACTACTTGATTGCGGGTATTGATAACTCCGAGACCTTGAGAGACTGGAACGAGGAATTCCAGACTACCAGAGAGCTTCCCCGGGAAAACGTCCAGGAGAAGGTTTTCAGGGAAAGATTAACCTCTAAACTCTTTGCTGACTATAACGATGCTGCCGTTCGTGGCGCCATCTTGGTCGCTAGGGGCGAGGTTGCGTCCTTGAACCCAATGGAGGCCAGGGACGCTCAGATCTTTGTTTACAACAACATCTTCTTTTCCTTTGGTGCGGACGGTGTCGGCACCTTTGCTGCCGAGGGTGGCGACGAAGCTGCCCGTATCGCAGTTGGAAAGGACGTCATGGGTGTCAAGACTGTTAACCAACTTGACATTCCAGGGCTTTTCACCCCGGGAACTGTTGTTGTCGACTACCTCGGCAAACGTATTGTTGGCCAGAGTATTGTGCCTGGTATCTTTAAGCACCGCGAGCCCGGTGAGCACCAGATTGATTACGGTGGTGTTGAGGGCAAGGATGTTGTCGCGAAGAATGAAGCTTTCACTCCTGTTTTCGAGAAGCTTTCCAAGGCCCTCCGTGTCAAGAAGCATGCTGTCTGGGATAAAGATGGCGTACGACATGAATTGGAGGGCAGTGTTGAGACCAAGGGTCTCCTTGGTACCGATGGTCGTAAATATGTTCTCGACCTTTACCGTATTACTCCACTCGACATCTCTTGGACTGAGGATGCCGAAGGACATGATGAATATCCCCACCGAATGCCGGTGCTCCGTCACGAACTCGTAGAGGCGTACTGGAGATACAGGATGGGACAATATGTCAAGGAGGAAGTTGAAAAGCGCAGAGCCGCTGCTAAGGAGACTAAGGCTGTCGAGAATGGTGAGGGTGGTGATGCCGAGAAGAAAGACAACTCTGAGCAGGAGAGAGTTGACATTTCCAACTTCCGCCTGGCGTTGAACCCTGACGTTTTCAGCGGTCAGGTCCCACAGACTGAGGAGGAGAAGGAAGAATGGGCACGAGACGAGAAGGAAGTTCGTGATGCTTGCGACCACCTCAGATCAAAGGCACTACCAGAGCTAGTCAAGGATCTTTACAACGGTGAAGTTGGCTTCCCGATGGATGGTCAATCCCTCGGCCAACTCCTCCACAAACGTGGTATTAACATCAGATACCTCGGAAAAGTGGCAGAGCTCGCCCAAGAAAAGGGATCTAGACTTCAATCTCTCGTTGCTCTCGTGGTGCAGGATATGGTTGCTCGTTCATTCAAGCATATTGCTAACCGGTACCTCCGAAACCTTCCGCCACCATTCGCCACCGCCTGTATCGCCCATCTGCTCAACTGTTTGCTAGGTACAGAAGTCAACTCAAAGCCTCGTGCTGAGATTGATGAGTCTCTCAGAGCAATTTACCCAGAAGGCGACTTCTCGTTTGAGGAGGTTACTCCTGCATCCCTTGCTGCAGACATCGAGAAGCAGGTTAAATCTCGTTACAGATATACACTTGAGGCCAGCTGGACTGGAAGCTTGAAGCATTTCCAAGTTCTACGAGATATCTCACTCAAGCTTGGTCTTCAGCTTGTTGCTAAGGAGTATACCTTCAGCAAATCCCAAGTTAAAGAACAATCTCCCGCAGAAAACGGAGCTCACAGTGACTCTCAGGATGAGAAGAAAAAAAAGAAGAAGAAGGGCTCATCTGCAGCTGCTGCTACCCCTGCGCCCGCACCTGCTCTCACTTTTGTGCCCGATGACATTGTGAACATCGTTCCAATTGTGAAGGATGCTTCTCCTCGTAGTGCCCTTGCCGAGGAGGCATTTGAAGCCGGCCGAATTTCTCTTATGCAGAACCAGAAGGAACTTGGCCAAGAACTTATCTTGGAGTCTCTATCTCTCCATGAGCAGATCTACGGCATCCTCCACCCCGAGGTGGCCAAGCTATACCATCAACTATCCATGGTTTACTACCAAACTGATGAGAAGGATGCTGCCGTGGAACTAGCTCGCAAGGCAGTTATCGTCACTGAGCGAACAATGGGAGTTGACTCTTCCGATGCCATCCTCAGCTACCTCAACCTGTCACTGTTTGAGCATGCCAACGGAAATACTCAGACTGCCCTAGTTTACATCAGACATGCTTTGGAGCTGTGGAAGATCGTCTATGGCCCAAGCCACCCTGACTCCATCACTACAATGAACAATGCCGCAGTTATGCTCCAGCACTTGAAAAAGTACCCAGACTCTCGCAAATGGTTCGAGTCTTCTCTCGCTGTTTGCGACGAATTGTTTGGAAGACAATCTGTCAACACTGCTACATTGCTCTTCCAGCTTGCTCAAGCTCTTGCACTCGATCAAGACTCCAAGTCTGCCGTCAACCGTATGCGTGAAGCTTACAACATCTTCCTCAACGAGCTTGGCCCCGAGGATCGCAACACCAAGGAGGCCGAGAGCTGGCTCGAGCAACTCACCCAGAACGCTGTCTCTATCGCTAAGCGTGCAAAGGATATTCAAGCTCGCAGACGGCGCCTTGTAAACTTGCCTGGCCGCTCATCTCTTACCGCCCAAGCCCAGCCTTCAGTAGGACAAACCACATCTGAGATGGTTGCTGGCGTCGACGGTGCGAACCCAAGCTTGGATTCCCGAAGCATCGACGAGCTCTTGAAGTTCATTGAGGGCGGCGATGCTGCTCGCTCAAAGCCAAAAAAGAGAACTACTCGCAATCCTAAACTTCGTGGCTCGAAACAGACTTCCGTTAAGCCATAAAGTGACAAACATCTAGCGACGCAAACCCCTATGGAATCTCCTATACCTTGTGCCTTGCGTGCATCTATATACCATTGCGGTTTCTTTCTTGTTTCTTTACCTGTCTTCAAAGCGTGACTTTTTGCTGTGCCAAATGCAAGGGTTTTGGACTTCTTTTATTGGTGCCGTTGAGCAAGTGTTATTCTCCTATAAAAATCACGAATAACTCCTAGGTTATGGGAACATCATTTGTTTTTATTGTATATATCTATCTCTACTCTACTTTTCAAAATCTTTTCCCTTTTAACTTTTCCTTTTTGGTTCTCTGCGGAACACTGATATTGAAGTTCTTGGTTTATCCTGAGCAAGATTGCCTTGACAAGGTTTCCTTTCCAAGCTATCTACCCGATTTTCGTTATATGGTGACGACGATAATGAATTGAAACTTATGGCATGCATTCATCTGCTACCATCATTGCGATAGACGTCCGTTTGCACGTAAATAGAGCACCAACCAGAGCCCTCGGGATCTCGCCAGGGGTAAGATAAGATAAGATAAGATTAAGTTGATCACGTGTACTGTCTTGGCGTAAACAACTTTGTTTACCTTTTAGGAGCTTTTTGTCACAACAACCATTGAAACAGCCCATTGTCCAGCATCACAAAAATGCAGCATATTTTATAACATGTCTGGAACTATACCAGCAGTTTATTATAGTTTACATTGTTTTTTATCCTCCGGGGAGCTCAATATACCTGAAGGAACCACATTGTCAGCTCAATCCTATGTCTAATTATCCCTCTCGAGCTCAAGCTCGTGCGGATAACAGGCATTGCGCTGGTATAATTTTAGGTATTATTGGATATATATTTCTTTGAAAATGGGTTCTGGTCATATAAATTCTCGTTCGAAACCCCCTCCTCCGCAAATTCCGATCAATCTGAGATGGTGCAATCGAGCCCTGCGGCCTTTAACGTCGATATACGTGCGACTGGAGAAGCACTGGAAGATCTCTCCATTACGAGATGAAGAGTACATTCAGCGGGCATACGGTGGCTGTGAAAGCTCCTTCAACAGCAGCCAAAATGGGCGCAGGTCAATGTCAGGGTCTGGGAACGCGTCCGACTCTGAATCCGCGAAGGAAGATCCTACATGGGTTCCGGGTGATGCGGCGCGAAAGCCAATAAAACACCGATACTCTGGAAGAAAGGGACGTTCTCGCACAAATTTCCGCTCTAAAGTTGTTGCCAGAAGTCCAGAAACCGAAAAACTCCAACCTGGGCAGCTCGCAATTGCGACCCCTTTGATACTAGGAAAACGGCGAATGGTTTCCTTTCCAAAAATGTCGAGCAGTGTGGACAGCACAGAAAACGAGATGCCGCAAGCCCAAAAAATGTTCTCTTATTCGAAGCGCAAATATTTAGGGAATAGCTGGAGCCTCAGTGAAATAGCACATGGGATTGAAGATACCTACAACGATCCGTCCTACGTTGCAATTGTGCAAACCATTTTCTCCGCATGGGATACGTTTCTCAGGATGAGTGATCCTCAGCAAAACAAACCTCATAGAGGGGCAAATTCTTTACTATCAATGGCCCTTAGTACAACATCAAATTATATTTTACAGGAGCAGGAGCGTGTCAACAGCCTAGAAGAAAAGGATGAGGAGACAGATGTCGCTGGGTGTATCATCACTGAGTTAGAAAAGATGTACGCAATGGGTGACAACGGATGGAAACCACTAAAAGAACTTGTTCGATCGCATGGTATCCACCTGATGTGCGAGGCAATGCGAAGACGGTGGCTCTCTCCTCAATTGAGTCGACGGATTGTCTTGCAATCTTTTTCATTACAAGCCCATGACGCTGCAAGCGCTCTGTTATCGGCCATGCTATCAATATCACCTGTCATCCCACCTCCAATTCGCCTGGATTCCAATTTATTTAAGCCAAGCCATTCGGTTGCATTACACACTTTGGAATCTTACGTGAGGCCCTCGGGGAGCTTCAGTATATTCTTCAGAGAAATGGCATCCTTACTCGACCGCGGCCGGTTACCAGCCGAATGGATAGCGACAGATTCTATGAAATACTATTTGACAGCTGCCTTACAATCCCTTGCGGCTGATGATGAACACTCCTTTGCTTCACTACGCCTCATCACTTCGACCATACTAGCGGCTGCTGGCTCCAAGAGAACAATTCCCGCCCAAGTGTTAAGCAACCTACGCCGGTCAAAACGAGGGGCTATCCGAGTCCGTAAGAGCGAGTTCGAGCCAGGCTTTACTAGCTCCTTTTTAAATCCAAAAGCTAGCTGTTATGACCCAATTTCTATCGCCCTCAGCAACAGTATTACAAGTATCCTCACTGTGCTTTCTAGCTCACACTTTGCCAAGTCTGGATTGGGCAAGGCAGCGGCCTCAACGATGTATAACTTGCTGTCATATCTGTCCACAATCGTGCAGCGAGATATTGAACGAACTATTTTGGACAAGGGCAAGAACAAGTTGAACTTACAACCAACCCGAGCGTGTGCCATTTTGCTTTCAGACTTTTTGGCCAATTTTTTGGGTAATAGTCGCAAGGAGAGCCAAAGGCAATCCGCAATTTGCGCCTCACCAATTCTACATAATCTTGGATACTTAACTGCTATGCATACAAACAAGAAGGAGTTGGTAGAGGAGCTAGCCGACTTTATTCTACAGATAGCAAGATGTCTAGGCAGGGTGCGGAATGATAACAGTTTCGAAGTAGCTAAGCGATTCACCTTAGCATTTAACACTTCTTCCGTCGAAAAGCACCCTATTCTCCACATAGTGCTCAGCAAGGTGGCTGTTGAAGTTGCGCTGAAGTTTGCTGAGTCGACATGCCTACAGGAACACCACGACTGGGCCTCGTATATCCAAGATCAAGTGGCTGCTTGTGATTTTAGCGAGGGTGATATGGATGAAATGCAACCGTTGACCCCCTCACTACGACGCACAGAAACTGGATTTAGATGGGAGGATGGTATTGGTGAATGGGTTGCAAAGTCTCCTATCTTGAGTCGAGCTAGAAGCTCGAAATCTACACCACCGTTGCCGGACTGTACCGCCTCCACATCTCAGCGTGGCATGACTGGTCTTAAGATGGAAATATCAGATACCGAAGAGAGCGACTCAGGGTTCTCAATAACATCAAACCAAAACCGGGATAACTCCAGCGTTTCATCGGAGTATTCAGACTCACCACCGCCCAAAAGGAAACGATTAGCCGGCTCCTTTGGCGATCAAAGCTCCATAAAAGTGTCAGGAAGGGGCCAAGACAACATATGCTTCCCGCAACGTCAGGCCGCCAGACATTGGAGTCCAAACATGGATACTCAGTCAGACAATGAATCACGACATTGTCAACGTGTACCCAGGAAACTTGTTTCTCCCACGACCACTGGCCATCAACGGTCGACTAGAGGAACACGAATGCATGGTAACTCAGATAATGTAGCTGTTGTGATTGAAGTGCCTCGTAAACGGAAGCCAAATGACTTGGGGGCTGTGTCGTTGAAAGAGCACATCGCGTGTCGCAGGAAGCGTCGTGCTACAGAGCCGTTTGGATCTAAGTCATCGGCATCTAACCTTACAGATAAGGAAAGAGAAAATGAAGAAGACGAGGAAGAAGAGGATATCCTTAACCATGCGCCAGCCCTCAGCCAACGATTCCAGCACAGGATACAGACAGCCTCTAGCCAGGCCCAGATCCGTCTCAAGGAGTCTAGAAGTGCTCGCCCTCGTCGGTCAGCAAGACTGTCTCTTGCAGAACGTATGATACCATGTTCAGACTCTAGTGAGGATGAACTAAGCTTCTGCTGATACAGTGCCATGACACTTTATTTCCCCTGTTCCGAGATCAGAGCATCTGATCTGGTGATACTTCTATACCGGATAATATCCCTATCATCCGATCTGCCACCCTCATCGCATATGCAATGTGATATGGCTCCTCCTTTGTTTTACCCCCTCTTCCAATATCCTCACGAAGCCAAAGTTGGTTGCATCCAGATTCCTTGACCATTATTTTTACTATACCTTTCTTTTTTTCAGTATTTTCACATGGTTTGATACCGGCGTCCTTTTCTTTTCTTTTGGCTATACCCCTCATGCTTTGCTTTGGCTTGAAACCCCACATGTCGCAGGAAGTCCAGCGTGTATGCTTTACGGATATCAACCGTCGTGTTCAGTTTTCTTTTTACATATTTTCATGACTATACATACTTTGATGCGAAGCCGAGATCTTTCCGGTTTCATGTACTTGAACCCTTGATATAGAAGCCTTTTTTTAGACAGGGAGTTGAATCAACTATCTGTTTGTGCGCGCCGTGTGTTCGGGGTTGTTTATTTCATGCCGACAAACCTACAATGGCTTGTTCTGGATGTCAGCTCTCTACGGAGCTGTATCAACAACAACATAGCCCTCGCTTCGACGTTGTTAGTTGCTGCAGATGGGGGCTAGGACTACCTCTCTGAACCGTTCAGTAACCTGTCGTAGGTGTCCGAGTCGAGTGGCGCCTATTTCCGACTACCCCAGTTGCCTAACACAGTACCATTTTGCGGGGGAAAGAATCCATCCAGCACCTAGGAAACCTGGGTAGGAAACCTGGGTAACGGTGGGGAGAGGGAATAAATGGCGAACTTCAACGTCTTTATCACTCTGTGGGTTTTGGGGAAGACGTGGTTTGCCTTCTGAGTGGGCGAGAGGGACAGAGACGCCAGACTTTGTTCGTTCCAACGGTTCAATCAGCGATTTTGGGTCGAAAGTCCTCGCTCTGGTTCACCTAGTAACTTTTGCCCTTTGGTTCCACCAGCGTGAGGGAATTCGAGGTCCATTTTTTTGGCTGTCTGATATCGCGATGGCTGTTAATCCAGGGAAGCGTTAGTAGCTAGCGAACAAGTTTCGATATGGAGCTCGAGTCCTGGAGCTGTCTCCCTCCATGTAAACGACTAAGTTCGCGATGGAGGGAGCAGGGATGAGTAGGTCGAAGCTACTGCAACGGACGTAACAAGCTTGACTCCTCTAACCGCTGTAGGAAAAGCCTGTGTGGAAGATGGCATCGGGAGCTCCAGCTATACATAAGCTATGACAGCCATGGAGACCCTCCGTAGAATCTCCTCCCCCAGACAGGAGCACTTAGCAGCCCATGCCAGAGTTATATTAGGGCCCAGTGATTTGTGACAGGAGCGATACTAAGGTGATACTCGGTCAGGCCACACTGGCAGACCTCTCCACGTAGCTGCCGAAACACAGATGGGATGGAGGATGGGCTGATTCGATATCATAGCTAACCATCGAGGGGCCAGTGATCTCATCACACCTCTGATCACCGTCCGAGGACCTTTTCGCTGCTTTCACTCTTCAGATATACTTCTGACTCGCTCTCTTGAAACAGGAGGCGATGACCAACTCTACAGGTCCCATGGCATCTCAGTGAAGGGAGAGAGAGAGCCCTTCTTCCTACTCCGTACGGAGTACATTGCTCGCAGTTGTCTAGAACCACCCCGTATGGAGTACTCCGTAGTTATGCTTTCTCCTTCAGTTCTTCACCTCAGTACGGAGTATAGGCAGCCATATCCATCCTTCGCGATGGTCCCGGTGGAGTATCCCTCTCTTCTCCGTATTTTCAGTTGCCCTCGCTGTCGAGATAAGTCTTACGCCCAGCCTTCGGGCGTTTCACCTTTTGAGGCCCTGCTCCAGTCACTATCAGCCAGCTAGCCATTCCTCTGGGAGATTTCTGACTTACCTGGCTGCTGATTCGCCCGCCTGCTCTTCTAACTTTTCGCCATCGTTTTCTCCTGACTCGAACTGGCTGGCGGTGGCTTGATCGACGGCTGTACCTTGCATTGGTGGCATAGGTCTCTCGACGGTATCTCGCCCGCCAGGCGTCAGCCCAAGAGTGACTTGCAGAGTACTTGCAGGTGCCGCTAGTCCCATGGATCCCCCGTACTGCTGCTGCCGGTCCCGCTCAGTACATTTTATATTATTCGAATCCGCCTGGTCCCGCGAAAAAGCCGAAGTCGACCAGGGGGAAGAAAAGGACGCCTGTAGCCAGCTGCTCGTCTTGTTTCTTATGTCGTCTCTGTCTGTCCGTCTCTTCAAACGTCGACTCCCACAGCTCTCACGTCCCCTGCTCCCTGCACCAGGCTGACAAGAGCTCGCAGGGCACGGTGGTTTGGAGACTCGGTCGTCTCTGACATGCTATGCTGACTGGCTCGGCTGTGTCTTTTTCTGCCTCGACGACCTCAAACAACAACAGGACGACTCCGGAAGGGAAACAACATCTACAACAGCAACAAACAACAACAACCACGCTCGCTCCTTTAAGAGACGCCGTTCGCTCATTGAGAGACACCAATTTCACTCTCTCGCTACCCTTCCAGTCTCTACGTCGGTTTAATCAAGCAGACCGAGGCGGTGTCTCTCTTTACACTCTTTTTTTTCACCACACAGACAACACAAAATACACACACTGTATACGACTGCAGATAGTCGTTAACATCGTCACTCTTTTTCAGCATTTATCGCGCCCGCATTTCCGCTAAAGTCTCTTCAAACTCCGCATTGAGCTCTACAACTGCTCATGAGGTCGTCACTCCTTCTGGCGCCGCTGCTAGCGGGCCTTGCAGCGGCTGCTTATGACAAGGAATCATCACATCATGAAGAGGGACCCCATATCATGACACCGCAGGAAGTGTACGATGACAAAGTTGCTCGTTATTATATCCTATCTGGAGGCAGCGTCTTCGCCGTTATTCTCATCTGGTCTGCCGTCATTCGCATGTCTGCTCATATCCGACGTCTTACCAGTCTCTCGAATGATACCCAGCGATACTTTATCAGTGCCCATAGCTTCTGGGCCTGGATGAAAAGGCATGTTATGTATGCTCCTTTGCTCTGGAAGCGTCACAATCGCGAGTACCGACTCTCTACGGCGTTGAACATGGGCACCCTCCCCACCCGATTTCACACCGTGTTGCTGCTCATGGTGGTGGGGAGTAATGCATATCTTTGCCTGCATAAACTTCCCTTCTCCAGCCCTGAAAAGGAGTTTCTCCCTTCGATTCGCAAACGAACTGGAACTATGGCAACCGTCAATCTTATCCCTCTTGTTCTCATGGCTGGTCGGAATAACCCTTTGATCAAGTTGCTGGATGTCTCGTTTGATACTTGGAACTTGCTTCATCGATGGCTGGGACGCATTGTTGTTCTGGAATCTCTAGCTCACACCATCTGCTGGATGGTAGGGAAGGTTCACACAGGTATGTTATGTTATCCTGATATAATTATCTAGGATCTCTCTTAACTAGAGCATCAATAGATGGCTGGGCTGATCTACGGGAGTCATTGGGCTCCAGCAATTTGATATTGACTGGCATTGTCGTAAGTCCAAACTCTCTAGCCATAATAATAAACCATGAAGACACTAACTTTACCTATAGGCAACTGTCTGCGTTGTGGTCATCTCTCTTCACTCCGTCTCCGTGCTTCGCCATGCGTTTTATGAGACGTTCCTCCATTTCCATATAGTCTTGGTTATAGTCTTCCTTGCGTTCACATGGTTACACTTGGTTGGTTATTCTCAACTCAAGTATCTTCTCGGCGCCGTTCTATTATGGGCCTTTGAGGTAACCACTACATCCCTTCACTGTTCTGTTCTCTGGCTAACTAGAGTTCCAACAGAGAGCATGGCGCATCGCCACAATCGTTTATAGAAACTTCCTACGTGGTAACACAACCGCAACTATAGAAGCTCTTCCTGGAGAAGCAATGCGCGTTACTCTAAGAGTTGCTCGACCCTGGACTTTCAGACCTGGTCAACATCTATATCTATACATCCCGTCCGTTGGCTGGTGGACATCTCATCCCTTCAGCGTCGCATGGAGTGATACTGAAGAAAGCGATACTGATGAAAAGGGTCTCGTCATGACCAAACAAGACGTCCTCGGCCTTCAACATCCCACCATGTCTCGTCATTCGACGAAGAACCGGAATGACGAACAAATTATATGAGAAAGCTACAGAGAACGGCGCTACCAGTGTCACCCTTTCCGCCATGGTAGAAGGCCCCTACGGAGCTGAGCACGTCCTTGACTCATACGGCTCAGTCGTGCTCTTTGCCGCGGGTGTTGGCATCAGCCACCATGTCTCCTACGTGCGCCATTTGGTAGCTGGTTTTGCAGACGGCACAGTAGCTACCCGTCGCCTAACTCTCGTATGGGTGATCCAATCTCCCGAACATCTTGAATGGATCCGGCCCTGGATGACCAGCATCCTGTCCATGAACCGAAGACGAGAGGTCCTCCGGATCATGCTCTTCATCACTCGACCACGCAACACCAAGGAGATTCACAGCCCCAGCACGACAGTCCAGATGTTCCCTGGAAAGCCTGATATTGGCACCATCCTTGACGGAGAAATCGAAAAGCAGGTCGGGGCCATGGGTGTCATGGTGTGCGGAACGGGAAGCCTGAGCGACGAGATTCGATTTGCGTGTCGACAACGACAAACTCCTACCCATGTCGACTTCATCGAAGAGTGTTTCACATGGTAACCACTCGCTCTTCATCTCATTCTCCTTTGCTTCTTTATTCATGGGTTAACGGATTTTTATTTTTTATTTATTTTTTTTATTTTTATTTTTATTTTTTTTTTTTACAACGGGTTACTGGGGTTTATATGGAGAGGGGGCGCATATACAACTGGTTCGGTCACGGAGGCTTCACTGGGGATCAAAATTTACATTCTTTTACATACTTCTTCAGCCCTTCACCCTCCCACTTACCAACTTTCTATTTTTCTGTTTGTTCCCTGTTTATACTTATCATTTCACTCCCCTTGCACATATGCATCCGACATATCCGATTTGTTTCAGCCTGGAGATTCAAGCAGCGGCGTTCGAAATCCCGATAATCTGCAGTCTAGCGTTTTCTCTTCCTTGTAGTTATTAGTTACATTATATATGCAGCAGCCACATATATCATCAGAGTTATGTTTGCGACTTACGATCTCATGCACGTTGACCATCGGATGGTCTTTTCTTCATCTTCGTCTGCGTCTTCTCTTTTGCACGGAATCTAGCATCTTGGCGTTGGCAAAGTCCCCAGCTTTCTAGGCCCTCCAACCCTGCAGCTCTGATGTAATAATAATAGCCAGCGCTGGTTACTTTTCGCACCCAACGACGTGCGGGGGGGCTTGGAGGGAGACTGATTATATATGTATAGATGGATGAATGGATAGACAGATAAAAGAAGAAGACGAGGACAAGAGATCA